>NW_009260185.1:293061-294240 GCF_000687185.1 Egretta garzetta
ACATGGGGGTGGGGGAGGACGCATTTAACGCCTTTTTCAGACGTGTTGCTATATAAGCCCCATCACCTCGCTGGCGGGCGCTGGCGGTTTCGGTTTGGGTTTGGGTTTTTATTTTTATTTCCTTTCCAGACGCTCATCGATCGGTGAAGTTGTGACATGCAATGAATGTGTCGGTCCTAATAAAATCAAGCAAACACCTCCGGGCTTCGGCAAATGTCTGTCTCCTCCTCGAGGGGAATTTCGGGGGGGTCGACACGCGGAGGTCTTCTCCTGGGTTACTTCCACCGGGGCTTCGTTCCAGGGGTCGTTAGGGTGAGAGATGTTTAATTAATCTATTTGGGGGGGGGGGTGAGCGTGGCTGGAGCGGGTTTCCCCCAGGCTCCCAGCTCACAGAGGAGCCTTGATTTGTTCAGGGATGCTCCCATGGAGAAACACAGTGGCACAACTGCCTCCAGCGGAGGGAGGAAGAGGAGGAGGAGGAGGAGGAAGAGGAGGAGGAGGAGGAGGAGGAGGAGGAGGTCGCCTTCTGCCCTGCTCCCAGCACTTGAAGTCGGGTGAATCGCCCCGGAATCGGGTGAGTTGCCCCAAAATGGGGTGAGTTGCCCCAAAGAGCCTCTGGAAGCATGGGCTGGACCGGGAGGTGAGGTGAGATCCCGGGGGGCTCTGCCCGGGTCGATCCCCCCAGGCCGATCCCCCCATCCCAGCGGCGGCCGGGCTGGATTTACGGGGGGAGGCGAGGGCGAGAAGGGATTAATTCCTCCCCCCGCCGCCGCCTTCCTCCGCTGGTGTCTAATCCCTCCTATCCCGCTTCCAGCTCTGACCCCGCTTGGGTTGGGGCAGGAAGGATTCGTCCCGGGGCTCCCGAAAATCGGGGAGGGTCAGGAATCTCCCTTTTGGGGGTATTTTTTAAATTAGTTTTTGGGGATTTATGTCTTTACCCCCCAGGGACAGTGATGAGGGGTGCAGGAGGGGACGCTCCCCCCTGCCGGGGTGGGGAGCATGGGGCTGGGGGGGTTTAGGGGTCCCTGTGCCTCCCACCCGGGGGGGGGGGGGGACACTGAGGTGACAGTAGGGCGCCACACTGCGCCCCCCTCCTAATTAATTAATAATAATCCAAATGGTGATTAAATCGTGGGAAATTTGTTGGTGCGTGGCTGGGGGGGGAGGTGGACCCCCCCG
>NW_009260185.1:294755-298261 GCF_000687185.1 Egretta garzetta
GGCAGGACCCCGGGGCTTTGGGGGGGGCACCGGGCAGGACCCCGGGGGCTTGGGGGGGGCCCCCACCGGCGCCTCTTGGTGCCCCCAATCCCCCACCCCAGCAGGCAGGTGGGTGCTGGGGAGGGGTAGGGGGGGCCCGATCCATCCCCATCCCCTTTTTGGGGTGCCCCAAGAGGGGAAAATCTGGGTCCTCCGGGAAAAGCCACATTGCTGCCGGACGGCGCCGTCCAGCCCCAACAAACCAAAAACCACCCTGGGGTGGGGAAAGGAGCGCTTGGGGATCCTGCTGCGTCAGAGCCGATAACTCACCACCCTGCATGGCGTTGGGCGGAAAAAGGAAAAAAAAAATTTATTTTTTTTTTCTTTTCCCCGCAATAAAAACCCGCCTCCTCCCGGAGCTTTCAGGCCACCCCAGCTGGTTTTGGGGTGACGGGTCTCAACCCTTCTCTGTCCATGGCCTTTTTCCCCTTCTTCCCCCCCCAACTTCCAACCCTATTTGAGTTTGGGGTTTGTTTTTTGGTTTGGTTTTTTTTTGAAACAGCACGGTTGCTCCAAAGGGAAACATCCCTTGGCGTTCCCGGCGAAGGAGAGGCCTTTGGGGAAAGGAAACGGCCCCAAAAACAATGGCAGCGGCGTTTCCTCCCCGGCGGGACGATGGGTGGGGGTCCCCGGTCCTGGAGACGCTGGGTTTACTCCTTGAAGGGTTTTTTCCTTGATAAAAGTGAATTAAAGGGTGTTGGGATGAGGCGGAAGGGGTCGCTTCGTCCTTAAATCCCAGCGGGATGCTCCTTTGCCGCATCCCGATGGTGTAAATTTGCACGGGGTTGTGATGGAACCCCCCCAAAAAAACCTCACGCCCAAGTCCCAGGACGCGATGCTGTAGGGACCAAGAGCACAAAAATGCCGGGAAAAGCGGCTTTGGAGCCCCCAGATGGGTGGTTTTCCTTTAAATTTGCTGTTGAACATCCCGTCCCCACCCTATGGGATCCATACGGGATCGTGATGGGGAAAAGCAAAACAAGGGGGGAAGGCCGGCATCCCTGTCCCCATCCCGTTCCATCCCTGTCCCCATCCCGTTCCATCCCCGTCCCCAGTACCGTCCCCAATCCCTTCCCATCCCCATCCCATCCCCAATCCCTTCCCATCCCCATTCCACCTCCAATGCAATCCCTGTCCCCATCCCTGTCCCCATCTCCATCCCCAATCCCATCCCTAATCCCTTCCCATCCTCATTCCACCTCCAATCCCTTCTCATCCCATCCTTGTCCCCATCCCCAATCCCAATCCCATTCCATCCCTAATCCCTTCCCAATCCCATCCCATCCGTATCCCGCCGCCGCCTCCTCCCTACATCAGGGGTTAAAGCGCATTTCTTTCTATAGCAAAGTCACGTAGTAGTATTATTATTATTTTATTTAATTTTTTTTTTCCCAAATTTGGTCTCTCTGGAGGATACGGCACTTTCTGCCCCCTCTCCGGGGTCATGAGAAAAGCCGCTGTGGATTTTCCCAACGGACGCCGCTCCGCAGCCCGGCATCTCCTATCTGTCCGTTTATAAATAGTCCGAGTTAAGGGAAGGGAAAAAAAAAAAAATCCCTAAAAAATAAAATAATAAAAGGCCGGGTGGCTGTGTCACATCGCCGCGCTGCTCCGTGACCTTTTTCCAAGGTTTTTAGGGGTCCTTTTTTCCGGCCAGATTCCCGCTGGGTATTTGAAATCCTGAGCTTGGGCTCTTGGGATTTAATTTGGGTCTGGGTTTCACATGACTCCGGCGCCTTAATCCTATCGAGCGGGGTCATCAAACCCCTCCTTCTCCTTCTCCTTCTCCTTCTCCTTCTCCTTCTCCTTCTCCTTCTCCTTCTCCTTCTCCTTCTCCTTCTCCTTCTCCTTCTCCTTCTCCTTCTCCTTCTCCTTCTCCTTCTCCTTCTCCTTCTCCTTCTCCTTCTCCTTCTCCTTCTCCTTCTCCTTCTCCTTCTCCTTCTCCTTCTCCTTCTCCTTCTCCTTCTCCTTCTCCTTCTCCTTCTCCTTCTCCTTCTCCTTCTCCTTCTCCTTCTCCTTCTCCTTCTCCTTCTCCTTCTCCTTCTCCTTCTCCTTCTCCTTCTCCTTCTCCTTCTCCTTCTCCTTCTCCTTCTCCTTCTCCTTCTCCTTCTCCTTCTCCTTCTCCTTCTCCTTCTCCTTCTCCTTCTCCTTCTCCTTCTCCTTCTCCTTCTCCTTCTCCTTCTCCTTCTCCTTCTCCTTCTCCTTCTCCTTCTCCTTCTCCTTCTCCTTCTCCTTCTCCTTCTCCTTCTCCTTCTCCTTCTCCTTCTCCTTCTCCTTCTCCTTCTCCTTCTCCTTCTCCTTCTCCTTCTCCTTCTCCTTCTCCTTCTCCTTCTCCTTCTCCTTCTCCTTCTCCTTCTCCTTCTCCTTCTCCTTCTCCTTCTCCTTCTCCTTCTCCTTCTCCTTCTCCTTCTCCTTCTCCTTCTCCTTCTCCTTCTCCTTCTCCTTCTCCTTCTCCTTCTCCTTCTCCTTCTCCTTCTCCTTCTCCTTCTCCTTCTCCTTCTCCTTCTCCTTCTCCTTCTCCTTCTCCTTCTCCTTCTCCTTCTCCTTCTCCTTCTCCTTCTCCTTCTCCTTCTCCTTCTCCTTCTCCTTCTCCTTCTCCTTCTCCTTCTCCTTCTCCTTCTCCTTCTCCTTCTCCTTCTCCTTCTCCTTCTCCTTCTCCTTCTCCTTCTCCTTCTCCTTCTCCTTCTCCTTCTCCTTCTCCTTCTCCTTCTCCTTCTCCTTCTCCTTCTCCTTCTCCTTCTCCTTCTCCTTCTCCTTCTCCTTCTCCTTCTCCTTCTCCTTCTCCTTCTCCTTCTCCTTCTCCTTCTCCTTCTCCTTCTCCTTCTCCTTCTCCTTCTCCTTCTCCTTCTCCTTCTCCTTCTCCTTCTCCTTCTCCTTCTCCTTCTCCTTCTCCTTCTCCTTCTCCTTCTCCTTCTCCTTCTCCTTCTCCTTCTCCTTCTCCTTCTCCTTCTCCTTCTCCTTCTCCTTCTCCTTCTCCTTCTCCTTCTCCTTCTCCTTCTCCTTCTCCTTCTCCTTCTCCTTCTCCTTCTCCTTCTCCTTCTCCTTCTCCTTCTCCTTCTCCTTCTCCTTCTCCTTCTCCTTCTCCTTCTCCTTCTCCTTCTCCTTCTCCTTCTCCTTCTCCTTCTCCTTCTCCTTCTCCTTCTCCTTCTCCTTCTCCTTCTCCTTCTCCTTCTCCTTCTCCTTCTCCTTCTCCTTCTCCTTCTCCTTCTCCTTCTCCTTCTCCTTCTCCTTCTCCTTCTCCTTCTCCTTCTCCTTCTCCATTTTTGTTATTATTATTACTATTTACTATTACTGTTGTTATTTATTTACTATGATCATTACTGCCACCACTGTCACTGCTATTCCACCCCTTTCCCTCGTTAGCACCCCCCATCGTTACGACTGCCGTCAGCATCACGAGCGTCCCTGCGGTCGCTGTTACCACCACGGCCCCACCATCGCCCCTGTTCTCCCAACCCCGCACACCC
>NW_009260185.1:298307-299436 GCF_000687185.1 Egretta garzetta
CCCGACGTATTTATTAGCCGGCGGGCGCTTCCTCCGCCGCTGCGGGAACGTAACGCAATTATCTTTATAACAGCACGGAATTCCAACACAGTTCCCATTTTTTTTCCCATCCCAGGGCTTTTATTCTAGCCCGTCTCTCAGTGTAATTCATAATCATCGTCGCCATCATCATCATCAAATTATTTTGCCCCGGGTGCGGTCGTGGCCGGGCTCCCCGCCGCCGGCCCCGGCTCCCGGCTGCATTTTTTCCCCCCCTCGCCAGGACTTAAGGGTTTATGTTCTTAGCCCGGGTGAGCTATTTTTAAGCATCCTCGCCAGACCGGGGCTGATTTCTCCCGGTTTTTCACCAGAGAAGGGAAATTTGAATTTTTTTTTTTTATTTTTCTTTAATTCCTGGGAAGACTTTATCGGCCGGAGCAGAGTTTCCTGCCCGGAGCTGGAAGGCTCCGTCCGGAAACTGCGCCGATGCCTTGCCCGGGAGGGGGGATGAACGGATGCGGGGAGGAGGCTAAAAATACCCCCCAGCGCCTTGTTTTCTTCTTCCCACCCTGGAAAAAATCAACTTAAAACCTCTGAAGTCCGTAGGGAAGAGGCCCAGGCTGCCAGACGCTCCCTAAATCCTTCAAACCCAGGGATTTTTCCCCAAATCCCAGGTGGTAGCAAAGGTAGCAGCATCCCTCCCCCCGCCCCGCATCCCAGTCCAGAGCATCCCTGGGGCGCTGGCAGGGCCGGGGCCAGCCGGGGGCACGGATCGATGGGTGGGATGCGGGGATGGAGCTGCCGGGATGCGGGTCCCGGCGTTCCCCCGGGAAAATTAAAAAAACCCAACAAAATCCCGGCACAAACCCGACCTCGCCTGAGCCGATTAATTTTCCGGCTGAGCCTTACGGGCAAAGCCGGGGAGTAATCTTCCCCCAGAGCCGAGCATCCTTCTCCGCTCCGTGGTACCCGCTGGTATCCCATCGCCCCCTCCCAGGGGGGTTTTGGGGGATGCTGGGATGCGGGGGACACGGGGGATTTGGGATGGGGTGGGGGGGTCGGAGGGGACCACTCCTGAATAATCCCAGTTTAGCGCCGGCAGCAAACAAAGGGGGGATGCTGGGATGATGGGGAGGGCAGGTGGGGGGGC
>NW_009260185.1:299914-301246 GCF_000687185.1 Egretta garzetta
GGCCATGGGGAGGGGTGCTTGTGGGGCCCACCATGGGGAGATGCCCATGATGGGGTGAAGCTCATGGTGCCCACCATGGGGAGATGCCCATGATGGGGTGAAGCTCACGGTGCCCACCATGGGGAGGTGCCATGATGGGGTGAAGCTCATGGGACCCACCATGGGGAGGTGCCCACGATGGAGGGAAGCTCATGGTGCCCACCATGGGGAAGTGCCATGATGGGGTGAAGCTCATGGGGCCCACCATGGGGAGGTGCCATGATGGGGAGGTGCCCTTGGTAGGAGGATGCTCATGGTGCCCATGATGGGGAGATGCCTGCAGTGGGGGCATGCCCATGGTGCCCACGATGGGGAGGTGCCCACAGTGGGCGGGATGCTTGTGGCGCTCATAATGGGGAGATGTCCACCATGGCGAGGCACCTGTGGTACCTATGATGGGAGACACCCATGATGGGGGACATGCCCATGGTGCCTTTAGTGGGGAGGTGCATGTGGTGCCCATGATGGGGAGACACCCAAGCTGGGGAGGTGCCCATGATCAGGCAATGCTCATGGCACCCATGATGGGGAGATGCCCACGATGGGGGATGCTCATGATGCCCACAATGAGGAGGTGCCCACAGTGGGGGACGCTCGTGGTGCCCACGGTGGGGAGGTGCTCACAATGGGGGATGCTTGTGGTGCTCACGATGGGGAGATGCCCACCATGGGGGATGCTCATGGTACCCACGATGGGGAGATGCCCACGGTGGAGGATGCTCGTGGTGCTCACAATGGGGAGGTGCCCACCATGGGGGATGCTCGTGGTGCCCATGATGCGGAGATGCCCACGGTGGGGGATGCTCGTGGTGCCCACGATGGGGAGGTGCCCACCATGGGGGGATGCTCGTGGTGCCCACGATGGGGAGGTGCCCATGGTTCCTGTGCTGTGGAAGCTCAGGGCAGGTGAAGATGAAGGGGGCTCACGCAGCAACTGCCGCTCCCCAGAATGTGGAATTTCAGGGCGGGAGCGGGGGTGTGCGTTCCTCTCCTGCAACACCATCCAGCGGCGACTGAGCGGGCGTTTTTCCCCCCCCTGCAGATCCTGACCTACCTGGACGGGGTGGCGAAGGTGGAGGAGACGGAGCTGAAGCCCCGCGTGGGGTTCCTGTACCCCGTCCTCAGCTACAACATCTCGGTGTTCATCAACGCCACGCAGGAGCGCGACTCGGGCCAGTACATGTGCACCGTCAACGTGGTGGACGATGTCACCAGCACGGGCAAGAACATCGGCGTCATCAACCTCACCGTCCTGGGTAAGGCTCCGCCGGCCCCCCCGGCTCCCTGCCCCCT
>NW_009260185.1:304117-304755 GCF_000687185.1 Egretta garzetta
TCGGCTACGGAGGAAGAAACGTGACGGCCAGGAGGAAGCAGCCAACGAGATCAAGTGAGGCGCCCCTCCTGTGGGGGAGGTCCAAATTGTCATCGTTCTGTTTCAGAGTTAACAGCAAGGGGAAGGAGGTTTCCATCTGTGGCTGGCATTGTTAGGTTTCAGAGTTAATAGGGGTGGGGGGAGAAGGTTTTCACCTCTGGCCAGTCATTGTTAGGTTTCAGAGTTAACAGGAGGAGGTTTCCCTGTCCGGCCAGCCATCATTAGGTTTCAGAGTTAACAGGAGGAGATTTCCACCCCTGTCCGGCCATCATTAGGTTTCAGAGTTAACAAGTGCATTTTCCACCTCTGTTTCCCCCCCTTTCCCTCTCACCCCCCTCTTTTGCCCCCCTTCTTTTTCCATGAGCTCTGCACAACCTCGGGGTCCCGTAGCTTTTGGGGGGTGATGCCGGGGAGGGGAACAGGGGGGTTTCCTGGTGCCGATCTCTCCGACGCTGTCCCCTCTCGGCAGGGAGGACGCCGTGGCCCCCAAAACCCCCTCCTGGGCCAGGAGCCCCGCTGCGGACACCATCTCCAAAACCAGCACCTTGTCCTCCATCGCCGGCACCCGGGAGAAACCCTACGGGGCCAGGCCCCCCTCC
>NW_009260185.1:306462-307381 GCF_000687185.1 Egretta garzetta
TCCCCCCCCGCCCCCCCCCTGCCTGCACCCTTGCGCTGCCCGCCGCCCCCTGCTGCCCGCACCCTGCCCTCACCCAGCCCCACCCCAGCAGCCGGGAGCCTGGGGGGGCGGGGTGGGGACCCCAGGGACCCCGGTGAGGGGTACGGGGGTGAACCCAGCTCGGAGCCCCGCAGGCAGGGTGCAGGCCTGCTCAGCCCACCTAACGAGGCAGCCCTAACGAGCGTCACGGCCCCTGCAATTGGCAACCGCTACCCCACTGCATCCCCACTGCATCCCAATTGCATCCCCACTGCATCCCAGTTGCATCGCAATTGCATCCCCACTGAATCCCCATTGCATCCCCACTGAATTCCCACTGCATCACAATTGCATCCCGACTGCATTCCAATTGCATTCCCATTGCATCCCTGTGCCATCCCAATTGCATCCTGACTGCATCCCCATTGCATCCCAATTGCATTCCAAGTGCATCCCAATTGCATTCCCATTGCATCCCTATGCCATCCCAATTGCATCCTGGCTGCATCCCAATTGCATCCCAACTGCATCCCCATTGCATCCCTATGGCATCCCAATTGCATCCCGACTGCATCCCATATTGCATCCCAGGTGCATCCCCACTGCATCCTCACTGAATCCCCATTGCATCCCCACTGAATTCCCACTGCATCGCAATTGCATCCCGACTGCATTCCAGTTGCATTCCCATTGCATCCCTATGCCATCCCAATTGCATCCTGACTGCATCCCAATTGCATCCCAACTGCATCCCCATTGCATCCCTATGGCATCCCAATTGCATCCCGACTGCATCCCATATTGCATCCCAGGTGCATCCCCACTGCATCCTCACTGAATCCCCATTGCATCCCCACTGAATTCCCAATGCTTCCCCACTGCCTCCCCATCATCCCCCCGC
>NW_009260185.1:307707-309005 GCF_000687185.1 Egretta garzetta
AAAATGGTGGTTCTTTGCTAAAAATGGGGGCTCTTTGCTAAAAATGGGTATTCTTTGCTAAAATTGGGGGTTCTTTGCTAAAATTGGGGGTTCTTTGCTAAAAATTAGGGATCTTTGGTAAAAATTAGGGCTCTCTGCTAAAAATCAGGGTCACTTGCAGGTGTCTCGGGGGATCTGCCACCGAAGGTGCAGGGGAAGAGCTGCTTTGCCCCCTGCTCATCCCTAAATCCCCTCCTGGACCAGGCGGCTGCAAGAAGCACCCCCCCGCCCTGGGGCCGGATCCTGCTGCCCCCCCGGTTGTGGTACGGGGAGAGGAGCATCCATGGGAGCAGCGGGTGGGGGTTGGGGGGGGATTTCCGGCACAGGGGAGGTTTGGAAGCTGGGGATTGGGGGGGGTGCTCTTCCCCTCGGAGCGTGCCACGGCTCCGCAAAGTTGCTCGGGTTGTTTTACCGGCGCGAAAGGTGAAGGGAGCAAAAGAGCGGCGGCGGCTTAAGTGACGGGTCCGAGGTGGAAATGAGATGTCCGGGGTGGAAACAGTATAGCCGGGGCTGGAAATCCTATAGCCAGGGGAGAAATCCTATAGCCGGGGCTGGAAATCCTATAGCCAGGGGAGAAATCCTATAGCGGGGCTGGAAATCCTATAGCCAGGGGAGAAATCCTATAGCCGGGGCTGGAAATCCTATAGCCAGGGGAGAAATCCTAGATCTGGGGGGAGGAAATCCTAGATCTAGGAGAGACATCCAATATTCAGGGGAGAAATCCATATATATGGGGGAAGAAAACCTATAGCCAGCAGAGAAATCCTATAGCCAGCGGAAAAATCCTATAGCCAGGGGGAGGAAATCCTATATCCAGGTGGGGGGGAACCTCTATATAGGGGAGAAATCCTATATTCAGGGGAGAAAACCTATATACAGGTGGGGGAAACCTATATCCAGGGGAGAAATCCTATATTCAGGGGACCAAACCTATATACAAGGGGGGGGGCATATCCTATATCCAGTGGAGAAATCCTATATCCAGAAGAGAAATCCTATATCCAGGGGGAGAAATCTTATACGCAGGGGAGAAATCCTGTATTCAGAGGGGGAAATTCTATATATGGGGGGGGGAAATCCTATATTTAGGGGAGAGATCCTATATACGGAGGGAAAAAATCTTATATTTGGGGGAGAAATCCTATATATGGGGGGAAAATCATCTATTTAGGGGAGGAATCCTATATCCAGGGGGGAGAAATCCCATATGCAGGGTGGGCTTTGCCTCTCTGGAGGTGCCCAGGAGGGCAGATGGGGGC
>NW_009260185.1:309027-310035 GCF_000687185.1 Egretta garzetta
CAGAGTGTGGAGTGCTGCGGGAAGGGGTTTTTTGTGGGGGGGGTTGGAAGCTGGGGATTGGGGGGGGTGCTCTTCCCCTCGGAGCGTGCCACGGCTCCGCAAAGTTGCTCGGGTTGTTTTACCGGCGCGAAAGGTGAAGGGAGCAAAAGAGCGGCGGCGGCTTAAGTGACGGGTCCGAGGTGGAAATGAGATGTCCGGGGTGGAAACAGTATAGCCGGGGCTGGAAATCCTATAGCCAGGGGAGAAATCCTATAGCCGGGGCTGGAAATCCTATAGCCAGGGGAGAAATCCTATAGCGGGGCTGGAAATCCTATAGCCAGGGGAGAAATCCTATAGCCGGGGCTGGAAATCCTATAGCCAGGGGAGAAATCCTAGATCTGGGGGGAGGAAATCCTAGATCTAGGAGAGACATCCAATATTCAGGGGAGAAATCCATATATATGGGGGAAGAAAACCTATAGCCAGCAGAGAAATCCTATAGCCAGCGGAAAAATCCTATAGCCAGGGGGAGGAAATCCTATATCCAGGTGGGGGGGAACCTCTATATAGGGGAGAAATCCTATATTCAGGGGAGAAAACCTATATACAGGTGGGGGAAACCTATATCCAGGGGAGAAATCCTATATTCAGGGGACCAAACCTATATACAAGGGGGGGGGCATATCCTATATCCAGTGGAGAAATCCTATATCCAGAAGAGAAATCCTATATCCAGGGGGAGAAATCTTATACGCAGGGGAGAAATCCTGTATTCAGAGAGAGAAATTCTATATATGGGGGGGGGAAATCCTATATTTAGGGGAGAGATCCTATATACGGAGGGAAAAAATCTTATATTTGGGGGAGAAATCCTATATATGGGGGGAAAATCATCTATTTAGGGGAGGAATCCTATATCCAGGGGGGAGAAATCCCATATGCAGGGTGGGCTTTGCCTCTCTGGAGGTGCCCAGGAGGGCAGATGGGGGCTTCTGCCTGTGCTGCCAGACGAGCAGGAGGGAAAAAGGG
>NW_009260185.1:311842-313204 GCF_000687185.1 Egretta garzetta
CGGGGGTCTGGTGGCCCTGCCCTTCCTCTTTGCCATCACCAGCATCATCATCACCATCACCGTTAGCCCCATGGACACCACCAGCCCCGCTCCCGGCACTGCCACCCTCCCCACTGCTGCCACCAGCCCAGTCCCTGTCCCCATCCCCATCATCATCCCCTTCCCTCTCCTCACCATCATCCCTGTCACAATCCCCATCCCCAGTCCAGTCCCCATCCTTGTTCCCATCCCCACGCTCACCCCCATCCCCAACCTTAACCCCATCATCATCTTTGTCCCCATGCCCGGCCCCATCCCCATCATCGCCCTCACCCCTGTCCCAACCATCAGCTGTGTCCCCGTCACTGTCCCTGTTCCCGTCCCCATCCCTGTCCCCGCTGCCACCGCCAGCTCCCCAGGGCACCCACCCCACCCCAGGCACAAGGAGGGTGCAGCCCACCCCTGCTACCCCCTTCACCAGCTAACAGCGGGGGGTCACCCCCCCCAGGGTCCCGAAAGAGGGTGAGGATGAGGGTGGTGAGGATGAGGATGGCGAGGAAGGCTGGGGATGGAGGGGCGCTGCGCGCCACCAAGCATCCGCTGAAGCCCAGGGGTGACGTGCCCAAATGTGGGCTCCAGGTGGAGGAGGGGGGCTCCGCTTTGGGGGCTTGGGGGTCCCCTCCCTGCTCACAGGAGTGGCCAACCCCCCCAAATTTGGGGTGTTTTCCAGCCAAACCTGAAAACCCAGCCGTCTTCCCAGCCCTCGGTGCTACCTGTGGACCCTGCTTTTGCCCTCGGACCACGCCGAGGTGCTGGGGCCGGCGGGGTGGGATGGGGGGACCCCAGGAAAGGGGGGGTCCCCTGCAAAATGCCGGATCATCCCGGTATCAGCAACCCCCCCAAAAATGCACAAAAATAGGGGGGTTGGGGGAAGTTTTGGTGCACCCCCTCCCCAAAAGCTGCTCCGGCCGCGGCCCCCCGGTCCTGGCAGAGCCACCGAGCGCCGGCGTCTCCCGCAGGCTGCGGCTGCGGAGGAGGGACGCGAAATGCCAGAACATTTCTAATCATTAACGGCGGGTTTTGAGCCCGTTCCAGGCTCTGCTTTTTTCCTCCCCAGGCCCCTTCATCCGAGAAAACAACCCACCCCAGGGCGCAACATGGAGGGGGGGAGGAATATTGGGGTGATGCTTTTCCAGGCGCTCCAGCATCTCCTAAATCCGAATCCGGATTAAAATAACTCCTATTTCGGAAGGGGGAACGGAGACCGCGGCTGGCAAGACCCGCCGGAAACATCCCGCCGTCGTGGTTTGAGATGGTGGCACCGAGGTGTTAAAAAAATCCCGAAAAAAAGAAAAGAAAAAGGGGGAAATGAGATGCTGGAAA
>NW_009260185.1:313548-315492 GCF_000687185.1 Egretta garzetta
GCCGTGCTCCCTAAAATACCGGGGAGGCATCTCAGCTCTTGGGGGGGTAGAAGAGGAGCAATGTCACGTCCCTCCTTCACGCGAGGACGCTATTAAATTTTTGCCAACCTCCAGGGATGCAGGGGCCTAAATATAGAGCCTTAAAATATCATCTCGAGCTCAGCCCAGCTCCTAAACCCGGGTTTTTTTAGGGAAGAAATCTCAGGTGAGAGTCGCTAATAACAGCGGGGACCTCATTAATAAAAATTCTCATTAAAAAAGCGCCGGGGGGGTGGGACGGGAGCTCCTCGCCCACCCCCAAGAGAAGGGCAGGAGCCTGGTGGGGAAATTGAGGTTTTGTTGGGGTTTTTTTTTTCAAGCCCTGGCACCTCGTTTTGGGTTCGGATGTTGCCAAACGGGGGATCTGGGGCGAGGGCTCGGGCCGGGTCCCCGGGGAGGTGTCCCTCTTACGGCTATGGGGGCACGCTCCCCGTCGGCCACGGGTTTGCCCCTCTCTGCTGCATCACAGTGAGGACTTTTGGGGAGGAATCACGGCGCGTCGGCGCTGCTGGGTGCTGTCAGCTCCCCCTGATGCTATTTTGGGCTCAGATAGCCCTGGTTTGGGCTCAGATAGCCCTGTTTCGGGTGCGGGCGCTGCGTCCCTTACCGTGCCCATGCACGCAGCGCTGCCTGCCTGCTCCCCTGCCTCGTCCTCCTCCTTCTCCTTGCCCTCCTTCTCCTCGTTCTCCTCTGGCTGCTGGAGAAAAAGCAGGAAAAAACTAAAATTTAGGTGGTGTGGGACAAGGGCAGTGGGGCCGGGGTGGGCGTGAAGACCCAGCCCTTTGCCCCGGGCACCCCAAATTCTCCAGAGGGGACTGGGGGGGGCAGGGAGGGCAGCCTACCTGGGAAGGGAACTGGGTGAGAAGCTCGTCCTCCAGCCGGGCTCCCCACGCTGCCGGGTCGGCTGAGCTCTCTGCGGAGGGAGAGGTTTGATGCCGCGCGGGATGGGCACGGGGGCAGGCACGACGCCGTGGGCGATGGGCACGCAGGCAGGCCTGACGCCCCAGGGATGGGCACACGGGGCAGGGCTGAGGGCTCAGGGCTTAGGGAAGTGCAAAATCCCCTAGGACGGGCACACAGGGCAGGCACGATGCCCTGGGCAATGGGCACACAGGGCAGGCCCAAAACCCCACGGATGGGCACATGGGCAGCCATGATGCCATGGGCGATGGGCACAAGGGGCAGGGCTGAGGGCTCAGGGGCTGGGGAAGGGTCAAAGTCCTCTAGGATGGGCACATGGGGCAGGCACGATGCCCTGGGCGATGAGCACGCAGGCAGGCCTGATGCCCTGGGGATGGGCACATGGGGCAGGGCTGCGGGCTCAGGGGGTGGGGAAAGTGCAAAATCCCCTAGGAAGGGCACACAGGGCAGGCACGATGCCCTGGGCGATGGGCACATGGGGCAGGCCTGACGCCATGGGTGATGGGCACAAGGGGCAGGGCTGAGGGCTCAAGGGTGGGGAAGGTGCAAGGTCCCATAGGACGGGCACATGGGGCAGGCCTGATGCCATGGGTGATGGGCACATGGGCAGGCCTGACACCATGGGTGATGGGCCCCCGGGCAGGCATGACACCATGGGTGATGGGCACATGGGGCAGGCATGACGCCATGAGTGATGGGCACATGGGGCAGGCCTGACGCCATGGGTGATGGGCACATGGGCAGGCCTGATGCCATGGGTGATGGGCACCTGGGCAGGCATGACACCATGGGTGATGGGCCCCCGGGCAGGCCTGACACCATGGGTGATGGGCACATGGGGCAGGCCTGACGCCATGCAGGATGGGCAGGCCACGCCACGCAGCGTGAGGCAGGGGCTGGGGGTGCAGGGGTGGGCGCTGCCGGGCCACACTCACCCTCTCTCTGCTCCAGCAGCGTTTGGAAGTGCTGAGCAGCGAAGGCCAC
>NW_009260185.1:316417-317180 GCF_000687185.1 Egretta garzetta
CCTGGGCCCCCCCCCAGCCCTGCTTCGGGGCCCTTGGTGTCCCCCCAGCCGCACTTTGATGCCCTTTGCACCCCCAGAGCCCCACTTCGATGCCCTTGGCATCCCCCCAGCCCTATTCATCACCCTTGGTACCCGCAGAGCCCCGCTTTGATGCCCTTTGCACCCCCCTGGGCCCCACTTCAACATTCCTGGCATCCCCCTGAGCCCCTCTTTGATGCCCATGGCACCCCCCAAGCCTCGCTTCGATGCCTTTGGCACCCCCTGAGCCCAGCTTTGGTGTCCTTGGCATCCTCCCAGCCATGCTTCAGGGCCCTTGGTACCCCCAGAGCCCCGCTTCGGGGCCCTCGGCATCACCTAAACCCCGCTTTGATGCCCTTGGCACCCTCCCAGCCCCACTTCAATGCCTTTGGCACCCCCTTGAGCCCAGCTTTGGTGTCCTTGGCATCCTCCCAGCCATGCTTCAGGGCCCTTGGTACCCCCAGAGCCCCGCTTCGGGGCCCTCGGCATCACCTAAACCCCGCTTTGATGCCCTTGGCACCCTCCCAGCCCCACTTCAATGCCTTTGGCACCCCCTTGAGCCCAGCTTTGGTGTCCTTGGCATCCTCCCAGCCATGCTTCAGGGCCCTTGGTACCCCCAGAGCCCCGCTTCGGGGCCCTCGGCATCACCTAAACCCCGCTTTGATGCCCTTGGCACCCTCCCAGCCCCACTTCAATGCCTTTGGCACCCCCTTGAGCCCAGCTTTGGTGTCCTTGGCATCCCCCC
>NW_009260185.1:317529-319570 GCF_000687185.1 Egretta garzetta
CCCGTCGCGGCCCCCGTGGGATGATGCTTTACGTAAGGCGGGAGTCGCATGCGGCTCCTCGGTGGCATCTCACGGGCTCTCCTCCCCTCCCTCCTCCCCGCCGCTTTTTATAGCCTCCAGTCTCTTCCCTGGCGTCTCAGTTTTGGGTTTTTTTTTCCCCTCCGACTCGTCTTTTTTATGTAACTCGTCCTTCCCAGCGCCTCGTTGCATGAGGCGGTGGGACCAGCGACGCGGCTGATGTCGGAGAGGCCGAGGGCAGCGTTTCTTTCCTTCATTAAACCCGGCCTGGAATGAGCTGTGGAGGAGACAGCGCTCTGTGAGCCCCAGTTTGATCGCTACAACGGGGATCGACGCCCAGATCTGTGCCCGCAAACATTGCCCTGACCCCCTTTAAGCATGGTTTTATTTTCGCACCCCAAAAACGGGGCTTTTGGGGATGTGAGGGCTGGGACCTCTGCTTCCCTCCCTGCTGAAGGCACCTTTGCCGGTGCCTTGTGCCCCGTGTTTCCCATCCCACCACACATCAAATGTTTTTTTGCAAGGGAAAAATATGTCAGAGCATTTTTGTTAGCAAGGCTGGGCTGGTGGAGACACTCCCGCACTGTTATTAGAATAATTTTTACCAAAATCTGTATCTAAATTCTGTGTAACACAAGCTCCCGTGCTCTGGTGCCTTCCCTCGTAGCGCTGGGCTCTCTCGGGGACTTCAGACCCTGCCGCTTCCTCCGCTCCTTGCTCGATTCGGTTGATCGGGATCAGCAGCCGTAAATTAAAGCGGCATCTCAAATAATCCGTGGTTAAGAGGGAGTGGGAGGCCGCGCTGGGGATCTTTCTCGTTGCTTTTTGCGCTGTCTCTCGATCCTAGGGGCGATGCTTGGCTTCGCGTCCTACTACAGCGACCACATGGTGCTGCAGAAGGAGCCGGCGGGGGCCGTGGTGTGGGGCTACGGGGAGCCGGGGACGGCGGTGACCGTGGCGCTCTCCGAGGACGGCGGCCTCGTCGTCACGAAGAAGATGGCGCGAGTTAAAGGTCGGTCCCAGACCCTCGCCAGGTAACTGGGGCCGCTGGTTTTGGTGGCTGAGGTTGGGGGGGGGGGTGGGGGGGTGTTCAGTCGCTCCCCTCCCCACCGACGCCGGCCTTTGCTCACTTCGGTTTCCCAACAGCGGGATCCCGTGGGAGCCGAGCGGCCGCTGGAGTGGGTGGCACCACGTAGGCTTGAGCCGAACGCTGAGGCTGCGGAGGGGAGAGCAGGGGGACTTAGCTCCTCTCCCTGTCAAAACCATCCCTGGGGAAATCTCCAGAGCGCTCCTGGCTGCTTTTTTGTATTTTTTTTTTTTCTGCTGTGTTCCCCCCTCGGAGGATCCTGCTGGGGATCTCTGAGCGCTGAAGGATGTCGCCTCCATAGGCAGAGCCTGGGAGGGCTCGCAGGCACCTGGGATCTCACCTGCTGGCCCCCAGGGGGGCTGCTCACCACCTTTGCGGGGTGCAAAGAGCCCGGAGGTGTCTTGTGAGAGAGCAGCGATCCGCTGCTACCAGGAGATCTGCAGGATCCGGCCCCAGCCGGGCCAGAAAATCCACGCTAAGCTCCAGAAGAATATCTTTACGCCTCGATTTCGACGCCTCTAAAATTAGCCAGAGACATCTCGGTGTCACACACACCAAGCTGCTCCTGTAATCCCGGTTCCTCCCAGCAGCTTCTGCTCTGACACACATTTGTCTTCCAGATTTTCTTCTTAACCCCTAAGTTCCCCCAAGGAGAGACCCTCTGATGGTGGAGAGCTTCCAAAACCCATTTCCCTGGCCCGGCCCTGCGGTGGGGAAGCTTTCCCTCATGGCCTGTCCATCCCCACCGGTTGTTGGCCACTCATCCCACCTCTGCGAAGGTCTTGAGATCTTCATAGGGGTTGTGGAGGACAAACACCGTCCTCTTCTTCCAGGACCGTCCGGGACGTGGACAACTGTCCTGGACCCTATGGAGCAGGGCGGGCCCTACACGCTGACGGCCAGGCAAGGGTAGGAGGAACGTACGCTGCGGGTTGA
>NW_009260185.1:319756-320744 GCF_000687185.1 Egretta garzetta
CTCTCGCTACCCCTATATCCGCGTCTTGGCCGCGGCGCCCGCCCGCTCTGATATGGAGCTGGAGGACCTGGAGCGCATCGATTTGCCGTGGTCCATCCCGACGGCTGGTGAGTGCAACACACCTCCAAAAAAAACAAAAAAAGCCTGGAAATATTTTTTTTCCCCGCCTCTTTTTTTTCCTTTCTTGAACAGAAAACCTGGGCCATGGGAATTTCACCTACTTCTCGGCCGTGTGCTGGCTGCTGGGGCGGTACCTCCACGAGACCCTGCGGTACCCCGTGGGGCTGGTGGAGGCAGCCTGGGGGGGCACCCCCATCGAGGCCTGGTCCTCCCGAAGGGCCCTGCAGGCGTGCGGGCTCCCGGAGGACGCAGGGAGGTGAGAGAAGATGCGGTGGAGTTACCTCCTGCCCCCGTGCCGCATGGGTTTTGGGGGGGCATCTTCCATCCCTCCCCATCCTGCCTCCTCCCCTGGAGCCCCCTGTCCCCCCCGGGCATCATTTTTTCCCCCCCAGGTAAATTCCCCCCCCGTGACGAGGGCATCGGGCGCATCGTGGTGGGTAAAGGGGGTGGCAGGGGGGGAAGGGGGGGACCCCAGGGCTCCCCTTTTGCACGGCGCTTGCTTTAACTGTGCCAGCTTTAGGGTTAGCCTTACGTTTTGCACTCCCTTAAGCCCGGCTTTGCCTTCCAGCATCTCCCCGCACTGGGAGCTCTCTGGCCCGCAAGCGCCCTCCGTGCTCTGGAACGCCATGATCCACCCGCTGCTCAGCATGACGCTACGGGGCATCGCTTGGTACCAGGGTAAGCGCCCCCCTCCCCAGCACGGAGCAGCCCCCCGCTGCCCCCCCGGGCCCTCACCAGCCCTTTGCTTTCGGGGCCAGGCGAGGCCAACGCCTTCCTGCACACGGAGCGGTACAACTGCACCTTCCCCGCGCTCATCGCCGACTGGCGCCGGGCTTTCCACGCCGGATCAGCCGGGCAGACGGAGCCG
>NW_009260185.1:321728-329354 GCF_000687185.1 Egretta garzetta
GGCGTGCGCTACGCCTGGGCCGAGTGGCCCTGCGAGTACGAGTCCTGCGCCCTCTACAACACCCAGGGGCTGCCCGCACCCCCGTTCCTGATGGACACCCTGCCCGCAGGGGGAGCCCCGGGGCACCCCGCAACAGCCGGGGGGAGGGAGCTGCTTCTCCTCCCCAGGGGATTTAGGTGAGGGGGTGGCGGAGGGGGCTCAGACCTCTTGCAGAACGGCTCAGGGCTGCTGGCACCCTGCCTTTCCGATTCGGGGAGGCGGCTGGCTTAAGTACTGTCTTACTAATTAAACACTTCCCTGCTCCTCTTTGGCCCGAAGTCAAGGCTGCAGGGGCGGGGAGGGGAAAAGCCAATTTAAAATTAAATTTATGAAAAATTATGTTAAGCCAAGCAGCAGGACACACTGCTGGGAGTTGAACCCCTCACCGCTGCTCCTCCCTGCCCATGGAGCTTGGTCCTGGCTCCCCTGGGACACCCCCACCCCTTGGGGCGCGCTGACCCCCATGGCGGGGTGCTCGCAGGAGCCAGGGTCTGCCTGCAGGGGGGGGAAAGGAGCTCTGCCAAAAAACCCACAAGCAAACGCCAAGCCCGGGGCTGGGCCGTAGAGCTGCGTGGGGCACGTGGCTCGGTAGCAGCAGGGAGCGCCTTCCACCTCCCCGTCCTAATAAATAGTTAAGGGAAGAGCTCATTTTCTTCTGGGGTCCTTTTTTCCCTTCAGAGAAAAGCCCTCCATTGCTTCCCTCCTGCCCTAACAGCAGGGAAGTTTGTGTGGAAGAGGCGCGACACAGAATAAAACGTCTGAGAGAGTCTCTGTGCAAAAAAAAAAAAAAAGGTGATTCTTTAACTCTTTTTTGCTGGAAAAAAATATATGCAAGAAGGGGAACCCCAAATGCAGGAAGAGAGCAGGTGAGCTCAGCCCGGCCGCTGCTGTGGCGTTACAGACGTCACCCCACCAAGGCTGTATCAAAACCAGAGCTTAATGCACGCGAGCTACCGCTGGCAGTGAGGAATTGGATCGAACTGGATCCCAGTAGAGGAACTGGGCAGGTCCCGGCAGCAGCCGCCCCCGCTCCTGCGGTCAGGCAGAGCCCAGCGAGTCCCGGGAGGCTTTTCCCATCGCTTCCACTCCAGGCTTCGTTTCTGGGCAAGGTAGGGGAAGAGGAGGAAGTTAATTAGCCGGGCAATCGCAAACTGGGATCTCGGGCTTCCTCCACTAGCATGCAACTAGCCCGAGAGCCAGTTGTGCTAGCCCCGCAGTTGCCATGCCAACGAGGATGCTAAATACAGCTCAGTCTGGGTGTTTTTTTAAACCCACGGCCCTCAGACTGTATTCAGGGCCAGGAAGGGAGCCCAGGCATCCTGGCTCCTGCCCTGCCAGGTGGGGGATCCCTGTGAGACTGCAGAGGAGGCCCCCCCAGCGCCCCAAAACCCAAAGCAGGGGGAGAGGGAGCCGTGGTGCCCAGGGAGAGGGCATGCAGCCCCCAGGGGACATGGCTCTACCTGGGAGACCCATCTGCCTCCCGCCACAGCGCATCCGAACAGGAGGAGGGGGGTGAGCTCAGCATCCTTGGCATCAGCCCCCCAGGACTGGAAGCTCCCAACCCCGCTCCCAGCAGGCTGGGCCACTCTCTCTGCCAAAAATGGGGACACCCCCCCTCCCTCAGCCCCCCAGTTTGCCCAGAGCTTGGATTTAAGCGGCAAGTTCTCCACTTTCTGTTCCTATAGCAACTCCCGCCCACACTTGGGCTGGCAGTAGCATCAAATCCCGGCTGCCAGAACCCAAGCCCAGCTGTAAATGGAGCCCTCAACCCCCAGAAGCCCCCCAGTTCTCCCCCAAAAACCTTAGGGTCTCAGCAAATTGGTTAGGGCCATGGTGGACGGATCCAGCCTCACCCCCAGGGTGGGATCTGGTGGCACGGGAGCCAGGAGGAGAGCAAAGAAGTCTTCTCTACCGAAAAACCTTACCTAGAGCCCCGCCGTTGGAGAGGGGCGTGCTGCTGACAGCCTCGGGGATGCAAGCGTGGGGTTTGGGCTTGGTGGTCTCCAGCCCGGCCAGCAGTGTCATGAAGTCGACGACGGTATCGATGTCCTGCTTGTTGGCAGTGGCTTCCCTCAAGGCGCTCACAGCGTTGAGGCGGCTGAAGGAGGTCAGCTCAGAGATGTTGGCCCGGAGGAAGAGGAGGATGACGTTGAGGTCGTTGACGGGGCAGGTGAGCATCTTGCGGCTGAGGAGGTCGAAGGCGGGGAGCATCTCGTAGACAGAGAGCAGCCCCTTGTCCCACTGGCAGAGCTGCAGAGCATTGTAGATGACGACGGGTAGGAGGAGGACGTAGACGCCGCCGACCGAGACGCTGATGAGCTGGAAGACGGAGAAGAAGACCAGCTTGCAGGGGATGAGCGGGGGGATGTGGGGCTCCGCCTGGAGCAGCCCCGTTTTGATGGAGCAGCTGAACTCGTCCTGGAAGAAGATGTTGAGGTGGAGGAAGACGAGGTAGAGGCAGGTGGCAGCCAAGAATAAGAGCAGCAAGAGGTTCCTCAGGATGTAGATGAATGCCAGGGAGTGGGCGTGCTGCTTGCAGGTGAGGTAGCGCTCCAGCAAGGGGAACTCAAAATACCTCTCCCGGCGGGCCCTGGGGGCAGAGGGGACACACCAGGGACTTAGAGCCAGCCCCAAACCACGTTGCTTCACCGAAGCCCATCCTGGACGCGGCCACAGCCACAACGCCAGGGGGAGGGACTTCGGGGGGACGTGGTCACCAGTTGAGGCTGCCCAGTGGCCTCACCTCTCGTATTCCTCCCAGAATTGCTCTGGCTCGGCGCTGGCCTGCTGGACCTTCCTCATGTGCTGCACCAGGCGCACGGAGCGGTTGTAGGATTTGTCCAGCTCGTCGATGATGAAGAGGAGGTCGGAGTGGAGGGCGGGGGCAGCTGCGTAACGCCACAGTAGGTAAGGCATGTACATGAGCACCGCCACCACCAGAAGTGAGTATGGGAAGACCTGGGCAAAGGAGACAACCGAGCGTTGAGCTGCTTCACCTCTGCTGCACACCCAGGTGGGACCTGAGGGCACCCAGCAGCAAGCTCGACCCATACCTTGAGAGCCCAGAGGGACTTGGTGATGGCCTGTCCTTCAGCATCAAAGCCGTGGTGGACGAGGGAGTCCCAGCAAGCTGTGTCGACGTAGGCAGACTGCTTCCCCGTGAAGTTGGTGGGAGAGAAGCAGCTGATCTGCGAGCCTAGGGCGAGGAGAAGGGCAAACCTCAGCCACAGGAGGTCCATTGAGTGTGGGCCAGCACTCCGCAGCCAGGCACCGATGCGTTTACACGAGGGCGCCTACAGCTAAGGCATCACTGGGAATTAAAAAAGCCCTTTTCACAGTCATTTTGTAGCTGTCCTTCCCCACCATTGCATTTTTCCAGCAAGGACTTTTCCATCACTTCCCAAACACAAACCCTTTCAGCACGGCCGTGGGTACTTGGTGGGGGCAAATTAAAGACGGGCCAGACACTGGAGTCCAACCAAATCCCCAGGGGCAGCGGTGGGATGTTGGCCGAGGCCAGATTTAGCCTGAGGTCACGACGCACCATCAATGCAACCCTCTGTGCTGCCCTCACAAACCCCGGCAGGACAGAATATCCCAAGCCACCCTGCTGGCACCCTCCTCCTCCTCGGAAACAACCCTGCGGCACCCAGAGGTGCTAGGGGCAAGCAGCTGAAGCGGGGCTTCGATTCACCACCAGTCCTGGGGTTTAGCATGGCCGTTCCCGGGCTTTCCCAGCAACCAATAATCCATTAAAAACAATCAATAAATATCCCCGAGAAAGATCAGTTGCTAAAACAGGATTTCCAGGCTGCCCTGCCTTGGACCACAGCCACGCCGGTACGAACACGAGGGTTTTGCAGCAGTAGCCGAACTGCCGCCGGCAACTGCCCATGACCCGAAGATCCCTGTTGCAAAAGCTGTTACTCACCGGCGGAGAACTCGCGGGCGAAAGCCAGCGAGACAAGGAAGAGGGGCAGCCCCACAGTGACGAACTTCAGCAGGCGATCACTTGGCAGCCCCAGCCGCAGGCCCTTGGCTCGGGAACCGCCGGGATCCGGGAGGAGAGCATCAGAGAGCATGTACTCGGCGGCCGTGTGCGAGAGGGACATTTTTCTATCGAGGAAGAGGAGACGACAGCGACTGCTGCTGCTGCTCGGGGGCTCTGGTGTTGTCTGGGGCGTGACCGTCTAAAGGAGTGACTTTGTAGGGCTGAAGGCATCACTTGCCAAGCCCTCTGCACCCGATGGCTGTAAATGACAGCTTAGACAGCACATTAAATCGACTGGTAATTACAGGGGGAAGCCTTTTCACAAATAGCACGCCCCAAAATAGAAACAAAAAACAAAAAACAAAATAGCAGCCGCAGCACCGGGCTGGGAAGGCAGTGTTCCTCCCCAGCCGCAGCCGCTCCCCGGCTCCTGGTGGTTTTACATCCCTCTCTCATAAGCAGATGTATTTCTGGCGGCGCTTTCGAGGGGCGTGGGGCTCCCCAGCTATTTTCACCCCTTGTGAGGAGTGGGTAGGCAGGGGACAGGGAATTACCCTACCGAAAAGCACCAACCAGTTCCATGGTGGCCCTGTGGGGTACAAAGAGCCCTTTCCTGCACCCAAACCAGATGGAGGGGCTGGAGAAAGTCCTGCTGCCCGGCCCCAAGCTTTTGGGGACAGGCCAAGAGACACCAAGTGCTGGTGGCTGCCACTTTGAGGCCGAACATCAGCTGCTGTTCCTCAGCATTTCATATCTCCACTTGCCTTCCCCTCGAGGCACAGGGGAAGGAACGTGGCTCCAAGGCAAGCTCCCGAGGGAGAGGGATCCCGACAACGGGGTCTGGAAACATGCGATAGGGAAGTCAGAAGGGGCGGTGGGGTAGAAAAGATTCTCCCAGCAGCGTAGTCACTCCCCAAAAACCCACTCCGACACCTCTGGCAGCGCAGAGCAGAGGGAGTCCCGGAGCTGCTCAGCCAAGCCAAGCCAAGGAACTCCTCGTGCAGTCTCTCAGCATAGCAAAAAAAAAAACCAAAAAAACCCACAGCCGCTGCCAAATTGCACTTTCGATGGATTTTCAAACAAAGGGAGTCTCCAAATTTGAACATGGAGCGCCAGGATATGAGGGAGAAACCACTGGTCAGCTCTGGAGGGATGAGCGATGGCCCTCAAATGGGGAGGGACTGCACCTGGGTGCAATCAAACCTGCCCAGGGACCGCAATCCGCCTGGCCTGAGCACTGTGAGACACAGGACCCTTCACCTCAGCATGAACTGCGTCTTTTATTGCTCAAAGACAAGTTCAAAACACAGATTGGGCAAAGCCCACGTTCTACCCAGCCTCGTTTGTCCGAACAAGAGGCTCTTCAGCATGCCCAGTTGCTTTTCTGCACCAAATCGGGGCAAGAAGCACAGGGAGGTACCTGGTTTGAAGCCAGCAACACTGGTACCAACACAGGAGGTCTCTGGCAAGAAGCAGAGACCATGGACTTCATCACACTGCTGGCTCCAAGGCAGACACCGCTGCAGAGCGATGGGACCCAGCACTACCACGTGCTGAAGACGTGGAGATAGACCGTACTGCTCCCGTCCTGCCTCGTTAGTTGTTAGCGATGTCCAGCTCCAGCCTCTTCAGAGTCTTTTGGAAGAAGAGGGGCGGCTTGCAGACGAGGTCTATCCGCTCGCCCAGGGGCAGGGAGAGCCGGTGGGCGTGGAGGTGGAGAGGGAGGTGGCGAGCCTTGCTCTGCTGCAGCTTCAGCCTCTTCAAGGTGATTTCAGGAAGCTTCTGCAGCGAGGACAGAAAATGTCCCTTCTGCAACCCTGTCTCTTCAGCTGGGACATGAAAACCCCGGCCCAGGGGACACAAAGGGGCTGCCTGGCCCCAGATCCGGCTCTGGCAGCACCCCCCCAACACAGGACCTGCCTTACCTGGGGCGCCAGCTTGCTCCAGTGCGAATATTTGTGATCCCCCAGGATGGGGCACCCCAACCCATACGCCAGGTGAACCCGGATCTGGTGCTTCACCCCTGAGGAGGGAAGGAAAAAGGAGAAATGTGACAACCAGCAGTGCCAGGCCTTGGCTCCCACCTAACACCCTCGGTGCCGGAAAATCCCATGCCAAAATCATCGGCAACTGGAGAGCGGCCCAGCAGCGAACCATCACCCCAGGGTGGCTCATTCCTAGAGCCTTGGCCCAAAAAGGATTTCAGTCATGTCTAATAACGAGTTCCCGCTCCCAGTGCTGCACAGAAAGCAGATCCAGCAGCCGACACAACCCTGGTGACACCCGGCCAAGCCTCACCCGTGATGGGCTGGAGCTCCAGCAGAGAGCAGGCGGAAGAGCTAGCCAGAAGGCGGTACCGCGTCACGGCGCTTGCGGCATTGCGGTTCTTGCGGATTTTCACCACCTTCCCATCCTCCGGAGACAGGCGATAGTTGGGGGCACATGTCATCTGAACGGCGGCGAGAGGGTGAGCCCACAGGAAGGCAGGACAGGGGGTGGCTGGGGAGGAGGAACGTGAGGGCAGAACGGCAGCCCAGAGGACAGCCCGCTCACCTTGTAGTGCCGCTGGTGGCTCTGCACCTCCTTCTCCACGATGGGGATCTCCACAATGCCCTCGGTGGGGTCTGGGTCGCCCAGGCTAATTGCCCTGGGGAGGGAAACCAAGAGTCTGTGGGGTGTTGCTCCGGCAGGAAGGCAACCTTCCGCTCACCCCCAGCCCTGTAAAAAGATGCTTGAGGAAAAATAAGGACACACCCGCCACCTCCACAAAGCCCCATGTCCCCACACCCTGATGACTGTCCCTTCACCCCTTCTTCAAACCCTATGGGCCCTTCAAAGCTGCTTCTCCACCCAAGACTTTCCTACCAGTAGGTCTTCTCCACCTGACGAGTTTTGAAGAGAAGCCGTATCCTCTCTGCCACCTCCTTGCTCCGCGCCAGCACCATCACGCCCGTGGTCTCTTTGTCCAGCCGGTGGCAGAGGTGGAGGGGTTCGGCTTTCATGTTCTCCAACATCTTGGCCAAAATCGGCAGTACGTCGGCAATACAATTCTTCACCCCGGGGCCACCTGCATAACCCACAGACAAGGTACTCAGGGGAGACGTTCACCTGCCTGTGTACCTTAAATTACTCCCGAAACGTGAGACAAAGAACGTGACCTGAAGGTGACAAACTCCCTGCGTCCCACCCTGGGAAAGAAAACCTCAGCACAGGGAGGATGGAGGCAGAGGCTGCCCTGACAGCCCCGTGCAGCCATTTCCATTTGCCCCTCTACAGCATCAGCATGGATGTGGCTTTTCCTCACCGTGCACAGGCAGGCCGTAGGGCTTGTTGATCACCACGATCTCCTCGTTCTGGTAGACGGTTCCCTGCTTGAGCACTTTGGCCAGGACATTGGGGTGAACCTGCTGCAGCTGCTTGCTCAGCAGGGCAAGTTCCTGGACCCGCCTCTGCGCGGGGTCTTTGGGGATCTGAGGGGAGACCAAAACGCCATCGGTGGAGGATAACGGCTCCTGGCTTTCACACAAAGCTCCTGCGCGACCCCCGCAACTCGCCCGCCTTCCCGCTCCTCGCTCGGCAGCGGCGTGTCCGAGGAC
>NW_009260185.1:329894-330212 GCF_000687185.1 Egretta garzetta
GCGTGGGCGCGAGGGCGGGAGCAGCCGGGTCCTGTCAGGTACCGGGGGGCCGAGCGGGTGGGCGGGCCCCTGGCTGCCTCAGCCCAGTATAGCCCAGTACAGCCCAGTATAGCCCCAGGGCCGCCCCACGGTGAGGTGAGCCACTCTGAGGGGGCTGAGGCACCCCCCCACCCCCTTCCAGACCAGGACACGGCAGCACTCTGCAAGATTTCTTGACATTTATAAAAAATAGCACTGGAAAATTGCATATATTTTTTTTTTCCTCAAGCTGCGCTTCTCCCGCTGAGGTGATCCGTCACCGTCATTCAACGTCTACGC
>NW_009260185.1:330377-334143 GCF_000687185.1 Egretta garzetta
CCCAGCCCCGCGCCCTTGGGGCGGGCCAGCAAGGGCTTGTAGGTGCGGGCTTTGATGCCTTCCACGAAGCCGCTGACCTGGCTGCAGAGCGGAGGCTTCCTATCTCCCCAGAGGACGGTCGTGCTGTTCCCTGGGCCTGTGATACAGTTGGAGAAAAAAAAAAAAAAAACCAGGAGTTTGAACAATCTATTTAATTACCCCTTTCCTTCATGTTCTTTTTTTAAACCAGTTACCCCCATCCCAAGGCACTGCCACAAAACCATCCCTTACTTTTTCCAGCAGCCACGGGAGCAGCGTCTAACCCTTGCAACATGTTATGTAGCACTTGAGTTTTGACCGCGTGGTTGGCCCAGAGCTGCTGTAGGTGGGTAACGTTGAACTCCTGCACTTCTCGGTCGTAGAGCCACTGAAGGTTTTCGAATTCGCAGTCGTACAGGACGAGGGGAAACTCAACTGCCATGCTAGGGGAAAAGGAGAGGCGGCGTTACCTGCCCGGAGGGCTGCTGTGACAAAAAAGGCTCCTGCAGCAGCCTGTTGGCCTGTCCTTTCTGTTGAAAACAGCCCTGTTTTTTACAGAACTCCTCTTTCCAATAAAAACTGAATTCATTTTAACCGAATACCAAGGACGAAAGCCATTGAAAGCTCGTCCGAGAGCAAGAAGAACAGGATCCTTACGGATCCCTCCCAGCGAGGCCGCTGGCAGCTTCCACATTGTGAGAGACTGTTTTGCTGGCTGGCAGAGAAGCGGCTTGCCAGTGGCACTTTGTGTGCAGCGTTGCTTCAAGAAACAGCCCGGGAGGCTTTCCCAAGCGCTCTGTACCTGTACTGCGGTTTTCGGGGGTTCTTCTCCACATCCAGCAGCTCGTCGATGATCTCGGGGCTCTCCATCCCCTGGCCGATGAGGAAGAGGATCGCCATCATGCAGCGGACTTGGTGATACAGGAACGCCTGCCCTGTCACTTCAAACTGGCACAGGTGGAAGGGATCCTGCAGCCCGGTTTCTCCTTCTCTCTCCACCCACGTCACTCCGGCGCTGAGGATCGTTCTCTGGAAGTTGACCACCCCGTTGGCGACGTCCATTTTACACAGGTTACGGAAATCGTGGGTCCCCACGTACCTCTGGGCTGCGGCGTGCATGAGGGCCACGTCCAGGTCGGCGCAGGGGAAGAAGTAGCGGTAGGTCCTCTTGAGGCAGCTGAACCGGGCGCTGAATTCGGGCTCCACGGGGGCCCAGGCCAGCACCCGAATGTCAGGCGGGAGCACCCTGTTGAGAATGTGGGTGTAGCGGAGCTCCTCCTCCCCCTCGCTTCTGCCTTCCGAGTCACCCTCGTGGCCATTCAGCTTCTTCCCCTCCGACAGGTTTGAGCGGAGATCTAGGGAAATCACCTGCAAAATGAGGAAAGCCAGGATTAGTCAGGATTAGATCGCAGATGGGCGTATTCGGCCTGCCAAGCCAAGTCTTCCTACACCGCTGTGAAATAAATTCAGGATCTCCTACAGATGAAGGTGTCTTGAATCAGGCGCTCCTACCACTCCTTCCTGTGGGTAGAGCTGCAAGTGCCTCTGCTGAGGTTCCTAGCAGATGCTATGGATTCCTTTAATAAAACAGAGAAAGTTGCAGGCTGCCTACATAGCCTGGTCTTGAAACAGCTTCAACTTAGTCACTGGTTTTAGGGTATAATGTGCTTTTTTTTTTTTTTTTTTTTGTGCTGGAGGTGATGACTTGAACCCAGCCAACAGTCTGGGAAACCTGGTGTGGGAGCAAGTTAATTAACGCTGCAAGTGCCTGTGCACTTTAAAGGGCTCAAGAAAAGGCGGCCCCTGCCCTTATTTCGTGCAGCTCATCTTGTGAAGGAGAGCAGGCTGCCCACCCGAGCCAAAACCACCCTGGTGAGGCAAGGACTAAGCCAGCTCCGCTTCCAGAGCCGGGAGGGAAGGAGTCTGGCCCGAGAGCGGAGCCGTGGCGGCACAGGACAGGCTGCGCTTTCCCCGGTGGCTCAGCCAGCCTGATGGCTCCGTGCCCACCGAGCGGGCCGGCTCGTTCCCCTCCCTCCGGCTCCCACTCCCACGCTCCCTTCCGCTAGCTGCGGCTCCCCCCAGACCCTTCTGCGCAGGAATTCAGCTGCCTGACTCCGCAGGAAGCTATCCAGTTCTTGGATTTTTATTTTTTTGGGAGGGGGTATGCAACTGAAATCAGCTGAGAGGGCTCTGCCAAGCGCTGCAGTCGGCGCAGGAAGAGCAACAAGTGCATCTGCGGAGGAAGGGGCACTTTTTTTGGCAGCGCTGAGCTGTTGGGGAAGCTGCAGTCTAAAATGCATTTCATCCTCTCAAAACAGGCCCCTGGAAAAAAACCTAGCACTAGTATGGAAAAAAGTAGCACTAATAAATACTTTGAGGGTCTGAAGTCATCGTTCCACGTGCCATCGGCCGGCTCGCTTTCAGGTTTAAAAGCTTTTAAAAACCAAATCCAACCTCTGCTGTCTGGGCTCGTCACTGTGGGACACTAATCCCAGTGGATCTCCATCCCACACAGGAGCCCAGAAATCCGGGAAAGCCTGGGGCGTGGGGATCCTGACCTGTCCAAAGGCACTGACTCCTTTGTCCGTCCGTCCGCAGCGGTGGTAGTTGGAGGTCTGTCTGTCGTCTACCAGCCGCGTCTTCTTCAAGGCCTCAAACAGTTTCTCCTCGATGGTGTTGCTGGTGTTCTCCTGGCTGGCAAACCCCTGGTAGCCCCAGCCCAGGTAGGCGATCTTCAGCGCCACGTGCCTGCGGCCATAGGCGCCAAAATCAAATGGTCTTTGCTGGCGTTTCTTGGCTTTCCCGGGGGCCGAAGAAGCCTCTCTTCTCCCAGCGTCCTCCTTGTCCTCTCGGAGCTTCTCCTGCAGCTGCTTCACCTCCTCTTCCAGCTCCTGCACCCTCCTCAGGAGTCGTTCCTGATCAGCGACTGCGCTCCCCTCGGCCATAGCCGCTGTCTTGGAGCATTAATTAGTCACTGGTAGCTCCTCGGGGCCTGCAGAAAAAGAAGGAAATCAGGGGGTTTGCCTTTTTATGTGGCTTTTATTACACCTAGAGGCAAATTTCATTACAATTAGAGGTAAAATAATTGTTACCCGTGGAATAATGATTTATTTTTTCACCCCTCAGTGTTCTTAGCAGAGCATGGGAAGGGCCCAGGGGGCTCAGCTCTGACTGCTTCACCTTACTCAAGTCTTTTTTTTTTTTTTTTTTTTTTTCTTCCCCCTACCACCTATGTTCTTCCTTTAGTGCTTTTTGGATAATGAACCTTTTGAATTAGGACTCTTCTTGCAGCGTGTTTTTGTGAAGTGTCTGGTATGTTCATGCCATATGAATAATATGATAAATGCTGTTCGTGGCGCACGCGTGTCCTGTGGACATTGCGCTCCATTGTTATGGTAAGTGGATGCACTTGATCTCCTGGAGGGGAGTGCTGGCTTAAAACTCCCATTTCTCCAACCCGCCCCGTTAGTACTTTTATATAGAACGTAATTCATTTTAGCCTAGTTCTCCAGCGGGAATTTGGGGGTTGCATCAGAGGGGGGGCTTTAGGGTTTTACTTCCATTATTTCCATAGGGAAGGAGCCGTCTGTTGGGAGCGGGAGGTTTCGCAGCGCAGCCGGGGCTCCGAGCCCTCCACCTGAGTAACCCGCAACCTAAATCGACGCCCGTCACCCCGAGGAGTTGAGAGCTGGAGCCCGCTTCGCATCTTTAGCCAGCTCGAAATCGCCGCAAGAGATTAACCGCGCTT
>NW_009260185.1:334214-336134 GCF_000687185.1 Egretta garzetta
TCGTTTTGGGGGTGCAGCCAACCCTTCCTACGTTTTCCGAGGATCGGAGGGGAAGCAGGAGGTTGGTGATGAAAAGGAAGGTGCTGAGGCGCAGACCCGACGGAGGAGTCGAGGTCTCGGACGAGTCGGTGAGCAGCGGGCCGGAGAGCGAGGCCGAGGTGTGGGGCCTGAGGCGGGAAACGCTCCAGCTACGGACCAGTCCGGAAGACAGCATCTCCGAGGGGGAAATCGAGACGAGCGGCAGCTCCCTCGAGGAATCCCCTCGCCGGTGGCCCCGCGGGGACAGCCCCAGCTTCCTCCTCGGGGATTTTGGGAGCCGGAGCTCTCCCGCTTCCCAGTACACCGCTGCAGCAGGACAACCCAAATCCTTCATCCCTCCACGGTTTGAGCCGCTGGGCCGCAACCGGGGGAAAACCGACCGAGTGGCCAAATATTTTGAATATAAACGAGAATGGGAGAAATTCCCAATCCCGGGGGAGAATCAGCGGCAAGAACTGCGTTGGGGCATCCGGGAGCAGATGCTCTGCGAGCCCGAGCTCCCCGGCAAGCCCCAGCACCTCCGCCTCCCCAACACTTACGCTGTGCCGACCGAAAAAAAGAGAGCAGCCCTGCGCTGGGGGGTGCGCTGGGACCTGGCCCAGGGCCTCATCCCCAGGAAAAACCCCTCCTCCTGAAGCCCCGCTCCGCGCCCGAGAGCTCCTGACCGCGCTCTTCCCCCTCGATAATCTGGAAAATGCCCCCTCTGCATTTCGAGCGGGTTAAATTCTGCCGGTAAAAACCTCACCCAGCGCCTTGGGCGGTTCCGTGGGCCCGGACGCCCCGGCCTCCCTCCCGAGGTAGCGTGAGGGGGTGCGGGGAGCAGGCACCAAAACACCGCGGGACTTTTCCAATGTCGGGAGAAAGGAGAATGTAAGGAGCCCGGGGGCTTGGGGCGCGTGACTGCCCCCGGGCCGTCGCGTTGCGAGCTGTCACGGCGTTTTATTTACGGCCTCTCGGCCAGACCTTTCTTTAATAAAGTGTGTGGAAAGATTCGTTATGGTTCTGTGGGTTAATTAGAATCTCAGACTCCAGATTTATCCTTGCACCGCCAAACCCTCAGCTCCCCTTCCCTTATTTTACCTCTTTTTTAAAATAAATGAGCTGTAGGATGAAGTGAAGATGATGATGATGATGATTATTATTACTATTATTTTCCAGGTATGGAGACACGCTGGCAATTCCGCAGCCTTGAAGCCGTGGCAGAGAGCATGACTGGGGAGCCCCTGGCCCCCCGAAACCCCCTCGGGATGCCTGGGAGAGGGAACAGGAAGGACAGGAAGCAGGTGATGGCTGCGGCTCCCCCCAATCTTCTGGAGGGGGCACAGGGGGCACCCCAAAGGCGGACAGAGGCTTCACCCAGCTGGGGGACCCCACTGCCACCCCACGGTGAGGGGGTCTGGTGCCCCAAGGACCTTCCAGGGCAGGGGGGTCCCTGGAGAACCAGGGATTCCCCCCAAACCATAAGGGGGTCTCTGCCTGCCAAGGGACACACCCCCTAAACCCTATGGGGGGTTTCTGCCCCCCAGGAACCCCCCCCAGCTCCATGGGGGTTTCTGTCCCCCAGAAACCCCCCCAAGCCCTACGGGGGTCTGTGTCCCCCAGGGTCCCCCCTCCCAAACCCTCCTATGGGGGGTGTCTCTGCCCCCCCAGGGACACACATACCCCCAAAGCCCTATGGGGATCTCTGCCCCCCAGTGTGCCCCACAAACCCTAGGGGGGGGTCTCTTCCTGCCCAGGGCCCTCCCCAAGCCCTATGGGGGTCTCTGCCCCCAGGGACACACACACCCACCCCCCCAAACCCTACAGGGGGGTCTCTGCCCTCCAGGGACCCCCCCAAACTCTATGGGGCTCTCTGTGCGCCTGGCCTCGCCCCCCCAACCC
>NW_009260185.1:337265-339760 GCF_000687185.1 Egretta garzetta
CCCGTCAAACCTTTTGAAGAGCTGCCCCTGTCAGTCGCCGGCGGCCCCCGGCCCGGCAGAGCTCAGCAGCCCCCGCCCTTCCTCCGACCGGCCCTTTTCCCCGCTTTTTATTCACAGGAAGAAGGAGCTTTTGCAGGGGATTTACATCATGGGCTTCAACAGACCATCCAAAATCCAGGAGACGGCTCTGCCGATCATGCTGGCTTATCCGTGAGTCGCTGCGCCCCGCGGGCGAGCCCCGGCTCCCTCCCCGGCCGCGGGACGCCCCACCCTTGCGCCCCACTAAGCAGCCTTTGCCTTGCAGGCCCCAAAATCTGATTGCCCAGAGCCAGTCAGGGACAGGGAAAACAGCAGCTTTTGGCTTGGCCATGTTGAGCAGAGTTAATGCCGCTGAGAAATACCCGCAGGTAACGAAGGAAAGGGAGAGCTGGCGCAGGAAGGGTTTGCCCCAGCCCTCGGGCTCTGGGGTTTGTCCCATCTCTGATTTTACCTGCTGGAGGGAGATGAAAACCCCCCCAGGTACCGCCGCAGCGGCAGGTAGGGCAGCAGGCCGCTACAGGGAGGTACTTTGGCATTCGAGCGGCGGATTAAGCCAGGCTTTAGAAATCCCAGGATTTAAGTTTTAAAAAGCAACCGCAGAGGCTGCTGGGTTTCCCGGAGGCTGAAAGGAGCCCCGGTCGCCTCTCTGCGTGCAGCCAGCTTGGGTGCTGCCCTGTAAGGCCTCTCCTCCCAAGCGTATGGCCTGGGCCCGTCGCTGGGCGCAGCGACGATCCGCTCCGCGCTCCAGGAGGCAAATTTCCCCCATGGAAACAGCCACCGTGACTTCCTCCGGCCCACATCCCTCGGGCTGTGCTGCGCTCCCAGTCCCCGAGCTCCGACCGCGCCATCCCCCTGCGCTCTCGAGGGAGTTGAGCGGGGTGGGATTTTCCTGTGGGATTTTCTTCCTGTTTCTTCAAAACACCTCCTCGTCCGCCCGGTGTGTCCCGTCCCGGGAGCGCCCTCGACTTCTAAGCGAGGCGTTTCCTGCCTGACGGCTCTCTCCTCTCCCCCCAAGTGCCTCTGCTTGGCTCCCACCTACGAGCTGGCCCTGCAGATCGGGCGCGTGATCGAGACCATCGGACGGTTTTGCGCCGACATCAGGGTGACGTACGCTGTCCGGGGAAACCGAGGTGAGTCCGGTCCCTCCGAGCAGAGCTGCCGGCGCCGTAACGGGAGCGTTAAGTGAGTGCAGGGGCCCTCCCTTGGAGCCTCGAGCTACCAGGAGCCGCGCGAAATGGCGTCTGCGTTCCCCTTCCCGACTCCCCGGGGCTGGAGGGAAGCGTCAGCCCCTGCTTGCAATTTTGATGTCAAGCTCCGTTTTGCGACGCCCCCCCTCAGAGGCCGGAATAACCTGAGATGATAAATCTGGGAAAACTCCTGCCCGGAGGCGGTCGGGTGCCATTCCCCCTCCGGCAGTTCCGCAGGGCGTGCTGCTGGGGGAGCAGATCGTCATCGGGACGCCAGGGACCATGCTGGACTGGTGTTTCAAACGGCGAGTCGTGGACGTGAGGAAGATCACCCTGTTCGTGCTGGACGAAGCCGACATCATGATCGACACTCAGGGCCTCTCCTGTCAAAGCATCCGCGTTCAGAGGTGGGTATTCCCGATGCCTGGCATCCTGCCTCCCTGGGTTTTCCCCCCTCCTCTTCACTCAGCTCTGGGGGAATCGGTCGCCAAATGAGCCCAATCAGTGGGGAAAGAGGGCGCTGAGGGGGCACCCGGGGTAACGTGAGTCTGGGGATCCGGCTTCCCGCGCACGGCGGGATTTCCATCTCGCTTCCCTTTCAGCCGCTACAGCCCGTGGGCCGGGCTCCCTCCCTCCTGAAGGCGACACCCAATCTGGTTAAATCAGCTTTTAAATAAGACAGCGTTTTTTTTTTTTTTTTTAATTCTACCAAGCACCTCTGGGCACCTGGCCCCCACGAGGCCTTTCTCTCCTCTCCCAGGGCTTTACCCAAGGGCTGCCAGATGCTGCTCTTCTCGGCCACCTTCAAGGAAACCGTGCGGGCGTTCGCCATGCAAATCGTCTCCAACCCCATCGTCATCAAGCTGCGTGAGGAAGAGCTGGCCCTGAGCAACATCCGGCAGTACTTCTTCGTCTGCCGGAGCAGGGAGGAGAAGTACAGAGCCCTCTGCAACATCTACGGCAGCATCACCATCGGCCAGGCCATCATCTTCTGCCAGGTAAGGGCGGCCCGGCGCGCGCGCGGCCAGCGAGGGCAGGAATGGTTCGTTCTGCAGCTCAGATGTGGGGCCCCAAAATGGAGGAGCGGGGACATGCCCTGCGTGTCCTTGCCCCTGGTGCCGCGTGAGGCTTCTCGCTCGTCGGCATGGGCTTTGCCTTGTTCTGAGGCGCTAGAAGGCTCCCGCAAAAGGAGCAGGGGACTCGGGAGGGGGAGAGGTGGGGGCGCAGGGCTGGCCGGCAGCGAGGGCAGAGCTGCTCCGAAACCTCCGG
>NW_009260185.1:340629-341674 GCF_000687185.1 Egretta garzetta
AGCCACAGGGTCTGGTGAAGATTTTTGGGGTTGTTTATTATTATTTTTATTTCCCCCCCGAGCAGCAGCAGCGTCGGGTGCCTGCGCTGAGCAGCATGAAAACCCACCAGGGGGATGAGTCCGACCGCAGCCAAAATTGGCCGAAGGAGCCCAGCGTGGGATTTCCACGGGATGAAAAAATCCGAGCGGCTGAACGCCCAGCACCCCCCCTTCAGCTCTTTAAGCACCAACAATTTAACTGGAATTATTTTTTCCCCCCTCTTCCTCCAGAGACCAAGATCAAGCAGCTGGACCCGGATGACATGGACGAGCTCGAAAACCTTGAAAACTGAGTGAGGAGCAGGGATTTGCTCCCCCGGATCCCAGCTCTGGTTCAAAATGGGAGGAAAATCCCAGGGAGGGGGGAAGCTCCCCCTCCTCCCGTACCTTCCTAAAGCCGTTTGGTTCCTTTGGGATGTTTTAGGAGAAGCCGGGGGGAAAACCCTCCGCCTTGTCCTTGGTTTTGTTCCTTGTTCTCTCCCTCGAGGGTTTCACAGCCGGGGCTCAGCGCGGGGGTAACGCTCCCCAAAAACGGGCTTAGGGGCGCTCGGAGCGGTCAGCAACCCAGGTACCCCCTCCTCCCGTACCTTCCTAAAGCCGTTTGGTTCCGTTGGGATGTTTTAGGAGAAGCCGGGGGGAAAACCCTCCGCCTTGTCCTTGGTTTTGTTCCTTGTTCTCTCCCTCGAGGGTTTCACAGCCGGGGCTCAGCGCGGGGGTAACGCTCCCCAAAAACGGGCTTAGGGGCGCTCGGAGCGGTCAGCAACCCAGGTAATTGGCCCCAAAAATCTGCTCCTCCCCAGGCGGCAGCGGTGGGCACCGTTTCTGCCGGCAAAATCTCAGAGAAAACTTTAATAAGAAAAAAAACCCCAATAAATGAGGAGAAAAGAGTGAGTTATTTGAAGAAATGATTATAATAATCGCGCGGTCTCGCTAGATGGCAGCACGAACCCGCTGCCGCCGTCCCCGTCCCCTCGGGATGCGGCTGGGGGGCGAGGGGGGCCGCGCC
>NW_009260185.1:343567-343899 GCF_000687185.1 Egretta garzetta
TAGCCAATGAAGCATACCACTAGCCAACACAGAGCCCCCACTAGCCAGTGTAGCGCCCCACTAGCCAATATAGCACCCCACTAGCCAATGTAGCGCCCTACTAGCCAATATAGCAGCCCACTAGCCATCCTCATCTCCTTGCCGTGGCCAACCTGGCATCCCACCAGCCCATTACTGGTCTCATTAGCCCATACGTGGCTGCTCCAGCCCAGACACGCCCTCACTAGCCCGTAGACGGTCTCACTAGCCATCCCTCTAGCCGCTACAGCACACCACTAGCCAACACGTGCTCTGGGCTGGGAGGATCATCCCCGGGGGGGCCAGGGGGGACC
>NW_009260185.1:345761-346205 GCF_000687185.1 Egretta garzetta
CCCCGCCCAGCCCTCCGCCCTCGCCGCCATCGCCCGCGCCCAGGCAGGCACCTACACCAGCCTGGCCGAAAACACCCACCTCCAGACCCGCACCCAGGCCACCATCGTCCTCACTGTCTACTGTAAGTGACCCCGGTGGTGGGGGGTGGCCCGGTGGGTCTCCCCCCGGGGTGAGATGGACCAACGCGGTTCCCTGGTGAGGACGTGGGTGCAAAGGGCAATTTGGGGAGCGGGGGGGGTGGAAGTGGGGTGGGGACCCCCCTGTCCCCGTGCTGATGGTCTTCTGCAGACCCACCAGCTGGGAGCCCCAGCTGCTCCGCCCTGGCCACCGGTGACCTGCGGGACGTGGCCCTGCGGTGCCGCTGGCTTGGGGGCTTCCCCCCGGCACGGCTGCGCTGGGTGGGCCCCGGGCCCCCTGAGGAGGAGGAGGAGGAAGAGGGGATG
>NW_009260185.1:349097-350349 GCF_000687185.1 Egretta garzetta
GGAAAAATATCAGTGAGCCAGACCCGGCCCAGGAACATCGTTACGATATTTAAAAAGGTGTTGGGGGAGCCATATGAATTTTTTTCCCCGGGGGTGCAGCTGGCTTGGGGAAGGGAAAGGGAAGCTTTTGTAGCCCCGAAAGGTTGGGAGGGTCGGTGCAATCGCGCTGTGGGGGTAAGGAAAGGTGAATGGCTTCGCCGAAAAACTCACCCTACAAAAAGCAGCGGCGATGAGCTGGGCGATTCCCGGCGAAAACCCCCTGGGATCAGCCTTGAGCCTTCAGTTGCTTCTGAAGCTAAAATAAATATTTAGGCTAAAATAAATATTTTCTCACTGATGGGATTAAAAAAAAAACCCCAAAACACCACGGGCTTTGCGTGGGCTGCGGTGGTGGACACTGCTTTGGGACCGTGCCAAATTTGGCGGGGGGTGAAGGCAGCCACAAAGCTTTGGTGGGGCGGGGAGGGGCCCTCGTCTTCCCCCCAACCTCCCCACTTTCAGGCCAAACCGCAGGATGTTAAAAATTAGCGATTGGTGATGGGGTTCCCCCCCCAAAAATAAAAAAACCCAACCCCCAAACCCTGCAAACCCAACATTGCTTCAAGCCACGCCTCATCTCCAAAGGAATATTACGGCGCATTCGGAAAACGGCGCCTCTTTACGCGACACAACCGCGACGAAGGGGAGCACGCGCGGGGCGCGATGTAAGCGGGGGCGTTTAGAAAACGCGCCTAAATCGCGGCGTTCGGGGAAAACAAAGCAGCCGGAGGTCAAAGCCAACCACTCGCCTGCCAACCTCCGTCGGAAACCGGGGAAGGCCTCGCGGCAGCTCTTGCGACGGAGAAATCCGGCGGGGGTAAAGGCAGCGCTGCGAGGGACGGCCGGGTTTAGGAACGGAGATCAGCGAAGAGGAGGAGCGGGGCTTGGCAGCGGGGGCAGACCAAGCCCAAGGGGGGGTTTCACGGAGCGAGGTCCGGGGTGCCGGCGCGGGGAGGTTCAGGATTTGGCAGCTCTGGCTGGGAGGACGCACAACCCTAAGAATAAAGGCAAAAAAAAAATTCATGTATTTATAAATAATACAATAAAAGACACAAAAAACCCAACCCCAAACCCAACAGTTAAAGCAGCCCCCAGAAACCCCGCTACCGAAGCGGATCGCGAGAGCTTCCCCCCCGGAAGGGCGATCGCTCCCCAAAGCCCCGCGGCTCGCAGAGGGGCTCGCTGCGCCCGCGGCGCCTCTGCCCCCCGAGGG
>NW_009260185.1:350835-357280 GCF_000687185.1 Egretta garzetta
GAAAGAGGACGGGAAAGGAGGGTCCGGGTACCCCCCGCCGAGCTGCCAGGGAAGCAGCAGCCGTCGGTCCCAAGCACCACAGCCACTTCCCTAAAATCCCGGTACGGGACCCCTCGGAAGCGCTTTCTCATATGGAAAACACACTCCACGTTTCCCAGCACTGTTCTTTATATTATTACAATTCTTTTTTTTTTTTTTTATACACATAACCAGCCTAGTTCCGCGGTGCGTGGGTGGGTGGGTGAAAAAAACAAGAAAAGAAGGAATTTCAAGGCATAAATAATATAAAAAGGCAACCATTTTTAAAACCAAGATACATTCATATGACACTACTACAAAAAAATAAATAGCGACTCTCTCTGTTATAATTAACATCCCTCCATCACTCCCTTTCAGCGACTCTGCTGTGCAGTTCCTGGCGTTACGTGGGGACAACGGTCGCTGCCTCAGGTTTCCTGCAGCTGGAGCGGCTGAAGGTCCCCGGAACCGCTTTCGGTGGCACCAGACGAATTCCATCCTGGCTTTTCCTGACAGTCCTTGGAAACAGGCTGCAGAAGAAGGGGACTCCAGCTCAAAACGTGGTTCGACGTTTCCGAGTGCACGCAGTTCTCGCCTGCAAAGCCAGAGCAGGGTGGGTTGCTTGGTTGTTGGGTTTTGGGTCTCATAGGATCACTTGGTGGGAAAACCTTTGAGATCGAGTCCAACTGCGCCTGCCCACCACTAAACCCTGTCCCTACACACCTCGTCCGCCTGTCTTTTAAATACTCTCAGGGATGGGGACCCGACCACAAACCAGATCATCTCTTTCAGCGCAACGGACCCATGAGCCCCAAAAATTCGGATTAATAAAGGTGGGGGATGCTCTTTCAGCTCGGGCTCATTCCCACCGTACCAGGCACAAAACATCAGGCAGCAGCTCAGAGCATCATCTCCACGTGAGCACGCATCAAATGGGTCGCGCCGATGAGGTCAGCCCAGCTCCCACCGACATTTCTGCGCCTGCGGGACGGCTCTAGGCCGTCACAGATGCCTGCTCATCAGGGGAAGCCTCGATGAGGCAGCGTCTCAGTGGTTTTGGGAGACCACGGGTACGCTGCAGGTGCAGGTGACGGCGAGCCAGCGTTAATCAGTTGCAGCCTCGTTATCTGGAGCGCGCCTGCTGGACGAGCTCCGTTCAGAGGCATCAATCACGGAGGGCACGGCAGCACCTGAGCATCGCCGCGCCTGTTTTCCACCACGGGAAAGGCGGGACGCTTAATCTTTCTCAAAAAGCCAGGTCTTTTGCAGGCTTAATTACTAGCTGCGCCGCCGTAAATCACGGCTGTCCTATGGAATATTCCCAGCTTCAAAGCCGGGCGCTATCCTCTCCGGAATGCCTTACCGTCCGTGTAATCCACGGAGAGGCGGCTCATGGCTTCTCGACAGCAGGGGTGCTGGGCAGAGGGCTGCTCCGCTTTCTCCTTGCCGTCCTCCTCCAGCCGGGCGCTGCACTCCGGGACGGAGGAGGCCAAGCACATGGCCACCATGACGTGGTGATTCAGAGGCTTCATCTCCAAGCCGTCCTGCTGGTAAGGTGCGACGATGGGCACCACGGGTAGGGCGCTGCTGCTGAAAGTGCCGTTGGTTTTGGTGAAACACCTGCAGGCGGGAGATCAGCCAAAGCGGGGTCACTCAGAGCTGCGTCTTTCCACCACTTGCCTTACGAGAAACAGCAATTTTTAAGCACTTTACCGCATGCCGTCCACTGCAAGAGCAGTCAGACAGCTTGCCAAATGAGTTTTACATATATTTTTTGATCAACCCTGGTGTTAAGGAAAGGACTGAGCATTTTTTAATCCCAACAGACAGCCGAAAACATTCAAAACCCGCGTGCGGTTTCTTCCCCCAGCGATGGCGAGCCGGCGGCCCGACTCGCGAGTCCGTTTCTCCACCGTAAACCAGGTTTGCGCTGCCAAGAAAAAGAGCTCAAGTTTGAAACCCCAACAGCAAACTTAAGTACCTTGGAAAATAAGCACTAAGCGTTATCAGAGAGAACGTAAATAGAAAAATATACGCAATATTATAAATATGACACGCCCCCCTGCCGCGTAACTCAGGCTGTGGCCCCCTAATACGTGCGTAAGGCTGTGAAATTGAAGTTAAATTGCTAAATCAGTTGTTCCAGCCAAGCTATTTAACCTTTAAACAAAAGGCAGCCGGACCTTAAGAGGCACGCACGCCACGGCAGCACGCAGGGCCACGGCCTGCAGCGAACAACGCGGCCTCGGCGAACGTTTCTGTAAGCAATTCCTACGTAAGCAAGCCCCAAAATCACGCTTCAGCGTGGTTTTACACCAAACTCGCAGAAGGGAACGCTTCACTTGTACGCTTGCCATGAACTTGGGGAAAGCACCCCCCGGAACACGCCGGTGTTCTGCGGGAGAGAGATGGATCTGCAGATAAAAGCAAAGCATGGAGATCACAGAATCCCAGCATGGCAGGGGTTGGAAGGGACCTCGGGAGATCACCCAGTCCAACCCCCCTGCTAGAGCAGGCTCTCCTAGAGCAATCTACACAGGACTTCATCCAGGCGGGCTTTGAATATCTCCAGAGAAGGAGACTCCACAACCTCCCTGGGCAGCCTGTTCCAGTGCTCTGCCTTCTCTTCTCCAGGCTGAACAAGCCCAGCTCCCTCAGCCTTTCCTCCTAGGGGAGATGCTCCAGTCCCCCCATCATCCTTGTTGCCCTCCTCTGGACTCTCCCCAGGAGTTCCTCATCTTTCTTGAACTGGGGAGCTCAGAACTGGACCCAGTGCTCCAGGTGGGGTCTCCCCAGGGCAGAGCAGAGCAGAGGGGGAGGAGAATCTCCCTCGCCCTGCTGGCCACGCTCCTCTTGATGCACCCCAGGAGGCCATTGGCCTTCTTGGCAACCAGGGCACCCTGCTGGCTCATGGCCAGCTTGTCATCCACCAGGACTCCCAGGTCCCTCTGGGCAGAGCTGCTTCCCAGCAGGTCAGCCCCCAGCCTGGACTGGTGCATGGGGTTCAACCTCCCCAGGGGCAGCACTCGGCACTTGCCCTTGTTGAACTTCATCAGGTTCCTCTCCGCCCAACTCTCCAGCCTGCCCAGGTCCCGCTGGATGGCAGCGCAGCCTTCTGGCGTATCAGGCACTCCTCCCAAGATGAGGATGGAGGGCGTTCAAACCCAGCCACGCTCCGAAACGCTCCCGCGAAGGCTAAACAGGCTTCATGGATTTTTTTTTTTATATGCTTGTATGGGTACAGCTCAGAGCGTTCATTTCTTTTTTTCCTGCCAAATTTAAATATATCACAGAATCGTTTCGGTTGGAAAAGGCCTTTGAGATCAGCAAGGCCAACCGTTACCCTAACGCTGCCGCTAAAGAGGGGGGAAGATGGACTTTGACATCATCAGTGACGGGGTATCGGCCACCAGAGCCGGCTTTGGTAGCAGCGGAGCCCTCAGCCCCCAAGTACTGAACGCGGTCGGATATAAAACTGGGAGACGTTAAGCTTGGGAATCACAGTGAGGTCCTCCCCAAGTCCCCAGAACCACTTTTACGCCACTAAAAAGGCCACGGCAACGCGTGAAAACATCACAGCCAAGGGACTCGTCCCACCAACTCACCGGGAGCCCCAGTTTATATTTTACCTGAGACCCAGGATCAGCATTGCCAGAACACAGCGCCCACAAATAACACGAATAAGCTTTCCAGGGGAGGAACCGGAGCAAGGCTCCCCCCCCAGCCGAGGGTTCACTCGCAAAGCCAAAGAGGGGACAAGGGGGATCCCTCCGGTGTCGCCCCGGGAGCCCGATCCCCTCCCGAATGCGGCGAGGATGGAGCAGCACCAACCTTCGCTCTCCCGTTCTGTCCTTCCGCTCCCACAACTGCCTCCAAAATCATTATTTCCAAGTACCAAAATACCACAGAAGCCACTGAAGAATCCACATGAAACACATCTGGTCTTCAAACAAATCCATTTATTAGTTTGCATTTCTTTCCGCAGAGGTTTTGACTGCGCTCGCTTATTATTTCAGGAAAAAAAAAATATTCTGGGAGGAACCCATTTAAGATGTTTGGGTTTGCAAATGTTTATGGGGCTTTCTTTTTAAAGACACGGCGGCCGGTGCAGTTCTTTGTGTTGCTCTGCGGGCCTGAATGGTGTTTCAAGACAGCAGTTCAGCTTTTTAAGCTTCAGTAACCACACTTTGATGGCAGCTAGCCACCGGCACGCCCAGAGCGGAGCGCGTGCGAAGGGCGAGGTGCAACCCCTGCTGCAGGAAACGCGCTTCCTATCAGTTCCCGGCGCTAAGAATCCTCCCGAAGCACGACCTGACTTCAAAGCCCACACCAGCCTAATTTAGATTTAAAGAGTTGGGAAAGCAGACCCCGACAGGTTTATTCAAAAACGCGTACTTCAGATTTCTCATCGGGAAAAAGCGGATTTGCAAATTTTCTCTGCCACCACCAGGTATCCGGAAACATCTGAGTGCAAAAGCACCCACGAATAAATAAATAAATAAATAAATCGGTTCTGAATCCTAACGAGCATAAACCACGCTCTTCTCATCCGGAAACATCTGAGCGCAAAAGCACTCACGAATAAATAAATAAATAAATAAACAAACAAATAAGTTCTGAATCCTAACGAGTGTAAACCACGCTCGTCTCACCGGCTTCGTCCACAACAGCAAAGCGGGTATCCACGTTTCAGCAACCTCTGGCAAGCCTCCACGAGCAGTTCCGAGAGCATAAAGTGCTAATTTAAACAGAAAACCGAGGGATTTCACCACTGTAATAATAAAACCCGCTCCGAGATGGCTGCTGCTGAAAACAGCCGTGGCCGCCAGCTATCAAACACGCTGAACCTCTAGGACTCGTCTGCACGTGGTCGCAAGTCAAACGGCCGCTAAATTCAACCCAAATCAGCCACGAGTGGAGGCGCTCAGTTGAAACGGGCTCGTTGGGGAACGGGCAGCACTGAGGGGGAGCGCACGAGCGAGGCCACACGCACCTGAGACGCTCACACGCTGGAGACCCTCACCCAGATGGAGACCCTCACCCCCCTGCTGGAGACCCTCAACCTGCTGGAGACCCTCACCCCCCTGCTGGAGACCCTCAACCTGCTGGAGACCCTCAACCCCCTGCTGGAGACCCTCAACCTGCTGGAGATTGGAGACCCTCCCACTTGACCCCCCCCTCCCTCTCCTGTCATGCAGGTGTTTCGCAGATGGAATCGCCCGGTTTTAGTGCACAAGGTCAATAATTCGAGGGTGGGACGAGGCATGGGTCCTCTCTGCACAAATGGGAGGGGACGGCCCTTGCCTGCGCCCCGTAGCTACGAGGTTGAACAACGATGGGGGAAAGGACTCTGGCCCCAAATTCCCAACTTGCCAAAACCTACCGACGTGACGGGGCTAACCCAGGCCTCTCCCCGCCTCCTCGCCCCGGCCGTACGCCCAGCTCCCTGGCCCCTGGTGTAACGCTCAGGCACGTTCCTGGTCCTCTCCGTTCCCCTCTCCCATGTCCTCCTTCCATTCCCCCAGCACCGGGAAGGGAACGGAGCGGTCCCGGCTGCGCAGCTCTCCTGCCAAACGGAGGTTAATGGTCCCCTCTGGGGTAGGCAGCTGTAAAGGACAACTTGTTTCTCTATCAAGCAGTCAAATATAGAACAGGGATGTGAAAATTCAAAGTTCAGACCCTGCTGATGACCCATCTGGGAGGAACAGTGCAGTTGCAGAGGACAGAACCCATCCTCCCTGCTTTCTTACGGGGGGGGAAAAAAAAAAAGCGCAATTAAAAATTTAAATGTGCTCGATTCTGGAAAGCAAGCTCTTAATTAGGGCTGAACACATACAGTGTGTTCCAACTTACGGCCAGTCGGACACATCTGGACGACCGCTCTTACGCCTTGGAAACAGGTAACGGGCATGGAACGGAACGGGAGCTCGCTGTCCCCAGAGCCCAGCCGTGGCGCTGGTCCTGCCCAGCTCTACCTGCGACAGCAGCCCGTCTCCATCACACCACCGCGCGTCTATTTATGGGAGGAGGAAGAATTTAAAGTTCTATTTTAAAAAGTAAAAGCGTGAAAATCAAGCGAGCGCGTTTTCTGCCTTCAACTCCGGCTTAATTTCAACCCAGCTCCTCCAGATGTGCACCTAAAGGCGGCTGACGATTTTAATAAGACAGAAAATTCAAAGTATGATTGAAAAAATCCAGAGTTTACCAGTCAGAGCGGTCCAGCACGTCTGACTTTCAGCCCTACTTATAGTCATTAAAATAACCAGAGATTTACTCAGAAGCCTGGAAGGATATTCTTTAAAACTTCCCAAAGTGAAAACCCTAATAAAAATCCAGACTCCCAGCTACAAGACAGACTTTTCCCTTATTCTACACAGGAATCCTTTTCCTCACGCAAAAAAGCGTGTCCCACAGTGACAGCGGCCAG
>NW_009260185.1:357311-358436 GCF_000687185.1 Egretta garzetta
GTGTTAGGAGGAGGGGCGTCGTGGAAGCGAAGCCGCGACTCTGGTTCGTGGCTCTGCTTAAGAGAACGGCAGGAAATGTAAAATACAGAAGAGCAATTAAATCCTCCTTGACAAACTCCATATGGAACGATTTTGTTATCTCAAAACTGAAGAAAACACAGGAAATACGGTTTAAAAAAAAAAATAAAAAATAATCCAGTGCCCAACCTGCCTCGCTTCCTAGAGCGCATCGGAGGAACGCGTTGAGCAAAACGAGCTCTGGGGGTTTAGTAACGCGATTGATTCCATCCCAGAGAGGACACCGAGCTCCTCCGCGCCCTCGGCGGGGACTCGAGCTCTCGGCGTTTGTTTGCCCCAGCTTGAACGCCGCGCGCGGGGCTCCCCCCGCCTTCGCCCCCGTCTCACGTCACCTGTTGTTGTTCCGACAGTTTCGGCAATTGATGCACTCCGAGGGGTCAGCCTGCGGCACTGCCGTGTACATCCCGCCGCCCTGCAGCAGGAGGGATTAAAAAACACAACACGACACAGAATTAAGGTCAGGCGCTACTCCGAGCGCCGCCGGGAAGGGGGTCCAGCTCCAAGCCCCGTCGCTGTGTTCCCAAGCCCCAGTCACCGCATCAATCTTCAGATCCGCGCCCCGCAAGGCGGCGCGCAACACTGCGCTATTGTACAAAGCCGGGCGGAGGGGGCTTTGCCAGCCTGTGTGTCAGAAGAAAAGTAAATAACTGCAGGGCTGTAAATATGTTTATTTTTAACACTGATGACAGACATGAAAGCAAATCGCTGTTCGTTAGCAAACGGTGCCCGTTTGGGGAGACGGAGCATTACAGTTGCAGGGCTGATGTCACAACATAAACCCATCCCACTTTCCTGCAATTACTCCGATTAGATCAGTTTACCTCGCTACACTGATTTTTGAAACATTTAATATTTTTACAGATGGGGTAATTCCTTAGCCAGCAATGACTCTGGGTGAGAGGGATTTTGTGTTGTTGGTTTTGGCTGGAGGGGCCATTACAAGCGAGTAAAAATGCCCAGATTAACACATACCTCATTGTTAAGGACCAGGCGGACACCGATGCGGGAGCCGCTGGAAAACGGCGCTGCGGGGCCGGGGTACCTCCC
>NW_009260185.1:359389-365991 GCF_000687185.1 Egretta garzetta
GTGTTAGGAGGAGGGGCGTCGTGGAAGCGAAGCCGCGACTCTGGTTCGTGGCTCTGCTTAAGAGAACGGCAGGAAATGTAAAATACAGAAGAGCAATTAAATCCTCCTTGACAAACTCCATATGGAACGATTTTGTTATCTCAAAACTGAAGAAAACACAGGAAATACGGTTTAAAAAAAAAAATAAAAAATAATCCAGTGCCCAACCTGCCTCGCTTCCTAGAGCGCATCGGAGGAACGCGTTGAGCAAAACGAGCTCTGGGGGTTTAGTAACGCGATTGATTCCATCCCAGAGAGGACACCGAGCTCCTCCGCGCCCTCGGCGGGGACTCGAGCTCTCGGCGTTTGTTTGCCCCAGCTTGAACGCCGCGCGCGGGGCTCCCCCCGCCTTCGCCCCCGTCTCACGTCACCTGTTGTTGTTCCGACAGTTTCGGCAATTGATGCACTCCGAGGGGTCAGCCTGCGGCACTGCCGTGTACATCCCGCCGCCCTGCAGCAGGAGGGATTAAAAAACACAACACGACACAGAATTAAGGTCAGGCGCTACTCCGAGCGCCGCCGGGAAGGGGGTCCAGCTCCAAGCCCCGTCGCTGTGTTCCCAAGCCCCAGTCACCGCATCAATCTTCAGATCCGCGCCCCCGCAAGGCGGGCGCAACACTGCGCTATTGTACAAAGCCGGGCGGAGGGGGCTTTGCCAGCCTGTGTGTCAGAAGAAAAGTAAATAACGGCAGCTTAGACAAGTATGTGGTAATTTCCCTGGTCTGTTTTCGGCTTAATACGCTCAGGTTTAATTGAATAAACACGCTGTAAATATGTTTATTTTTAACACTGATGACAGACATGAAAGCAAATCGCTGTTCGTTAGCAAACGGTGCCCGTTTGGGGAGACGGAGCATTACAGTTGCAGGGCTGATGTCACAACATAAACCCATCCCACTTTCCTGCAATTACTCCGATTAGATCAGTTTACCTCGCTACACTGATTTTTGAAACATTTAATATTTTTACAGATGGGGTAATTCCTTAGCCAGCAATGACTCTGGGTGAGAGGGATTTTGTGTTGTTGGTTTTGGCTGGAGGGGCCATTACAAGCGAGTAAAAATGCCCAGATTAACACATACCTCATTGTTAAGGACCAGGCGGACACCGATGCGGGAGCCGCTGGAAAACGGCGCTGCGGGGCCGGGCTACCTCGCCGCCTTCCAGGAGGGGAGCCCGTTTGGGAAAGCTCACCTGATTTTTGAGGTTTCAAGTGGTAGGTAACATCTAACGGTGCCTATTTCTGCCAAAACAGGGCTTACCCTGAAGTTTTTGAGGCCTCTCGGTGCGATAGGGAGCACTGAGGAAATGCCTAATTAGTCTTGATTGCCATCCTGGCCAGTTTCTCTCTTCCTCATTTAGCCCAATCAATGAAACAATAAAGAGAGTCCTAACGAGGATGAGAACATCCTGTTCCTCTGTGCTGCCTCACCCCGTGTGCCAGTCCCGCTCCTTCTACGTGGGAAGAGATTGCGTGACTCAAACTTTCTCTCAAACATGGGGTGGGGGGAGGAAGAAAAACCCCAACCCCATCAATGATTCGCAACGAGACAGCGGCGCTGCGTGTCCCATCTCGCGGCTCGGAGGAGCTCCAAGCACCGAGACCTGTGTTACCACATGCACGCTTCCTTCCTTCCAAAAAAATAAGAAGTTAAAAAAAAAACCAAAACCAAACCATACAAAATAGGAGGGACAAAACATCAAGGCAAGCCCCCAAACCTTCTCACGGGCAAGCTTTTGAGCACTGCAAAATCCTCCCTTCCTGAGGACTTGTCCAGCTGGGGGCTTCTGGAGTCTGGGGAGGTTGAAGAGGTCCAACACCCACGGCTTGGGCCTCGGTTGCTCTTGAAAGCAACCAAAAAAACCTGGCGCTTCTCGCTACGTGAGCAGACCCAAAGAGAGAATCAGGTGAAGAACCAACTGGTCTGGACTCCGCGCTGGAGTTAACTGAAGTGGCAACTACTGTGCAAGTGCTAATTTGTTGTTCAATAAAACAAAGTGCTTGTGTTCAATTACTAACACAAACAATAGCCCCATTTTTTTTCCCTCCAGAAACAGCATGGGTTATTCAGACTTTTGAACTTTTTCTTTCAGTTTTCCTGGGCAATGTTCACAGTTTTGAGTAAGTTTAGTAAGTTTGAATGCAAGCCATCTGTTTCCATAGACAATAATGAAATCATTATTCTCTCTTGGAAACGGGACACATTTCAGCAAATGAAGTATTTTTCCACAGCATACAAAGGCTGGATCCCAGACTTAAATTAGGTTTTAATTTTATTTTAAATTTCAAAACAAAAAAATGAGCCTGTCTCAGTCACAAGCAAGAGACTGGGGGGGAAAAAATAAAATAAAATAAAATAAAATAAAAGACAGCGTTATTACGTTGCTGCATTTCAAGATGTATGGGGCATTTTATTTTATGGAACCTCCTGCTACATTCGTGCTTTGCCATAATTAATAGCATTGCTTAGAGTTACAGATCTGAAACAGGTGGGGGAAAAACGGGTGATCCATAAAGCTGCAGAATAAGCAGCTATAATTAAATCTATTTAACTTGAAGATTGAGAAATACCATATGTACGAGTAAAGTATCTCAGCCCAGGACTGAAGCATTCTCAGAGCTTACATGCTGTTAGGAGGAGGGTAGAGGCAGATTTCCCAGAGTAAGTGGAATTCTTGCTGTCATCTGATATTCTCAAATGAAAACCATGATGTTTGTATCAGAAATATCAGCCCAGTTGCTTCCTCTGGGATAAGTAATTTAGTGGAACTGGCTGTTATCAATGGGTGAGTGTTTCCCCCACCCGAATTAAGTCTGCTTCCACAACCTCTGAATAAATCCCAAGGTCTAGGCTGAGCCTTCCGCCCAGCGTTAAGAACTTACGTTCACAAGATGGTGGGGATGTTCGTAGTCCACGTGCGTCCTGGACAGGGAGTTGGTGTGCCCTGGGTACAGCCCGGCTCCTCCGTTCATGATCCCATTAACTCCATTAGCAACTTTATGATGGACGTGCGGACAGCCGTTGCCGAGGCCGCCGTTGCTTATGAAGCTTCCGTGGATGCTGCCGTTGACTCGGCTCGTGCCGGGTAAGGTTGTGTACTCAATCATTTGCCCGTTGATATCCGTCCCTTGATAGAGGTAGCCAGGAGGGTCATATTCTGCAAAAGACATTACCCCTGAAAGCATGTTTACTGCCAAAGGAGAACTTAAACGAGCGTCTCCAAGAAACAAAAGAAGCTTATTTTCTCTTTCTACAGCTTTTGTAAATTAACTGTAGTATCTCAGTGCTCAGTATACAAATGTAGAAATGGAAAACAGCCACATCCGGGAGAACAGACTGGGAACGCTGGTCTGAAAGGACTCGGCTGACGTTAGTCACCATGAAGAGCACCCTAAAACCAGGCCCTTTGTGTAATCAATAGGTCCTCTGCTATCTGCTACGAACTCCTTCCAGAAAATATCTCTGGGCCGCAGCTGAAGACACTACCTTATCTCTCACAAGAAGTTTTGTTTCATTCCTCTTTGTCAGAGAGTAAGGCCATTTAAAAATAACCACAGGCTGTGGCAAGAGCAAGGCTGATGTCGTCATCAGGATCCTGATGTCGGCATCAGGATCAGAGAAGGGATGGCTGAAGGGATTCGGCTGGCACGGAATCGGGTACAGAGCGCCTTGCAGAGCGCGCTTAAGCTCCAACGCGTCCGCTCAAGGCTCCTACTTGCACGCTGGCGGGTTTTCCTTATTAACAACTCTCTAAAAGACTTGGACATTGAACTCCGTTTTACTGTGAAGGGAATGAGAGGCAACAAGGGACTTGTCCTCCAAGTGCTGCAAGTTCTTTTTCTCTCTTTTTCTTATACACAAGAGAGGGAGATCTGGGCTTTAAGTCTCCACGTTTTAACGAGTCCTTGTGATTATACACAAGTTCTGCCATTGCAATCAGCAAAAATCTGTGCAGGTGCTTGAAGTTCAACATAAGCTGAAGGAACTTTGCCTGGGAATTTCACAAACCCTTCTCGGGGTGAAACTGCAGCACAACCGTGCAGCAACGCAGTGAGCGTCAACACAAAGAAACGGAGACATTGATGCTCTTAAAAAAAACCAAACCCCACATCTTCACCCAAGGCACGCCTAGAAAGTACAAGTCCCTAAATAAATGCCAGTTGGCTTACAACAGGAAACCGCTTCCCGTTCATAAAACGTCACAGGAACGTTACTAGTTTTGCTCCGATAATACTTTCGTCATGAAGGGAAGCCAGAAACAACTCACTCTGCATGGCGTTTTGCTGGCGGTTCTTCCAGAGGCACATGGCAATGAAAACGATGAGAATGAGGACCATCACCCCAAGGACGCAGCCCACGATCAAGTACAGCATGTCACTGCTCCGAACGGGGCCGTTGGAAGGCCCAGCTCCGCTTCCCCCAACCCGGTCGGGGGGATTCGGTGGCGTACTCAGGTCCTTCGCTGGATATTCGGATGCTCCCGGCGTGCGTTTCACTGGATGAAATGAGAGACAAGGACGGGTACGTTCGCTAAATGCGTTTTTGGAATGTGTTTTTGTTACGAAACGAAGGTAATTACTGCTGAGTTAGAATCCCAATGCCTCAAAGAGAAAGCTTCCAAGTCAATATTAAAACCTGTAACGAGAAGGCCAACTGCTATTGGGTAATAACTATTTGCCTTGGAAAATGGTTATTATCCAGCTCGCTAACCCTCTCATTGAGGTCACTCGAAACTTTAACGAGCAACTCGCCGTACGCATGGCTAGAATGGCACTAGCTCCTGACTTGAAAGAGCGCAAATCTTTCCACTTCTGAGGTCAGGAAAAACCACAACGTGCATTTCTATCGCCTAACCGCTGCCAGATGACCTACTTCTATCTGGTGTGAACCCCCTTAACCCCATTTCCAAAACCATACTCCTGAAGATACTAAGAGCTGAACAGAAAATCACCGAAAACGAGATGCTAGTTAACCCGGGAATTAAATTTACAGCCACAGCTCAGATTCATTCCATTTGGCGCTAAAAACCCAGAAGAGGTGCCTGGCTTAGGAGCGAAGCTGGTCAGAGATTCGCAAGCACCTCCACGCAGATACGTTGGATAAGCTGGGTCACCCCCGCGAGCCTGGAGGAGATGCATTTTAAGGAGCAGTCGGCACGAAGGGCAGCTTACATCGCCAGCTTTAAAATTAGGGAAGAAAGTTCTACTCCTTGCAGGAGGAAGGCCAACCGTGCGCCCAGCCTTGGCGCCCTGCAGCTCCTAGCCCTTTTTTTGAGGGCTTTGCTACTAACTGAGCTAAATTTTGATGCTTCCGCTCCTAGAGGGTTTTTTCTCTTTTTTTTAAAAAATGTTTTTTCGTAGCGCTGCATTTGAAGTTTGCTGTCTGCATTTTCCCTTCACAGCCTTACTTGGTTTTAGAGATTAAAGGAGACAGGAATCCTTCGCAAAATAAATGCGACTGCCGTATCTGACACTTCCAGGGAACAGCACAAACTTTGTGCCAGAGGCACGCAGGATTAGTGATGGAGGCAGCCAACATAACCATCAATTGCTGTGGCCTGCACTTATACAACGCGTCACAGAGCCCCGAAGACATAAAACAGACGTACAAATCAATTCTGTCATCCTCAGGAGCATGGTTGTCTCCTAGGGAGAGGCTATCAGCACAATAAAAAAAAAAAGAAAAAACCCAACCCAGGACAACAATATTATCTCTTAGGCCTGGCAAATCTGCAGAGATTTGCTAAGAGCCTCTCTCGGGAGCACAACGTATCGGTTTCCGTATGCTCAAAACAATCCCAGCTTCGGAAGACAAAACAATCCTCCAAAACATTCCAGAAAGTTACGGTCTTCGTCACGGCCGACTCTTGCGCTGCAAAAAACCAACCTCAACGCAGCGGCGATTTCGCGCTGCAAACCGCCACCCCCGGCTGGACGCGCTAGGCCGGCGCTCACCTTTGGTTTCGCAGATCATCACGTTGCTGTACTCGCTTTCACCGCCTTCGTTATAGCACTGCATTTTAATGTCGTAAGATGTTTCTGGCTGCAGGTGATTTATCAAGTGCCATTGCTTCGTACCTAGGGGGGAGGAAAAATATAAAAAAAAAGTCAGTCACCTGTATTTTGTTTACTCGCACAAGCCAGAATTAGGTAGGAGTATGTCGCAGCGTCTTTCTCTATAAAATGCAAGCTTTTCCTGTTGGCACAAAAGTCTTTATTAACCATTTATGGACTTATCTGAATCATAGAATCATGGAATGGTTTGGGTGGGAAGGGACCCCCAGAGGTCACCCAGCCCAACCCCCCTGCAGGAGCAGGGACACCTTGAACCACATCAGGTTGCTCACAGCCCCGGCCAACCTGGCCTGGAATGGTCCCAGGGATGGGCCCTCCACCCCCTCTCTGGGCAACCCCTGCCAGGGTTTCACCACCCTCATGGTAAAGAATTCCTTCCTTAGATCCAGCCTAAACCTACCCTGGTTTAGTTTCAAGCCATCCCCCCCCTTGTCCTGTCCCAGCTGGCCCTACTAAAAAGCTTGTCCCCCCCTTTCCTCTGGGCCCC
>NW_009260185.1:366134-369820 GCF_000687185.1 Egretta garzetta
TATTTTCAATTGATTTAAAAAAAAAAAAAAAAAAAAAGCATCTTTCTCTACAAAAACCAGAAGCCGCTAAACTCAAAAACCAGACGTCCAAAGTTTCCAGCATCCGTACATTTAAAATCAACAGCACGTTACATATGAAACCGCTGCAGGGATGGGTTCAGGATGGGTTATGCTGGCTATTTACAACACGCGGGACAAGTAACAAGGAAAAACGGGCGCGGAAAACAAATTAAACTGGGGACAGGGGAAAAACTTCACTGTGACGAGACCCTCGCCCCGTTTGCAATCCCCCCGGATCCCCGGAGGTACCGACCGACGCCGCTCGTTTTTCACAGGAAGGATACATCTGTGTTGCTCAACTTCGAGCCGAAACCGCAAATAATTGAACGTGCATTTTATTAAACATACTAGGAAACAAAATTCGACAGCGAGGCTGTCTCGCGCGCTGCCTGCCCCTGCAGAGACGGATCCCAAGCCAAGCAATCTTCTCTAATAGGATGGGTTTGTCATCTCTGGCTCCCGGCCAGCATTTCATTTAGACACCCTCCTGAAGTACTGAGCACTTCGGTATAAATCACTCTCGGTTTTTACTTTCACAGGCTTGTGATGAGCGCTCTTAATCCCTCTTGGAAAATACCACCTTGAACTGTTTCCACTGTTTCTAAGAAACTGTCATACCACCTACTGATTTAAGCATTAATAAAAAAAATAAAGCCTGCCCGGCTGGCGGGGGCTGTCACCATGACTCTCTTCAAACTTCGCCGGGACCCAAGCCCAAAAACGGGCCCCGGGGGGGGGACGCTGGAGGACCCCAACTCGGTTGGGGGTTTCGGGAGGGGACGCACGGCGTGGTGGGAGCTCCATCCCTCGCGGGCCGGGCGTCCCAAGCGAGGGCAGACGAGCCCTGGCTGAAGCTGGACCCGGCCTTTCCCTAAATCGCACGTTTTCCCAAGATTCATACTCAGTTTTCCCGTCGCCCCCACCCCCAAGCATTCCTTTCGGTAATTACTACACCAGGTTTTAGGTTTCCGCTTCAAACCATTAGTGGAACTGGAATCAGTACAGGCACTTTAACTGTCCTCTTCGTGCACCATTAGCAAGGAAAAACATTTAAACAACTGACATCAGACTGCATTTACATTTAAAATTCAATCTCCAGGACCCTCGAACAGCGAGATTCAGGCCCCGGACGCAGAACAGGGCTGATTTTTGCGTCGCTTTTGCTTAAGGCTGCTGAAAGACACCGAGGAGCCATCTGAGCCAAGCTTTTTGCTGGGTTTTTTTTCTTCAAATAAAATCTGATTTTGCCTGTAGCGGCATTTATAAGGCGGGGGGGAAGCTTTCTGCAGAGTTTTGAATGTCTCGAAAGACAAGACTTAACAGGAAACAGTGAGGAAAGCCTACGGCAAGTACTTAGCTAACACAGGCATCACAACACTTTTTCCACAACCTCATGCAGTCATTTCAAGATAAAATTCCCTGTCAAAAAAACCCCCCAGATTAATTCAAAGGTAACAGGGGGGGAAAAAAGTGAAGAACAAGTGATTTATGGCAAAAATACCTTATGTTTCTCTACATATTTCACATCCAATGCTTCCAACCATGCTTTAATTGAAAATAGCTTTCCCCCCCCCAAAAGCTAATTTAGGGGAGCACAGAAAAGTTTAAATATTTCCACCAAATGAGTTTCTGTTCCAGGCTCTGGCAGAGCAGAGCAGCTGCTAATGGTTTCAGACTGCCACAAAGAGTTCAATACACACACACACACATGCACTCTTGGAAAAAAAAAAAAAATCAGAAACAAGCTAATTTCACAGCACAGTGGAGCCCACTTAAACAACCAACTGCTCAGTGTATAAGATTTATAAACACACCAGTTCTGCCCAGCAAAGGCTAAAAGACATTTGCAGATGAAGGTGCAGACTGTGTGAGCTTTAAAGCGACGCCCCGAGCCGAAGCCCTCCATCGCGCTAGCTTTACAGCCTGCGAAAGCTTCTGTCACACATCAAAGTGCTGTGCGGAGCATTGTCTAGCAGGGGGAAATTTTCAAAATAAAGGCCCATTCCCCGTGTAGCTGAAATAAATGAGGGGAAAAAATAATTAACGTCATCGGGACAGAATGAGATCATTCCGTTTACTCAGCCCAAGCAATAAGGACATTAAGTAAAATATTTTTAAAAGGGTTTTCCACTTCTGGACTAATACAGACATTATCTAATAACTTCTTCCAGGAAAATGATGATCTAATATGCACAGGGGAAAAAAAAAATTACCTGATGAAGAGGCAAAATGAAGCACAAACCTACCTGCATCTGCAGCCTACTACAGCACTTGAGGCTAAAAGTAACTTCCTTGTAGCGGGATTAGCAATTAAGCGAGGGAGGAGGAGAGAAGGGCAATTACACACCAGGTACTACCTAGCTTAGAAAACCCGTGCTGGGGTAAATCATTTTAAAAGCCAGGCAGTTATCAGTGCAGCCTGTAACACAGATGCGCTTGCCCTGGGTCAAATCTCACTTACGCTGCTTTCTCTTTACTCCACTACGTCAAGCTAAACCCGCTTAAATAGGCCTGCGTTAAGGATTTGCGGCTCTGTAGCAAGACAAGCTTAAAACCAGTATTTAGTTCTTGAGTTTGCCTGGAGAAGAGGCTTCAGAAGGAAGAAACAAGTTCATGTGTGGGCAGAACTTGACGTTATGGAGTTGAGATAGCTGCTTCTGTGAAATATATCGTAAAGACTCCGTTTGGGAAAAGCAGTTTAGATTTCATATAAACACAGCCAACGCGGTTACACGATGTTCTTCCCCAGCGAGCCTGCGCACACTGCGCCCTACCTTCCACGATATCCCTCTTGTAGTCGCTATCGTTGTCGCTGTCCGTAGGCCGGTAGTAGATATAAAATCCTTGGATGGGCGTGTTGTTGTTGCTTGATGTGATGTACTGAAAGACAATTTTAAAAGACTGCGTTGGAGAAGAAAAATTTTAATTGAGTCCCGCTGAGTTGTCATCACTGAATATCTTATCACCTTGAAATATGTATTTATTTTTTATTTTTTTTAGCAAGGTTGCGCAAGCAAGGTGTAGGGGGAGGTTTGCACAGAAGCTGCAACGGGAAAGCGGATTCCCGAGTGCCGTGGAAGCGCGGGCGCAGCCGAGATGAGCGCAGCGCCGGGCATTCGCACCATGCTGCAGGAGAGCTCTCCGCCACGGAGCTCCTCGGACCAGCGGGAAAAGGAGGGGAAAAGAGGAGAGAGTGAGCTGGGGCTGACGCTCTCCTCCCACACCGCTTCCCAAACCGTCAGTTAGGGTCTGAGCATGAACAACCTGAAAACTTGCGTGATTAATGGAAACGGAGAAGTCGGGACCATTTTTACTTGAGAAAGAGTTAAGGTCGCTCTGCAGCTCAGCTCAAGAACATTTTACTTTAAGTTATGCAGCCTCCTGAGGAACTAGAGGTTATTTTAAGTTTATTATCCTTAACATCTCTTCAGGCTGAGCTAGCAGAGCAAACTAACACTGGGAACTCTACACGTTAAATCCTCCAAAGTACACCAGGGGGTTAGATTTCAAAACAAGAGCAAAGAATTTCTGCGGGTTTCAATAAGGACTTTAAAGTACTTGTTTACAAAAGACGAGGTAGCAGGGGAAAGGAAAACGTTTCTCTAACGCGAAACCTCTACTGGATG
>NW_009260185.1:369890-370897 GCF_000687185.1 Egretta garzetta
ATTGCAGGAAACGAAGGCAACTCCCGCGCATCCCATGGCACGAACAGGGGTTTGGTCAGAGTTAAGCCCAGTGGTGCCTCTTGCTGTGCCTGTGCCAAAGCAGGTGGACCTCAGGCAGCTGCAGCCTCTCACTGGAGCTGCCAGGGGGGCTCACATCTGGCGTAACCCGAGGAGGTGGTGCCTGGCATCCCCGGGGAGCTGGACGGGGAGAGAAGGCTGGGAGACGGCGCAAAAGGCAGCAAACAACCGAGAGGGCTGCCTCCGAGGAGGAAAAAGGGTTTGGAAATGGGGAGCAAAGGGTTCGAGAGGCATACGGCCCAACAAGTTACCCGATTCTACCGTACAAGCACGAGGTGTCTTAGCCCTCTTCTAGGAAAAAGATCGTCTCCGAGTCTCGGGGCGGGGGAAACCACCACTCACTACTCCGCAATCAGCTCTTAATCCTTGACTTTTAAGAGCCAAAGCAGTAAAAACTGGCCTGTAACTGCGAGAAGAACAGGAGACAGTGATACCTACCGTCCATTTCAACATGATCTGAGTGTCACTGATGGCTTCGGTGTAAGCGATGTGAGGTCCTGTGATAGGGCGGCTGGAAAACCGGCTGGTAAAGCCGGCTACTTGGTACGGGCGAGACGCTGCGCTGCGTGGGCTCTCCCCGTAGTTGTTCACAGCAATCACACGGAACCTATACATTTCTCCTTTTAAGGGAAAAGGCGAAAGAAAGACGACGTTGTAGCAGAACAAGCACTAGAAACAGGACTCAAGGAGAGACTGAACAGATTAGGGAGTACTTGTTGCACAGCATCCAGTTAGAAGCAGTGTAGGACTCGTTGCCACGGGCTAATGTGGACAGCAGAAGGATAAACAGCTTCTAAAAGCGATGAGGGAAATCCACTCAAGAAAAACCCGAAGGCTGTTACACACAGAGGTGGAGATGCCTCCATTGGCTCAGGAAGTCCCTAAGCTGAGAACTGGTGGGCACCAAGAAGGTGCTTCGAAGGTTGCCT
>NW_009260185.1:370951-379134 GCF_000687185.1 Egretta garzetta
CGGGAGAAACCCGAAATCAGGACAGACATTTTCCCATTAATGCATTTTTCTCTTTTTGCATTCCGAGAAGGACAATTAAGTTAAAAATAGCAATAATACACAACCCTCCTCTCCACATGAACAAGTATTAAATTATGGTGGGTTTGTTGGGGTTTTTTTATTTTATTTTCCACTTGGAAAGCCAGAAATCAACTTGAATTCATGTAATGAGCTCCTGTTCCACATGAAAAAGCCTAACTGACCAGAAACAGGATAATCCATGCAGAAGGTAAAATGGAACAACCACAGGGCTGCAGTATTCTCTCAGCAGGAGCGTGGTCATCTAAGTGAAGACAACTCAGGTGAAGGGAAGATTGGTTTTAGTACCTGGCTCCAAGTTACGAACTTCCACAGACAGCTTGGAAGGAGAAATGTTATCAGCTGCAATCAGCCAGTCGCTGTTTCGACCCAAGCGTTTATACTCCACTTTAAAGGCAGTAATGGGGGAGCCACCGTTTGCTCGTGGTATCCACGTGACATAGACAGATGATTCCGATGCTGTGGAGATCGTGGGTCGGTCGGGAGCTTCTGGAACTGAAATAAGAAATTCAGTTACAAGAGGATTAGAGTCAGCCGAAATGTCAGTTTCTGCAGCAAGCGACTAAAGGAGTTGCTGGTGATTAAATTAGACTTCGTGTATTAACAAGGAGAATCTTAAATCCTCCTGTAGTAACTACTCCCCTTGCTCTGCTGGGAAAGATGCTTGAAGAGCAGGAAACAGAGGAATCAATTACTTGATCAATCTAATCATCAAAAAGGATGTGGTGTGGCACTGCCCCAACCCCCCTCTACAGGGCAACAGAAACACGTATGACATGAACAGGAAAAATTTGGGTATCATTTTCCAAATGCTGCAATCCCCCCAGACCCAATGAGACTTCGACCCACCCGCACTAACGAGCGCTGTGGCGCCAGGGGAGCGAGGACAAAGAGCAAACAAAGCATGCAAGGAACGATGTACTTACTGAACTCACTTGAAGTTACAGACAGCAGTGGAACAGAGAGAACGGAAAGAGGTGGTGTTAGTAAATCCGGCGGTAACCGCTCTGATTGACCGAGGGGAGCTGTGAGGCTCTACTAAACTAGCTTGTATGCATTCACACGGAGCCGGTCGCTGGTGAGAGGGGGAACCGAGCACAAAACAGCAAGCTGGCAGCTTTGGGGGCCACGAAGCAGGCTGAGCATTCGCAGCTGGGCACGCGCGAGGTGTCCCCTCCTGTCCCGGCTCCTCCGATATTTAGCGCTATCACAAGCCGGCAACGCTCATTAATAAACCTCTCCACTCCGCTTTGGTTTTTACCCAAACTTTAGACACCAAATCACCTTTGAGGCCTCAGCCCCTGAGTAAATTTGCCTGCACCAGGGCAATGAGCTCAAAGGCTGGGGTGATGAGGAAAAGGACTCTAAACATGCTGTTTTCACTGGAAACCAGGCTAAAAATCACACCTACTGGGAAGCGGTTGTTTCTTCTTGCCATCAGAAACAAGCCCATCCCTGGGAAGCCACAGGAAAACATTCAGAACAGATATAATCCACTGTGAGAACTTAAAACTCTGACACAGCCATTTCCCATTTCCCCCTCTTCCCCTGGATCTCTCACTGTGGAAGAGAAAACCAGAGTACTTAGCGAAAAGCAACCGCAGGTTTAAAAACGAGCGGCAAGGACGCGGGTTACAGGTGAAAGACATCTCATTTTCTGCGAGCCACGCATGCAGGTAACGGCATCCTTTGAAATATTGTACGTTCACTAGTTCAAGGCATGCATCTGCTAAATTCATCGCTTCAAGTTCCCCACCACAGGCGCCGAAGCCTGTAAGAAACGCACTGCTTACTACCTGGTGACTTGACTTTGCTGTGGAAAGCTGAGGTATCGAGGCAGGTACTGGAAATGCTAACTCACTGCCTGGAATAAGGCAACCTTTCCGTTAATCCCAGAAGCATGAACTACGATTTTTTACTCTGCAAACATGCAGAAGAACAGAAAATCTGGCAGATATCCAACCTCACTCACAGAAGTCCCACAAGAGGGGAAAAAATACGTGTATCGAAGAGGCCTAAGGAATAAATAGGAAATAAAGGAGGGACTACAAGCACTCAGAGCAGGAACAAACACAGGTTGACTTCGATGCATCTGTCTGCAATAGGACATGGATTACAAACAACCCGGACACCTACCTCCGCTGTGTCGAGACAGCTCTGGAAGCACAACACCAAAATTGTTTGTCCCTTCGTGAATGACGGGATGTTTAGGAATGCCTACTGGCGGAGATGGAGCCTGAGTGTTTTTTGAGGAAGATGTTCTTTCTGAAAAGAAAAAAAAAAAAAAAATATTCAATAGTGCACCAGCTCAGGGATGGGCTGAGAAAACGCTGTTCATTGCCCCTCACAATATGCTCACTCCACAAGATCACTTGCTATGGCGCAGGGGACGAAGCCCCGGCTCTAAATCACAAGGTAAAGAGCCAGGACAGCAATTAGGGAGTTTCTTCAGGGCAGCAAGAGAGAAGACATCCCCCATCAGCCCAGGGACTCGTGTACTAGCGTCTGCAGTACCGCACTTCTCAGCGATGCTGCCGGCTCCCGCCTGGGTTTCAAAGCCCTCTCTTATCAGGAAATCACAACAAGTGGTGAAAACTGCACACCAAAATCCTCAAAAAAAGGGAAAGAGGTTCAATAAAAACGCCATGGAAGCTGGGTTTGGCCACAGCTGGACCCAGGAATCCAGGCTGAGCAGACATTTAGGCTGTGGCAGTACGTATGTATCAGGAATTCACAGATTTCATCAATACATTACACTCCAAATACAATTTTAAGCTCTCTGGTTCTTGTACAGAAGTATGGAGAATTTGTTTGTGTGCTTGAGTACAGCCACCAATATCCAGGCTTGAAAGAAAAAAAAAAAAAAGGCTTTGATTAGAAATGCTCTTTTGCTTGTCTCCGTCTGCACGCAACTATCAAACCAGCTGGCTTCTGGTCAGCTGAGATATTTTCACCGAGGTGTCTGCAAAGCAAACCAGAGGCAGTTTTGTCGAGATATGAAAGCTCGATGGTGCAGAGAGTTTCTTTTGTGGTACTCTGAAAAACCTGAACAAGGACAGGCTGGCTCCCTGACTTAGCTCCTTTAAGCAAGAGGAACCTTACAGAATAAATCTTAATAATCATCCCAAAAATAACATTATCAACCTTTTAATAGCTTTTACTTACCAACAGCCCTGGTAATGCTCAGGGAAGTTTGCCCCACAGCTATTTCAGTTATTAGAGGCTGTTCTTTAGCAATTAAATTGCCCAGCATTTCATATACGGCTTCGCAGACGACATGCAGTTGATGTAATTTAAACAAATGTCCTCTCGAAAGCCTAGGACACAGGGAACATTGTGCTGCGCCTACCTTTGCTGGTGCGAAATGTCAGCATGGCGGGCTGGCCCTCGCCAGCAGCACTCCTCGCCACCATTAAAACCTCGTAGAGGCTGGAAGGCTCCAGCTCGGTGAGGCGCAGCTCGTTCTCGCTGCCAGGGACACGCACCGTGTGCCAGCTCCCCGCTGCACTGACGCCGTCGTCCAGCTGCACGGGACAGGGAGAGAAAGCTCAACATCATTGCCCAGAACCCAACGTAACGCTCAAATCCCTCGGCGCTTCCACGCACGAGCACCCAAAGGACCTCTGCCACGTGCCAAAACTCCTTATCTTTTCCTCCATCCACCTATGGTTTGTCTCCAAGCGCTCCTGCCACAAATCAGCACTTTTGCAGCTACCTTCACAGCGCTCCTTCGATAAACTTGGCTTATTTTCCCTCTCCATCCACACGCGCGCACTTGTTTTCGGAAAAAACCAGTCATTTACACTCATGGCTCAAACTAGCAAGAGACCAACCAATTTTAAAAGACTTCAATCAGCCTTTCACTATGTGTGTGACATTAAAGGGCTGGACCCAGCACCCTTAATGAGAAAGATATGTTCCCTGAAGTATCCCAGCATTTTAAAATATTTATTGGCTAAAATGGGCAACAAAAAGTATGTCTTAGTTACTTCTCAAGGCTGGAGAAAAAAAAAAAAAAAAAAAAAAAAAAAAAAGTCAGCAGGGAGACCAAAGATTTGTTTTTTATTAATGCATGTTTCCTATTTATTTTTTTTTAATAAAAACCCCCTTTCTAATAGTGAAATCACCAGCTCCATTTACGAAAGGCAAGAGATGCGGGGTAGTCTCTTAATGCTTGACCTTTGCAGGAAAACATTACCCCAAATCCCAAAGGAAAAGACAAAGATTCTACCAAAAATAAACTACTAAACAATATAAGACTTTAATAAAACATGGAAGGCAGCTCTGAACGCTGTGGATTATCAAAGGTTACGTCCGAGGTCTTTGTTCAAGCGTTTTCTTCTGAAGCGACCACTCTCCTCAGGCTTTTATTCCCCCAATTATTTTTTTTTTTCTCCTCTAAAAAGAGGGGAATCAATAATTTAAAGGCACAAAGAGACCACCACCCTCCAAAAGCCTGGTAAACTCCCTGCCGAGAAACGCACGAGCGAGTGCATTTAGCGTGGAAAGGGTTGTTAGGAGCGAAGGGGAAGCATCAAAAAGGCCACAGAAGCATTGAAAGCTTTCCGTGCCCGTGTGAACCAACCGCCTCTGGATGAGAAATTGTATCAACAGACTTTGGCACGAGGTTTTCAGGAACTAACAGGTCAAAAATCTAAGTGTTCGCTCCAGGCTAAGACAAGATCAGGATGTAGAGGATTAAAAAGCTTATGAAAAATAAACCAAACAGCTTTGCCACGCAGGAAACTGTTTGCTTGGAAGAACGGGCACGGGCATTGCTTGGTTCTGATTTCAATCAGAGGAGCTCACGGTTGACACCTCATTTTTAAGGACATGGTAGGTACCTGCTCAGGAAACTTTAGCTCGCCTCTGTATTTGGTAACTTCAGTTTATTTGTCTCTCTTCGGGCCGTGGAGCAGCAAACTCTCCGACACATTACGCTAATACTCAGCTTCCCTTCTGTGCACCCAACAGATTCAAGCTTGCTCACGCGGATGCATTTTGAACGTCACTGAAGTTGTGGACAGTACAGGCCCTGGGGCCTCATTCCCCACAGACCATAATGATTCCGTAAAGGACATAAAAGCCCGGGCTCTGCCGAATAAACCTCACTTAGAACTAGACAGAACAGCGTACTTGTGACCAACTGCAACCACCCTTAAAATGAGCTGCCTGTGCGGCCACGGTAGCGCTGTGGTCCGACTCCCTCCTCTCTGGCCTGCCACCACCTTCTCGTTCATGCCAGCGCTGCAACAATCGCCGGTTCCTTGAGAAACCGAAACCAATAAAACCCATCTGCCGCGGCGCACTGCTTCAAGGCTTAGGGAGAAACGTTACCTTGCGGTATTTGACAAAATAGGCATTGATGGGCAAGCCCCCATCCCTCCCCGAGCGCCACACCAGGTTGTACATGTCCGGCTTCAGCGTCTGCGGGGGGCTGAGGATGATGGGGGCTTCGGGGGGAGCGGCCGCATTCGAGGCTTTTTCCGTCGCAGCTGCACCCAAACGCAATTTTGTTGGAGGCGAGCTTGCAAACGCCATTTCCGCACCGAAATCACCGCCGCTTTCATCGCTCTGGGCAATCTCCACGGGAGCCATTTCTTCTGCTTTCGTGCCAGCTTCTAAGGGAGCTGTAAAGGGAGGAGTCTGGTTACATCTTCGAGATGACGTGCGTCTGCCCCGCGCAGAGGGGACACTAAATCATGTACGAGCGTCATTTCCAAACAAGCCCTGCTGCAAAAAGCCAGCCCCAGAGATGCCCGCGCAGACCCGAGCCCGCCGCCGAGCTGCACCCTTGCGCGACGCTTGTTTTTTCTGGGCAGGACAGTGGTTTTCGGGTTGGTTTTTTGGTTGTTTGGGTTTGGGTTTGGTTTTTTTCACAGTAGCAAAGACAGAAAACCTGAAAGGCAACGTCTGCAGGCACGGTTTGCCCAGTATCTCCAATAAATTAAGTAGTGGCAATGCACGTTAAAAGCAAAAAACCCATAAAATATATAGCTACACTTGCAACACAAACGGAGTAATTTTAAATTAATCGCAGTTGTACAAGGAACTTTTCATGGCCCGAACTGGCGTGCACACAAGAGGACATTCTCCTACCTCAGTTTCTGAGGTTTTAGCTGTAATTTCGATCAGCTTTGAAAGTCGCATGACTCGACTGCTTCATTTGAAAATTTATGCTGAGAATAAACCCAGTTTACAGGCAGATCTAACATGCAATTTAATACCAACACATTTCTAGCAATCCCGCTCCAGCCTCCTCCATCCTATTTACTTTGCCTGGTATAAAAAAAAATAGTGTGTGTATATCTATCTATCTATATATTTATCTCTATCTCACATCAGTAGCCTGAAAGAGGCCACGAGACAAACTGCCCCCCCCCAGTTTGGCCGATGCAGGGCTCGTCAGCGTTCCAGGAAGGAAAGGGGTGGCAGGTTGGCCATCTGAGATTATGCAGGACGAGCAAATGTCGGTGCTCAAAACGAGAACGTTTGGGGGCCAGCGCAGCTCCTCAAGGTTGCACGCTGCAGCGCCGGGACTGCCAGATGTTCTCAGCCCTGTCCGTCCTTTCAGATTTGTGTTAGGTTTATGTTAGGTGCCGGGGTCTGGAAGGGGAAGGGAACGAAGGGAACTTGGTTTACAAAACAAACAAATTCCTTGGTAATGTAAAGCCTAGGCAGCGTTAGCCTGGCTGACTCGGATTCCTCCAAACCTCCATTAAAATACCAGCAGCAAGTGTGGCTGCTATTTTTGGCCACTTTTTAAAAAGCTGGGAAGGAAAGTTCTCCTTTCAAATTGAAGACACGCTCTCAGCAAGCATTCCTTGTTTGTTTCTTCCTATTTATTTAGCAATGCCACAAAATTCGGAGACAGGAAGAAGGGAACGAGGCGGGGAGGACGTCCCCAAAGCCAGATGGAGTTTGCTTAAAACGCCAGACGCCCCCAGAGCCATCTCCAAGCGAAAGGGTATCTGCTACTGTCAGCGAAGCGGTGGGAAAGGGATGCACCGCCGCGCGTTAATATTGGAAACAAATGCTGTCTCGGCTCGAGGAGGCAGAAGGCCCAGGGCTTTGGGGTGGACCCGGAGGATTTGTGGGTGGGCACGGCTCGGTTTGACGCCTGCTGGCATGGGGGAAACGGACTCTCGCGCGGGGAGAATTAAGTTGTGGTTTAGGCTGGTGACAGGAGACCTGCAGTCATTGCTGTGTTTATTGCCGCGAGAGGGGAGTCGTCTCAACAACTGGCAAGTAGCTGGTATTTTTGCTTTGGAAAACAACCCCCGGGTAACAATTTCCATTAAGCAATTCGGATCTAAGCTCTTTTTGCTAAGTTTCTGGCATAATTGCTACCCATACAAACCAGCGCATCAGACCGCTCTTTGCTGCTGTGTCATTACGCAACTTTTTTCGGCTGTTGCTTTTAGTGCCATCCCTTTCCCCTTAGCCACCGAGACTTGCTCCTCTTCCTCACCTTCCCAGCCCCACTGCAAAACATGAGCAGCACCAGCACCCAAAATCCTGCCTTCGACAGCAACCAGAGAAGGACCGAATGTCCCCAATTTGGGCATTAAAAGAATGTATTCACAGCTTTTACTCACATTCTCCATAACAACCAGTATTTTACAGCTCGCTGTCGCGTCTCCCCTTCGGCTGCCTCATTCTGAAGGTAAAGACCCCTCAGGCTTTTCGGCCTCTCCTCCTGCAGAAGTGATTCCACACCACTACGAACCCACCCGCCGTGTTTCCCAGCACCTTTCCTAGTTCTCCTACACCCTTCTTGAAACAGGGGTGCAAACACGCAAGCGGATTCCAACCCACTGGCGTGCCCTGGGTTTGCACGGCAGCAGAGCAACCTTGGTATTTTGTCTCCGCTGGGCAAACAGGTCGCGTTCCCAGGCGTTGCCTCCCTGCTTCTTAAACAACCGGAGGACCCTCCCTCCGTGCGAGCTCTCCAAGTCCCCCAAGCACAGGCTGGGAAAGCAGCAGATCAGTCACCCGCGCCTGGTAACCCTTTCGAATCACCCTGAGCCTTCTCAGAGGCGCCCGGCTGCTATCAGGGACAGCTTCAGCTCCCGCCGTGCCACCCACCTACCGACGACAAACGC
>NW_009260185.1:379145-381330 GCF_000687185.1 Egretta garzetta
TTTACCCCAACCTGCCTGCTCAGACTTCCTTGGAGCCTATGTTTCTCTCCCATTTCCATCTCCAGTTATTTTGGAGAATTAACCCCGCGTTTAGTAGCTCTGGGAAGCTACTGCCAGGCATGCAAAACACCACGACTGTCTAAAAAAAGACTTAAAATAAGCGCCGTGGGTACAGGACCCTACGGCTATCATCTGACACTGCGCTGGATTCTCACTTTGATGGTGGCTTAAGTCGCCCTGCCCGCTTTTAAGACCGTGCAATGAATCACGTCGTGGAATAGATCCAGCAGAAAGAAGAAAAAAAGATCAATTTTGCAGCCAAATCAGCTCTCTCACTGTGGGCTCGCACCAGGCAAATCACAGGAGCAAGCTGCCGTGGCTGAGAGCTGCTTACGCTGATCCTACCGCCAAAGAAATGCCCTGGAATCCCAGCTTCAGTCACTCAGGTGCTTCCAAGTGTTACCTGGCACGAGTTCTTCATTAAAACATCTCAATGTTCGAGCGTGTCTTTTGGCAGGGTTGGGAACTGTTCTACAACCCTAACAGCTCCCAGAAACTACTTAAGGACTTTATATCAAAACCAAATGCCTTAACCACCCTCCGCACCATAATCAGCAGCTAGTACAACATATTAGAAACCAATCAAAGTTAATAAACAAAACATTAAAATTGAACTTGCTGCCATAAAATTCTGAGGCAGAGCTGTGGGGACTTCTCTATTTGACACAGACTGAATTCCAGGATGACTTTTAGTTTTGTGTTTCCACTCAGCAAGGTCCAACAATAACTTAGTTATAAATTATATACATTATAATAGTCATAAAGCTACGCAGTGGGATGGCTTTTCTGAGGTCTTTTCTTCTTCCTCTAAGTGAACCTTTAAGCATCCTTTCAAATTATTTACACGAGTTTTAAACTCTCATCGGCGGTAACGGAGAACTTCAAAGATGGGGCCACATATTGAATTCCACTGACCTTAAATCCCACTGACGTTCAGCTGAATTTACCAAGGCAAGATGCTGAAAGGGCTGAGAAACTTAAGTCACCTCATGGAACCAAAAATCTGTACCTTAGCTCTTGTGAAGGGAGCTGAAACCTGTTGTTAAATTCACATAACATTCCAATGTGAAGAAAGGAAATATCTCTTTCCCCATCGTGCCTTTAGTGTAGGAACTGCCTTTTCCCAGTAGGAATTTCAAGAAATAAGAGACCCCACCCTTGGATAGTTTCTATCATGCTGCGTCCACGCAATACGTGCAGCCGTTTCTCCTCTGCCCAAGGCGGAAGGGAGGAACTGGTCCGCAAAGCTTAGACTCCTCCGCTTCGTTCCCCCGATACCCACACCACCTACCTGCTGTTATTTTCTTATTTTGAGGCATTTCTCACCTAAATCAGGGAGCTGACTGTGCAATTTCGCGCTTCGAGCTTACCGACTGTAAGGAAGGCCTTTGACACGGCGGAGCCGTGCTCGTTGATGGCTTCGCACGCGTACTCCCCGGCGCGCTCAGGAGTCACGTTCCTAATGTGCAAGGAGCTCGAGCCCGCTCGGGACACGGAGAAGTAGGTGGGCTCCGCGACGGCGCGGCCCGGCGCTGCTTGAGGAGGTTTCTGCAGTTTTGAACGAAGCACCTGGGAAGGGTGGCCGGTCACAAGTCCTCTGCTGTCGTACCAACGGATCACGGGAAGGGGGAGGCCAGTGGCATTGCAAGACAGCGTAACGTCCTCACCATCGATCACAGTGGTGCTTGCCGGCGGAGAGACTATAACTGGCCTAGAGCCTTTGCCTAGGGGGAAAAGAAACCCCAAAGAATGCATTTGGCTAAGGAACATGATGCTTAATGCCAAAACGAGTCAATACCATTTTAAAAAGTCACGCATGCTTCTTTTTAACCAATTTAACAGTTATTTCTTCTCTAGACAGCCTCTCCAGACTTCCTTTTCAGACCAACAGAGACTCATGCTTAGAGAAGGCTGATAGAAAGCTACACTCAAACCACACTTCAAATTCTCTAAATAATGAAGGCGTGACTGTCAGTGAGGAATGCAGTGCGGGCAAGACTGTCTTAGGCTGCTCCACGGACAAGCAGGTCGCAAAACTTCTGCTCAGCCAGCCTCTGCACAGCTCACATGGATCTCAACAGGTACAGAAAAGGTCCAGAGCTTCAACTGCGCGTGACAGGGAGAG
>NW_009260185.1:381341-384579 GCF_000687185.1 Egretta garzetta
GGCGGTCTTGCCAGCATCCTCCTACTAGCAGAAATCAAGTTCTCTGGGTATTAGAAAGTACCTTGGACTGAAAAGTGATCAAAAAGGCTGTTGGTACCTGCTAATCTGATACAGGGAAAGTGTGCATTAACCCCAAATCTGACAAGCTTTTTGTAAACTGGAGGATATGGAACAGGCAGTTCCTCCAGCACAAGAGGACCCTGATTCTGTTTAAGAATAAATCGTGTCAAATTCAATCATAAGCCTGTTTAATTGCAGTTGGTAATGTGGGTTTTAAGTATCAAGTAACCACGGTACCCCAGAAATATGCACATCTCTTAAAATTAAACTGAAAGCACCTCCTTTGTAGCCTTTGCTACGAACAGTGGTCAGAAGCAAATCGATACAAAATCTAGGGGGAAAAACCAGAATAAAGCTTGAAGTACAAATGGTTAATTTGAATTCTTGAGGGCTGCAAGTGCTCCTACCCGGCTGGACACGAAGTCTGCCAGTGGACTGGACAAATCCAACCCCGTTGTTTGCTACGCACTGGTACAAGCCAGAGTCCTCTTGGGTGACGCCGCGGATCCGCAGACGGTTTCCCACCGGCAGATGCCGTGGAGAGAGACGGAGGGGAGCTGCGTTGTGGAGCCAGGCGAGGGTCGGAGCAGGGCTCCCGCGGACGTCGCACCAGAAATGCACAGTCGCTCCTGCGGCCACCGTTTCATCTTGCAGTCCCTTGGAGATTGAGGCCGGTTCTAGAAAGGGAAATAATTTTACATAAGCCACCGTACGTTGATCTTAGCCTAAGTCCCGAAAAAAATACTGCGAAACGTTACGCAAACTGATCGCGTACAAAGGCTAAGCAAGCACCACGCACTTCTAGTTCTACACAGCCTAAAGCTGTTTTTCCTCATGCACTTGCTTATTTTAATGGTCTCTCCACTTATTTTAATGGTCTCTCCCTTCTGTTCCAGACAGTCACATGTTTGCATTAACGCTGTAAATAAAACACCTGTATTTTTCAAAATAATTCTGCAGTGACACCCCCGTAACAAAAGGTGCATTTTGCGTCAATGTTTTCTCGGTTACTCTAATGTACGCATTTCAAAAACCAAACAAAAACAGTCACGAAGGCAAAAAACCTCCAACAACAGGAAAATCTGCTACAAAGGAAAGGGGAGATTAGGAACAGCCACACAGAAGAGGCCAAATATCGTTCCTTTTGCTTTTGTTTTTGTCCTCATCCAAACATATCACCTCTCCTCCCCGGCTTTTTGCTTACATACAACCTCAAAAGAGAAACATCTGATCTCTGGCACATTTCTGACACCGTATCCCATCTACACTTGGCGCTCTGCAGAAAAATAAATAGAGCAGTTCTTCCCTCGGAGTTTGTTATCCTTTACTGTTTAATTATTTCAGACTGCGACAGATGTGAAGAGATAAATAGTTATGGATTTTAACCTGGGCGAGTTGATGAGATATGGTCGTTATGAACATATCTTTATTCGTTATTTTAATATGCTTCGGTTGAGAAGGAACATTTGGCTGTTTGCAATCAGATGCCAAAACCAGCAAGCACACAAAGAAAATGTTCATTGCCCGGACGTGAAAAATTCTTTATTTCTTACCGAGTACAGTAAGTGAATAGTTAACGTATTTCACTGCTCCGGATTCGTTTCCCACCACACAGGAGTAGTTTCCAGAGTCCGATGCCTCAAGCCTGTCCGTCACCAGATGGGAGTGCAGCAGTTTCCACCTGCCTTTTCTCAGCGCGTCCCGGCCGTCTTTAACCCAGCGGACGGCGGCTGGAGGCAACCCACTGACAACACATTCTAGCGTCAGAGAGCTGTGCCGGGGCACCGCCAGGCTCTGGGGTGCCAGGGGGTGAAGTATGTGGAAGCCGCCTGAGGAGGAGCCTGGAGGAAAGGAGACGAGGCTTGTCACTAACCTGTCTTTTTAAATCATGCTCTCCCACCCTGCCCTCCAGTCGGAGGTTTGCCATGTCTTTCAAGCGCCGCTAATTGTACTTGGGACTAAGCACGATGCTCTAATGCTCTCTTCCAGAAGTCTTGCTCCGAAATCGGTCTGGCAACTGCAGTCTTAGCAGTATCCCCTTTTCAAGGGCTAAATGCTCTGGCCTCTTGGGATTTGCAGGGAGAAAATTAGAGGGGCCAAAGCCCAACTGGAACTTAATCTGGCTACTGCCATAAAAGACAATTAAAAAAATGTTTCTGTAAATACATTAGCAACAAAAGGGGGGCTAGGGAGAAGCTCCGTCCCTTACTGGATGTGGGGAGAAATACAGTGACAAAGGACGAGGAAAAAGCTGAGGTACTCAATGCCTTCTGTCTTGGTCTTTAATGGTAAGACCAGTTGTTCTTGGGGAACCAGCCCCCTGAGCTGGAAGGCAGGGACGGGGAGCAAAATGAAGACCCCATAATCCCAGAGGAAATGGTTGGCAACCTGCTACACCACTTAGCACACACAAGTCTATGGGGCCGGGTGGGATCCACCCAAGGGGACTGAGGGAGCTGGTGGAGGTGCTCACCAAGCCACTTTCCATCATCCATCAGCAGTCCTGGCTGACAGGGGAGGTCCCAGTTGACTGGAGGTTGGCAAATGTGACGCCCGTCTACAAGAAGGACCAGAGGGAGGATGCAGGGAGCTACAGGGCTGTTAGCCTGACCTCGGTGCCAGGGAAGGCTATGGAGCGGATCATCTTGTGTGCCATCACACGGCATGTACAGGACAATCAGGTGACCAGACTCAGTCAGCGTGGGTTTATGAAAGGCACGTCCTGCTTGACTGACTTGATCTACTTCTACGACAAGGTGACCACTTAGAGGATGAGGGAAAGGCTGTGGATGTTGTCTACCTGGACTTTAGCAAAGCCTTTGACACTGCTGCCCACCACATTTTCCTGGAGAAACTGGCTGCTGATGGCTTGGATGGACGTACATTTCTCTGGGTAAAAAAAGACTGGATGGCTTAGCCCAGAGAGTTCTGGTGAATGGAGGTAAAACCAGTCGGCAGCTGGTCACAAGCGGTGTCCCCCCAGGGCTTGGTATCGGGGCCAGTTCTGTTTAACATCTTTATCCTTGACCTGGGCGAGGGGATCAAGGGCACCCCCAGCCAGTTTGCAGATGACGCCAAATTGGGTGGGAGTGTGGATCTGCTGGGGGGAGGGGGCTCTGCAGAGGGACCTGGCCAGGCTGGAGCCATGGGCCCAGCCCAGTTGGGTGAGGGTCAACAA
>NW_009260185.1:385099-400507 GCF_000687185.1 Egretta garzetta
AGCCGGGCAGAGGTGGTGCTGAGGGCCAGGGTTTGGGATGGCAGGGGTAGGGGAGCGGTTGGGCTGGGGGAGCTTCAAGGGCTTTGCCAACCCAAACGATCCCATGGTTCTGTGATTCTATGATTTGAAAAGCAGCCATGCTGCTCCTCCACAGTACGGGGAAATAATGTGCAAGTAACACAGGACAGATTTTACATAACGTGGTACTTGAGACCAGCGGACGTTTAGGCTGATATGCCCACGCTAAAATCGTAGGGCTATTATTTATTCGGTTTGAGATGTATTAATTCTGGAAAGCTGAACTGAATACTCACGTGTGACTATGAGCTTTCGTCCAGTGAGTTCTGTTCTGAGATCGTCAGTAACTGGGTTGTACACTGCACATTTATAGGATCCTTTGTCTTCTAAAGATACATTCAAAATCTGCAGGTTTCCAGATGGAAGAATTAGGTAGTTATCTAAATGAGTGGGGAAGGAAAAAAGAAGATTACATTTAACTCAGTTTTAAATAAAGGCTTCCTTTTAACAGGTTTTTTTTTATTTTTTAAATAACTTCTCAGAAATATATCAGTCTATTCTAAATGTAGGATCACAAAGAAATCATGCTGCCACACAAAGAATATTATTAATTTTCCAAGGTAGGTTTAGATAAAGTGATCTGCACAGGAAGTTCTGCAAGTTTCTGGAGTTCTTTGGGTTTTTTTTTTTTCCTTTAAGTTCTAAGAAAAAAATCCCAGGCAAGCTTTCGTTGGATATTTATGTTGCTGATCAGTGGCACAGAGCATCTCACCTGTTGATTGTTCCAGCCATTTTCCTCGCACTTGAAAGCGAACCTGTGCTTTAGGGCTACTTTCTGGCACCTTGCATCCAATGAAAGCCGTACCTCCTTCCTCGGCTGCAACGGCAGGTTTCACCGACGTGTCGAAATTAGCTAAACCTAGAGGAGAATCGGTAACAGGTTAAGAACAGCCAAGGCTTGGAAAAGGGAAAGGGCAGTAAGCTCGGGGTTTGTGTTTAAAATATAGCTGGTTTCAAGCCGATTATCTCCTCTGGTGCAGCTTTTGGACATCCGTATCAACAGGCATGGTCTGTTCCGTAGCCTGTAACAGCATAAACCCTCCGGTGTACAAATGCTTCCTCATTACAGAAAGGGCCAGGTTTTACACGGGAATAGCGAGGAAGGAGAAAGCAGTCCCTGCGCTCCCCCAGCTGCTCCAGGAAAAGCAAGCAGAGATGACACTGGAAAGAGAAGGGTGCAGCGCTAGTCGCGGGCTCCGAAGGCGATACAGAAAACAATTTACACTAACAGCAGGAAGCCTGTCCATAAGAAACATTAAATTGTCTTTCTGTGATTATAATTAACACAACACCGAGTACGGCAGCGCCTCCCGCTTGTTGCCATCAGCAATGAGGCAAGCCGAAAGCCTCAACAGCTAACAGCACCTTCTACTAAAAATCTCAAAAGGAGGAGAAAAGCGTGAAGGCTGCTCTTCTACTCCCTTCATGTTCAAAGCATCTTCTAGGTTGTGAAGTTTTTCTATGTTAGCCACCCTTATAGCTCTCTCGAGAGGGTCTTGCTATGGGTCAGTACTTTACCAAAACACTTACTTCTCTCACTTATAAGAAATTTTCCTCCCAGGGGGATTTTGGACATGCTCCATAGATGAGGTACCCTTACAGAGAAATAACTCAAATCCTGCTTGACAAAGGCCTGATTCAGGCAGCCCCGCGATCCCAAGTGGACAAATCATGCTCACGGAGGAGTATTATATTCCCATTCTCAGCATCACATCGTCCTTCCCCTGGGGAACACATTGCCCTTCCTCTTCTAAAGTCCTTTAAGATCAAATAATTTATGGATCAAGCACCAAGGCAGACTGATTAGAAGAACCGGTGCAACCGAGAGAAGGGAAACCGTCCCTAAAAGGGCAGAAGACTGTCCCCACCTGAAGAATATCAGATAGTTTTGACCAAATAAAATGCTACAAGTGAAGAGAAAAATTTTCAGCTCCCACTTATTTCCCAGGCAACAATTCCCACTCATTTCTCCTCAACTCTCAAGCACGCTCCTGCTTGGCAGCACAGTTGCTCTTTCAAGATCCTTTTTGAAGAGAAGCTTTTGGGAACCTCATAGCTTCAGGTCAATTCCTTGAAGTGAATGTTATTTCATTCAATAATATTTATACTTGCTGGAAAGGACTCTTGAGGTCCTTCAGCTGGAAGTGAGGCTATCACCAGCACCAGATCGATCAGGTGTGGTTTTGCTGAGTCTTTAAAGCCTCCAAGGATGGGGATCCGCAAGCTCTCTGGGGAATCTCTTCCAGGGCTGCATCACCTGACAGGTCTCAGATGACATAGGGAGAAAAAGAAAGGGGATGAAAAGTATATAATCGATCATATACGAAATACGGGCTGAGGGAAAAACCCACCATCACCTTGAAACTAGGAGTTTTCTAAAAGTCAAAGAAAAAAACCCAAACCATACAAACCAGTTGAGGTCTACATGATTTGCAAGGAGCGAGGAATATAAAGAAAAATTAACTTACTGCCCATCGATACCATCGCAGGCCTGCTCACAACGGCGCCTGCGCTGCTGTTAGCAACGCACTGATAGCGACCAGACGTCGACAGGCTGAGGGAGACGATTGTCAAAGATCCTGACTGGATTTCCACTTCTCCCACCTTGCTGTCCAGAGGCTCCCCATTAAACAGCCAAGAAAGGCCAGCCGTGGAGGGCTCGGCAGAGCAGCGGAGTTGTACAGGCCCACCAGACTTCTGGACAGTAGACAAGGGCTCAGAAATAAAACGGGGAGTTAAATCTGAAAGGAAAACCAAAAGTATATTCAGTTAGCAAACAGCATTTTGCATGAACACGTGCGGTAAGGTTGACGATGCGTTGACTTGTCCAAAAGACTGGCCATACTCTGCTTTCCAGTAACGCTCTCTCCCAGGGCTCCTGCTGCTGTTCACAGACCTGGCAAACTTCTTTCATCAGAAGGTTAAATGTTGCTGAAAGACTGTTCAGATCAAACACAAACAAAAGGTCTCCAAACCCCAAGTTGCCAACGACACTCAAGCACATGTCGCCTTTTCCTCCGCAGGAGCAGCTCATGACACATTCCCCCGATCTCGAACGCCAGAGGAAACTTCAAGACCAGGTTCAAAGCCCATTAAGAGGGTGCCCCTGCACAGGGCAAGGGCATCACACTTGCTAGGGCCAGCAGAAGGGGCAATCCCACCGGATTTATGCGGAGCCCAACAGCAGCCATCACCTGAGGAGATGGAGTATGGCAACATGCAGCTGTAGCTGATCTGTCCCATATGAAGCGGGCCCGGACGTGACTTGTAAAATTTTAGAAGTGGTAGCAGCCTGCCAGGTATTTATGCAGAACCATCTCTCCGTCTGCAGAACTAATTAAAAATAGCAGGATAAAAAAAAAGCTGGATGAACAGCAAAGGCTCTTGTTAATTCCAAATACATGGACTTCATCAGGATGAGAATGATGAATTGGGCATCCATTATCTTTACTGAGTAAAGATGAACAGAAACAGGAAAAGCTGCTAATAAATAAAAGGTTCAGTTCCACAAAACTTGGTTATGAGAATCCATTTATTTGCCAGAAGAAAATTCCTGCTTGTTGGAAGAAATTTTTTCCTATCCTGGCCAATGAAACACTGGGAATTATTTCCATTTGTTTTCTATGGAATTCTCCGCTAAAGATATTTTCACGAAGGGAGCAAGCGAAAGGCAATTAACGCCGGTAACTCCTATTTGGTTAGAAATACGGGAGAAAAAAAAATAAAAATTTAAAAACAGACGCAGTGGCAGGGAAAGACAATTTCTAGTTTGTAAATAAGCTAAGGAATTCCAGATAGTACGGGTCAAGACGATATTAAATGACATCCAAATAAGAGATGGTTTTCTCATAGGTGGGGCCCTCGGCTCGTGCTTTTCTTCTCAAGTCAGCCCATCCAAGCTCCGTTTGTACAGATGAGTTTCAGATGAGAAACTGCGCATTTTTAACAGAGCCATAAACTATCTGCATAAACATAAAATAAAACTGGAAATTAAAGTGTGGCTTCACTTAACAAAAAAAGATGAAATCCATAAAAATGGTATCCAAGCATTTCACAGGGCTCCAGATGTCCATTTTTAGCTTTTAATTAGAAACCAGTTTTTCCTATTAGTTCAGTTTGAATTTCCAGGGATAAGAGAAAGAGCAATGACCTTTTTAGTTTGCTCGCCACCACGAGCTACGAAACGGCACTGTTACTTTCATCTTCGTCGCTGCCCTTGCTTATGACACCACCACTTTGTGTTCAGTGTAAAAGTCAAAATTGGTAGCAGTGACCCTGCAGCTGGAATTTATCTCCTATGACTGCTTGAAAAATAAAATTTATCCCATTTGCTTATAACGATTGGCTATGAAGTGCTAAAAGTAGTAAAAGCTTCTTTTTTGTGTGGTTACATTAAGACAAGCTGACTACACAGAGCAGATGTGTCAATTAAAACCATCCCTCTTCTTTTTTTAAACGCAAGAGCTGTTCCAACTGCAGCCACGCATCAGCGTTCGCGTTTCAAAGATCTGATTCCCCTTTCCCCCTGCAAATTTCAAACCCCTCCCAACCCCATGGGAACACAAGATGCGCTGTACGCAGCAAAATCGGCATCCAGCTAAGTCCACAGAGATCCCAAAGAACAAACCGACGTAACTGTGAGTCTTCCACATTCTAGCACTTGCTTGGAGCCAAGTTTTCAAAAGCGAACTCATATATTCAGCTTAGGACTGCGTTTAAGTGCCCCATGCTTCCTTAAAAGCAGGTTATCCACCATACGCATTAAAGTTGGCCACTTCGAGACCCACTCCAAATTGTTGCTCGATCAAAAGTTTGGGTGCAACCTCCAGAACCTCCAAGCAAGTCATAGAATCGCAGAATCATGGAATGGTTTAGGTTGGCAAAGCCCTTGAAGCTCCCCAAGCCCAACCGCTCCCCTACCCCTGCCATCCCACCACTAAACCCAGGCCCTCAGCACCGCCTCTGCCCGGCTGTTAAATCCCCCCAGGGCTGGGGACTCGACCACTTCTTGACAAGCCTTTCAGTGAAAAAATTTTTCCTAATTCACGGCGGCCGAGGCGAGAAGGCCTTACCTGGACTGGTGGCAGAGATGAGACCCGCGGCGGCGAAGAAGAGCAGTGCCTGTAAGCGTCCGGGATCTGGATGCATAGCGCCAGATTACTGAAGTTGAAAGCACGAAGCTCCAGACTACGACGAGGCACCGAAAGAGCTACAAAACAAACAAACAGATGTCTACTGTAAGCTTCAGGAGTTAGTCTTTTAACTCTCTTACAACAAAGTGTTTGGGGTTTAAAAAAAAAAAAAAAAAAACCAACAAAAAACCAAAAGCGCAGCCAGGAAACAGCCAATATTCTCTGCAATATAGAAACCATCTGTAAAAATGAGTTAGAAGCTGAACTTCACTATGTTTCCAAGTACTATTCTTAATATAAGATTTTTTTTCCACAGCTGGGGTATGAGGCATTCACACCGAACCGTACTGCCTTGATAAATTAAGCCTACTTTCCAACCGGAGGAATTAAAGTCCAAAGTAAACAGCTTATCTATAGGAGATAATATTGTTTGCAAACAATAATCATTTGGCCATCTATCACCGGGCTACACTTGTTTTACAAGTTTTTATGAATCTACGCAGCGCAATGCAGCTACCGCTGGTAATTGCTCCGAGCCTGCTGGGTGAGACGTCTCATCTGCTCGCTCCTTCCAGCGAGCTTTACAGCCAAGCAATGGCAAATCTCTACCGAAATAAATCACCCGCATTAATCGTTTATATTCCCAAACCAATAGCGCTTTCGCACGCTCGCTCCCGCGGCACCCATTACGTGCGCTTGTACCTACGCGGCTGCTCCTGCAAGAGGACCGTCCTTTTCCTTGGCCGTATCACGCCCGACCGTTCTGCTATGGGACATCTCACTTTTGGCACCAAAAAATACAAACTAAATCACGAAACCAGCAGAATACCAACTAAACGGCGAAAGCTAACTTGCGCGAGCTAAGGCTCTGATGGAAACGGTTTCTGACACTCGGTCGCCATCAACGCTCTCTTCGCCAAGAAAAAAAAAATAATAATAAAAAAAATAATCTGCAGCTGTCGTTCACTTAAATTTTCTATTTGCCTTGCATAATATAATGACAAATAAGATCTGAGTTCATTTAGCACAGTTACTTCATTTATCAGCCCAGCCATACAATTTTGCCGCTGATAACGTTCAACAAGGATTTTAAACATCTCATATATCAGACGTGTATATAAACACGCATCTAACGCGTGCAATAACGAGGGGTTTTACTGGCAGCGGGCAGAAACAAGTGCACCAACACACATGCTCGAGAGAAGCAAGTCCCAGTTTACTGAGCGCTCACGGAGCCCTTTGCTTTCCAAGAAGCCGGATCCAGATATCAACAGCAAAGTTATTCCCGTGGTTTATTTAAAAATAACAGCGTTTTATCATCGGAACATCGCTGTAAAATATACTTGCAAAATAAGCATCGGGAAAAGGCTCCAATAATAATAATAAAAGAATCACTCCAGAGTTTATAGAGCTGTTTGCTTACTGCTACGTCTCCCTGCAAATGGCACTCCCGGCTCCTAATGACAGCTTGGGAAGGCTGCAAGAAACGCTGCCGAGTTCTGCTCCCGTTTCTGGGCCGTTTTATCTGATCCAGCAAATTTATTTCAGTTGATGGGAAGATCCGGTAATCCCGCAGACCAGGCTGGTTCCCCAGCGAGGGCCGGGGCTGTTTTGGTAAGAGGCAGATGGCAGAAGAGCCCGGCGGAGCAGAAGGGGTTTTGGTTTATTTGAATTCTCACTCGGTTCAAGGGCAGGAGAGCCCCTCCACCAGCGAGCGCAGAGGACAAAGTAAACACCCAGAGAACTTGTTAACATCAAACACTTTGCTGAAGAGGGGTGGGGGGCGATGTTGCTTTTTGCCAAATCTTCCCTCCACTATTTATTTATGAAAAGCAATGAAACGTATATTCCCGGTCAACTTTAACCCCAGCACATGGAGCTACTGGGTTATTTTGCAGCTGTCTTTTTAAACAAGGCCAGCTCATTATCTTTAACTAAACTTTATCTTTGGAGATCTGCTTCATCCAGTCTCTGATTTCCCTCTGTTTATCTTTCTCTTTACATGTTCCTCGCTGCCAGTGTCAACAGCTACTCCTCTTTTGACCTACCAGTTTGGCTTTCGCAGCCTTGCGGAGTGGTAAGATCAACTGTAAAGCGGAGAGTACACAAAGCAAGCCACAAAGACCAAAGTTCTTTGACTGGAGGGGAAAAGGAAAAAAAAAAAAAAAGAAAAAAGAAAAATACTTGCTTTAATGGGAGTAGCATTGCTCAGCAACAACGCTCAGGCATCCGAGCAGGGTTTCACCAACATCCACTTTTGAAGGGACGGCAGAAACCTCTTCTTCACTGGTAGATATGGGACCACAGGGGGAAGGTGAGACCCAACGGGCAACACACAACCCCAAAATCTTTGCCTCTTTCTTTTTCTTCTGCAGATGGCGTCGCTACAGAAGCCCCTTGCCAGGTACAGGGAAGAGGGCAAGACCACAGCTCGTAGATTTGGGGTCTTCAGAAACCCAGCGTAGAAACCTTGCTTCATTAATATTGCATTAATACCTACCCGAGCGCTAAAAGGCCTCAGGGATGGAAAACCAGGACCCCTCCCTTTGCCATCATTTCAAAAAACCCCCAAGCTCCCACTCTGACAGCAAGTACCAGTCACTGGGGACCTACTGGGAACAGAGGGAGGAGCACTTTGGTTCGACGCGGCTCCATTTCGGTGTCTCACATTCCAAGACGAGCTCACCCGGGAACAGCTCTGTTCACTGTTCCTGGCTTGAGAGACTGAATCTCCACCTTTGGAGGATCAAAGAGCCAGAGTTATTTTGAAGGAAGAGGTGTCACCGAGAAAAGGGCTATTTCAGAGCCTTTAAAAATAAAACCCAGAAGTAACAGGAATTATTCATACAAATGAGAATAATGTTCAAAGTTGAACAGAGAAGGATATGGTTTTCATGGATCAAGCCCTTTCCAGTTTCACCAGCAATTTCTCAAGACCATCAGTGCCGCATACCGGAAAGCCACAGCACGGCAAAGGCCCCTATTTTTCCTCCCACTGAGACATCTTCATCTAAAGTCATCTTCCAACTATTTTCATCCAGCACTTGACCTCCTTGTCAACTCTAAAGCAATTTGTTGCTCGCGGACCAAGGGAAACGAGGAAGATAACAGAGTCACGAGGAGGAGTCATCCCAACCATTCCAATGGACGCCCGCCCCTCGGAAACACACTGCACATGCAGGGGCGTCCAGAAACACGTACTTTTGGAGATGATTAGCAAGATGGAGTACTCCTGAAGACGACATAATGCTGGTTGTGCGTCTCATGTGTCGCAGACCCTTTTTAAAAGGGACCCCTGACCAAACAGCCTGTCCATCAGCTGACAGTTTCAGCCCCGCGACCTTTGGGATGCTGTCTACAGGCAAGGAAAATAAATCATCAGAGCTAACTCCGAACAGAGGGGAAGGGCACATTTTAATGAGTCCCTTCAGGAGCACCGGGGAGGTTTCCCAGTGCAGAAGCAGCGTGGTCCCCACTGCCAGGGCACCGCATCAGCCCCGGCGCACGCTGGCTGGGTTCTGCAGGGCGGCTCGCACACCGTCACCCGGCTGTCGAGGCCCAAAGCCCTTCGCCAGGATGGGCACGGGCCACCCCGGGCCAAGGAGCAGCCCTCGGCACGTGGACTTACCAAAACGCCCTACCGGGCTGAGATGGGAAGACGGAGGCACCAGGGCAGCCGGGTGGGTTTCTCATCTCCGATCGGAACAGACTGGGTGCAGCGGGACAGCTCTGGCAGCGACCTGCTCCTCCCTTCCCAAAGCTTTGCCGCTTCTCACCATTTCTCCAGAAACCAACACTCTCCAGCGTCAGGCTCCACGAGTCTGGTCTGTCCAGCATAACTAACTTAACCTACCGCCTCCAAATTCACTCGCTCCTACCCGTGCTTGCCCCCCCAAAAGGTTTTACGTTCCAAAAGACAACAAAATACCATTTGCCACACATTCACGTGGCGCCCAGCCCCAGAGGATCCCGTCTCCTTCAAAACACAGCTGAGAACCTGCCTTGCTTATTTACCGGACCACGAACGTCTCATCTCCACCCTTGCAGCTGAGGACAGAGTCACCACTAAAAAGGGCATTACCTCACAGCCACTGCCTTCTCCTTTTCTGATGGTTTTTTCGTTCCCTCTGCTTCAGCGCCCCGAATCATCGCCCTGCCATCGCGGAGGGGCTGGCAGGGCAACGCCGGGACCTCCCTTCCCAGCAGCGAGCAGCCAGCAGAGCTGGTGAGCCACCACCCCACGTCAATCTAACCCCCACCCGCCTCCCGCTCCATCACCCCCTTCCAAAACTCATCTGACCTTCAGCGAGCCGTTTCAGCGTGCCGAAGCTAAAGGAGGAAAGGGTTTCTTCGCTTAGCCAAAGGCACCGGGTCCCATAAACGCCGGAGCAAAGCAGGGAAGGAGGAGGAGGAGGAGGAGGAAGAGGAAGGAAACGGCACGCTCGGGAACAGAGGGGGTTATTCAGGTTGCCCACGCCACCTCCAGGAGCTGGCGGCCTTCTCCAAGAAGCCCTTAGGAAAAAGCGACAGGGAGCTGCTGCCAGCCGCAGGCGCGACAACAGTTCTCACTCGGGGTAAAACAGCTTCGGATCCTCAACACTGCGCGTTTTTCCTAAAGAGCAGCAACTCAAAATCAATTAATCCCGCCTCACCTTGTAACACCACGTGTGATTTAACACCTGAAGCACGGCAAGTGGGGCTTTTTTTTTTTTCCCTAGGTCATTTATTACAGAATTACCAAGAGAAATTGCATTTTAACTTGCTTCCCCAAGATTGATTCCGTCAGAACCACAAAAATCACAGATTTTCAAAGTGCCTAAACTTTGAGTGAACAGAACCCCCGGAATTAACCAAACCTCTCTGCCTTTAGCGCGAGCGAGCCGAGTTAGATCATTAAATTTCGCACCAAGACACCTTAAAAAAAAAAAAAAAAAAAAAAAAAAAAAAGAAGGTATTGAAGCCTGTGGCATTCCAAGAGAAAGCAATCAGACATTCCAGCAGCTCGGCTCCTCAGTGATCTCCAAAGCCTTTGATCACTGACTGTCTTCATGCTGTCCTCCTGGGGTCTGGCAAAATGAGTGTAACAGCTGGCATATATACTTCATTAGCTTTTCGTGCCGGGGAGGAGCGGGTGAGCCGCCCGGCAGCGACCGGCGGGCTGCCCCGTCGCCTCTCCGCATAAACCACCAAGGTTTATTCCTGGGTTTTTTGGGTCGCTGGGAAAGCCTCGAAGAGGACCCCGGCAACGGAGAGCGGGGCGCGTTCGCCCACACGCCACGCAGCCGGCACGGCAGCCGTGCCTTTCGGAGCGGGGCGGACGTCAAGGAGGCGGCAGAGGGATTTTTAAACGCCAACGCGCGGGTTCGAGCGCGCTTAAAAGGCAAGCAAGCCTGCTGAAGCCTCGTTTTTATGAATGCTTAATGACCACTCAATCATTAACATCAACCTTTAAAAAGCAAATGCAGCACCTACAGTGTTCATTACCCTCCCCCTCCCCTCTTTTCAGGGTCTCAATCGCGTCAGCCAAGCGTGCAAACCGATCCTGTCGCCAGCAAAAGCATTTCCTTTCACTGTGGTCAGCCAAAAGCAGGGGAAGAAAATGGAAGTGACTTGGAGTTATGGCACCAAAAAGGCCAGACAAGCAAGGAAATAATCAACTCCACATGAGCCACTTCTAGCCCATCACAATGAAAAGGGCCTACGACTAACCCCAGGAAAGGTCAGCGGGACTATGGGGGTCAGAAGCTGAAAAAGGCAATAGCCAGCAGCTGCCAGCTGCAATAAGAATCAATGTGGTCCTAATTACGCTCAGAAGAGAGGGCTCGAGCGCCGAAAAAAAAAGAAGTCGTGCCGTAATCGCGGCCTGTGTAGAAAAAACACACCAAAAAAAACGAAGATTGCAAGCGCTCCCGTCCTACTCCCCTCTCCACCTCGAGCGCTGGGACCGCGGTTGCTGTGTTACTAAATTACAGGAAGCCGAGCAATGGAGATAAGGAGCCAGGCATTTACAGTTTTAAAAAAAAAAAAAAAAAAAAAAAAAAAGCCACCCACATAATTAGGCATTTGGATCAGAATTATGGCATCACGGAAGACGGGATTTCGCGAGCGTAAGTCGTAAAATTACGTACTTCAAAGGGGTTTCGTGGGCGTTTTTAGAAAACAAACTGAACTCTGCCTAAGCAGTCCTGCAAGCCTGGTAATTCCTCTACCCTAAACCAAAAATCTGAAAGGGAAAACCCCACAAAACCCGGTTTGCTGACAGTGACCCTGTAAACCAAGTGTGAAGGATATAAACAGGTCAGAGACTGCAGGGAAACGCACTCGCAGGCACCTACAGAAACAAACCGAATGGAAAGGCCTTTAAAAATTACAAGAAAAAGCAGCCTTTGATGTTATGTTCGTATTTATTTACTACCTTTTAAACGAATGAAAGTATACTTTCTAAGATCCTTATCGGAACAACTTAAAGGAAAGAAATTACAGTTGTGCCACCTTTCCAGTCCTCGCCTTGAATTTCATCAACGCCTCCAAATTTCTGCCCATGCCCGGCACCCAAATCAATCAGCGCTAAGCCAGCATCCAAGTGTTCCCTACCCCTATTCCCACTTAATGATTCAACTGGTATTTTTACTTTTTTTTTAGGTCACATGCATTTTTATAAGCAGCCTGGCAGGGGCGTGCATGAAGCTTCACGCTTGCTCCGCACGATTTAAACGTGCCCCCCCCCCCCCCCCCGCTCCGTGAATCAGTGACGAATCCTGAGAGCGATTTTGGGGGCGAAAATACGTTATCGCTCACGCAGCGATTTGTAATGGCACGCTATTCTTCCTCAGAATGGGGACTGAATGTTTGCTCGGGGAGGCAGATGGCAGGAAAAAAACAAATAGCGCTGAGCAAACGAGACGGTTACCGAGTTCCTACAAGGGCAGGGGACCTTAAGCCCCGATGGTCTTCCTCAATACAGCGTACGTGCCCTTTTCCAAAGCTGTAAAACACCCTCAAGAACAGCAATAATTCACTCAAACTCTGTCACAGGTAAGGTCCAACATGACGGGACAAAGGTGACACAGGACGCTAAGCAACTGAGATAGACAAATAAATAAGTAAATAGAAATATTAGCCTAAAAACATGACCAAAAAGTTGGCCTGCCTCAAAGACGGAGAAGCGGATCTTTTGCCGAGTTGTTCACTGGATTTTTCTATTTTGCTTTCAGGCCTGGAAAGTCTCATGGTTGGTATCAGCTGTTGGACTCTGATCAAAGTTGAGCTTTCCATTAATCCTCCGAGTTATACGTGGGGCTGATAGAGAATTTTTTTTCAGAAGACAGTTAAGATTAGTCAGATACTTAATTTGCGCTCCCATATTTCAAAAACACCTTGACTTTAAAACCTCGGTCTTGGCGTACATATGGTCTTGATAGAAGAACGCATGCTTTGGCATTGACTGGAGAAATGGATTTGTGAGCCGAGGGAAGAAAATTTAACGGTTTGTGTACTGTGCCTCTGCAGCACGCAGCCGAAAACGCTCCCGAGCCCCCAGCCCGCTGGCGACACACGTACGTGCTCTGATCGGGGAGACCTGGGATTTCCATCCTGCCGTAGCAGCGCCGGTCACAGCAAGACAGACATCGGCAACGGGGGGGGGGATCGTCACAGAAGCCACACTTTCTTACCCACAAACGGGCATAACAATTCGGTTAATTTTATTATTAACTTCAGGGAAAAAAAAGCTGAGACAGTCCCCCTGCTGCCACACTAATGAGGTGGGTATGGTTTCTGACTCTTCTAGCCTCGGGGGAAGAAAAAGAACAGAGCATTAGCTTAATATACAGTTCTGCCGGGCTGCAATTATGCCTAAATGCCTAAATAAGGGCTTTTAGACCCCAAGGGATCCAAAGGTATCATTAGTCTAACAGTTCCATCGGAGTAATTGTAGACCAAGTACACCCAAAACTCTCACCCTTTGCTCTTCGACCAGACCTCACCCCTCTCACTTCTCCTGGCCAGGCACTGCTTTGCCTCATATTCCCATTTTCTGCCCCGTACCCAGCTTGGCGCCTGCACCGATTCTGCCGCCCCACCACCGACAGCTCCGCTCACCTTCCACCACGTCTCGAAGGGTCCTTCTGCAAACCCACCCCCCCCCACTCTCCACTCCTTCCCGCGGGGCTGGCCCGATCCTCAGAGCGAGGCGTTGGTTTTACATTTTCATCCCAGCCATTTTAAGCAAGGCTGAGATTTCACAACCCATTTAAGCCAATTTAAAGACAGGCAGCTGCCGAGGAGGGCAGCAACACCTTCCTTCAGGACCCGGCTTGCATCCTCCTATCTGCACCAACGATCGTGCGGCCACCGAGTGAGTCAGATCTACTGGCAGATGCAGCCAAAAACTCAGCCAAAGGAAAAATGAGGTTTAGTTTTCACCTGGGTGAGGGAGCAGTTTCAGCTCACCATGCGGTCTTGGGGCGCCAGCCCAAGGGAGGGGCTAGGAACGGACATCCACCAAAGGGAACTCGGCACTCTAACAGCACGAGGCCTCCGATCAGCTAACGAAGCAGCACCCCCGCATCTTTAATAAACCCTGAACTGCAAGAATGTGGGCAAAAATGAAGGAGAAAAAAAAAAAGGTAAGAAACCCCCAACTCCAAGCGAGACATGGCCATTTTCTCAAGTGAGCTAGGGGACTCGCCGTCCTAATTACCGAGGCTGCAGGTGCACATGCCACAGCAAGCTCCAGTACTGCCTCGGGGCTTGTCTTTTCCCCTCCAAAACATTTGCATTTTGCACACCAAGGACCATCACCCGTGTTTATAATCTCTCTACAGTTCCTACAGCCGGAATCGAGCACGACTGAAAAAAGAAAAAGAAAAAGGACCAGAAGGACAGGCTCGCTCTGGCCATCACAAAAACCTGTCCGACGCTCAGACAAAGGAGCTTGTGTCCCCGCAGGCCGCCTACGGGTCCACTTCCAGCGGCGCGCTCAGGCCTGGCAGGTCTTGACGAGAGAGGGTTCATGAAAAGAAGAGCAACCACGGCCGAGCTCTGCTGGAGGACAGCAAGCTCATTTCTGAGGCGACTCCAGACGAACGCCGACACCTCGTCCATCGGTAGCCTCCGGCAAAGCAACAGCTCTACGAAAAAAACGCAGGCAAATGGGTTCTTTCAGCTGCCTTACCCCGAGCCCAACTCAGTCTGTTGCAACTTGCAGGGATCCATGCTATCCATGATCCCTTAAAGGGAAGCACAACTATTAAATCCACACCTGCAGCCAGAATTTATAGCAACCCCATCTACTGCTGTCTTACATCATAGGCAATTAGGAGCCTGCGAACTCATGGCTGCAGGATATGGGAGGCGCGCTGGAACCGGCGAGCAAAGCCTGTGTGTTACAGCACGGTTGTTAGCCACCCTTCAGAATTCACCATGCCTGCGGACGGCTGAAAATCGTGCACGCAACAGAGCGACTGATCCATTTTGGCTCGGTTTCCTAAACAAAAGCGCTGTCCTCCACTTGAAATTGCTGCTTCCCCTCCTTTTACAGCAGTCCGCACGCCGTCACGTGCGATGCCAACGCGCGCTGCCGCTGAACCCAGTCTCCAGGGCAGATAGGCAGGAGAACAATGCTTATTAAAAAGCAAACCGGCTAACCAGTGACAGCTGAGGGAGCAAGCAGGAAAGAGCCCGTCCTTTCTTCCCCTGATTAAAGCAAGCCTTCGAACAATTCGTCCTTCAGCGTTACAGTAAGCTAACCGGGTAATTCGGTTTTACTGCTCTCCTCCCCTCCCTTCCCCCACGCTCAAGAGATCAAACCTGGTTTCAAAATTGAAGTCCGAACTCTCCGGCGAAAACACGCTTCCGCGCTGCTTAACCTAGAGGGAAGGCGTCCTGACACAACCGACGATATCCCTCTAGCAAAACCATCCCGTTAGCCTCAGGCCTAGATAAAAGCTGTCTCGATGCAACAGCTAGGCAGGGGGGAAAAAAAAAATAAATAAAAATAATGGAAAGGGAGAGAAAACCACGTTGGTCGAGCCAGGTTTGTTACAACAAACTGACCTGGCTCCCAGGCGAGGAGAGGGGTAGTGAAACGCAGGGAAGGAGAGGGAGGCTTTGGGTTGGAGTTGCTCAGCGGCGTTGCGCAACCGAGCACCGGCTGTAGCTTCCCGCCTCCTTCCTCGTGCCAAGGCAGCCGAAGGAG
>NW_009260185.1:400526-408534 GCF_000687185.1 Egretta garzetta
GGGCAGTCGGGGCAGCAACGTCAACCAGCGGCAGCTCGCGAGTCCGAGCCCTCAATCTCCTCCTGCGGATCAGGGCAACGGCAGCTGTTACCAGCAGAACCAGTTCAAACACGAGCAACTGATAGGAAAATAGTTAAGTTTCATCACGGGTACCAGGGAGAATTTTCCACCAGGTTAAGCTGACTGCGCCCTGTTTTCACTCGCACAGACATATCCTACTTCGCTGCCGAGCAGGGTTTCTGCTCGGATGTGCAAGGGCAGGGGGGAGATTCCGGGAGACCCCTTCCCAAAGGAAGGAGGGAGACTGCTGCTGTGGCACCGCAACGTAGGAAGAAGGTTCGAGACTCCGTGGCAAGTCAGCTCCCCCGTGAGACTGTAATGCTGAGCTCAGCGACACGCAGGGGCCCTGCGAAGATAACCGGCTGCCGGGATTGATTCCATCCCACGTTAGCATCCATCAGATAGCAAGAAAAACAAGATTAAGCAGCACCACGGCATTAGTCTTCATTTAAACTTGGCAAAGAAAGCGGGTGTTTCTTTTTTTTTTTTGTTGGCTTCTCTCTGTGTGTTTTTTAAAGCAATCTCAGACTTGGCCAGAGAAAGGTGCCTGGACTTTTTAATATTGGAGGATTAGAAGGGACAACACTTGTACGCTTGCCAGGCCCCAGATAAGTAGTGCATGCTTAGGTTAAGCAGGCTAGCATCTGCCTCCTGCAATATATACAATTTCAGAGTGAAAATAAACAGCTTCACACCTTTGGCTCAGAGAAAGACTTCGGCTTCTTTAAGTCCTCAACCTGCAGCCTCCCCGCTCGAGGAAAAAATAATCCCAGAGTCAAGGTTACTCGCAGTTCCCTTATTCCAACCTACAAGAATAAGGCTGGAAACTTGCAGTCTGCTGTTGCACGGGGTAGGCGGACTGGGGTCTTTGCTACCAGGCGTAGGATCTGGTGTTGCTTCCTTGTGTTCTACTGTAACCAGTAAGAGTGGTGTCAGACAAACGCTGAATATTTCCACGTGTGTCGGCAACACACGGGCAACGGCAAATGCGCCAATTAGGAAAAGCGCCAATGTGAAGAGCAGACCATCTTGTCAGCGCTCAGCTCCAAAGCCCACAGCCCAGAAAACCCCGCCTCGATTTAACGCTACCACCCAACTCGTTCGAGATCCGTCCCGGCGACGACTCGCGGGGCTGGAGAGGCTCACGCCACGCAGCGGCGCACGGGTTAGCTTCAGTATCCGCCCGACGGTCCTGGGCTCCGCTCTGGTTGATCCCGACCCGCACGCCGATCTGAAAGCGCGGTCTGCACCCAAAAACCGCCTCAGTCCGAATAGCTGAATTTAAAATTATATCATTAAGCTTGACATTTCAACATATTTAGAGAGCTTTGATAACAGCATTTTTGATTGCATCCGTTGCCAGCTTCCTTCTACACCCCGACAAAGATTTGAAGTACACATTCCTATTTCATTCTGCAACAGAGATTAGTGGCAGGAACAGAAAACATCTTCTGTTCCAAAAACCCCTCGGGGCTTTCCTCCTTAGCTTGCGTTTTATTAGAAGAGACTCCAACCTCCACCGAGCTGCGATACGCTGCCACTGCAAAGTGTCTAGGCCACAAGTGTCCGAGCGCTACACCAAAACACACCTTCGGAAAAGGCTCTTGAGAAACGACGAGATTTCCGGAAGCTATCGCAAATGTGAAATAGCTCCTCAGGATTAACAGCCCTCAGCAAGCTTTAGGAAAATCCGAGCCTATGCTTGAGCGTACGCACACACAGACGTAATTCGGGAACTTTTGTGAGCTCTTATTGTGGGGGAGACGGGGGGGGGAACAAAGGAAAACCACATGCTATTGTTTAGGTTGACGCCGCAATACATTTAATTTACATGGAGTTGGAACATTACACAGCAAAACTCTTCAGCTACCAGAAATTACGTACAGCCAACACCAGCAAAACCCTTCTCCCAAGGGGGAAATGCCGTTTCAAAGACCTCTTTGCCCCACAGAAATTCTCCAAAACACAGCTGAAAGGGGTCGCTAGCACTTCCGATCCCACACCCCCAAGGGGATTGGATCAATGCAGGAACACCAGCGCTCACGCAGCTCGGGGAAGCCAAAGCTGATGAGTTTCACCAACTCGACCTTGAGCCATGGGAGCTTTCACCAGGGAGCAAGTCCACAACAGACTTGGGGGTCCTGAGCAGAGGGAAAACCCACCCAGACACCTATAACCATCGCATCTCGTGGCCTCTTCAAGCCTCTCAATGGTATCTATCTACCCTTGAGGTGTTTGAAGGCGTTCAAGCAACAAGCCACAGCTTATGTGCCAAGGAGTCATTCCAGTGTATCCATAGGGATGATAACAGATTTAGCTACGTGAATTCCATCACTCAAGTTGCGCAACTCCCTTCCCAGCCTCGTATCCAACCACATGCATGGTAACAAGGACTAGACATGCGTCGCTGGGAGATCTTCGGCACGTGGCTCCGGAACAACCCTGACCAGCTTAATAGGCCGCAGAGCCAGCCTGGCACAACTGAAAAGCCACCTTCCTAAACATTGTATTTCTACTTCCAAGCCACCCACTGCCATCTCCTTGTCCCCAAGGAGTTCGTTCCCCCAACCCCAATTTTCAAGCTCCTCTCTACAACTTCTTTCCCCGGACGCGGAGCACGCTGCCCTGCGTCGGGGCACCAAGGGACCCGAGCGGTGCAAGCTCAACGCCCTGGCACATCCCAGCGCCAGCACCAACGCTTCTAACCAGGGTATGGAGTACGTGCAGGCGTGTGATGTCACGGCCAGGGCACACAGGTGATGTCACGGCCGGAGCAGCCCGCGGGCACCCTCTCCAACCTTGGCGGAGCTGGGGTTTATCTTCTCGCCCACCCAGGACCAGAGGCCTTTGGCACAGCCCCATCCTCATCCCGCCGTCGGTATGGGGGGGGGCGGGGGGCACTGGTGCATCCGCAGGTGGTTGTGAGATTTCAGCAGGCAGGCTGAATGAAACGGTGAAGAAAGAAGCTTTTCAGAGGGAGAGGAGGGGAGGAGAGGCATACACGTATTAAACAAATCATCTGTTTGGAGCGCTGGCTCCTACTTGTTCTCGGTTATATTATTCACTCAAGAGTGGATTAATCCATCACTGCAAAGGAATCTCCTGATCTCAGAGATAAAGGCAACAAGTCATGCACAGTCAGTCTGCGGATCCTCCTGAAAATCGCCAGCCTTTCTCATACCCTTATTTGGGCCGATCTATCATCTCCTAACAAACAAGAAGCAAAAAAAGAGGAAATAACTGAAGGGGGGAAAAAAAAAAAAAGCCACCTGATTACAGTACTCAGGGAAAACCTAGCTTGGATCAATCTGGAATCAAGTAGGGGATTTCAACTCAGAAGAGTCACCTTCCCCTTGTTTCGGAAGGGGCCGCATTAACCGTCCTCTTTCCTTGCTGCAGTTCCCCAGACAGGACATGTCCTCCCAAGAGGGGGTTACCTCCTGAGCTGGCATGTAAAAAAAAAAAAAAAAAACCAACGTAATTTCTTCTAGGATTCTTCAGAGTGAGGCCTTTTGGGCAGATAAATGGTTTGTTTTACTCAGCAAGGACTGGGGAAGGAAAACCCCCCGGTGCCATGCCCTTGCAGGAACAAGAGCATCTCCAGCTGGAGCAGGCTGCCGCTCGGACGCAAGGTGCCTACACAAAATACGCCGCCGCTCTCCAGGAGGAAGGACATCTCCAGCGGCCGTTTGTCCCTCTGCGCTTTAGTGGATGACACAGAGCAATTCCAGGAGCATTCAGGAACCATCTTTTCTTCACCCGAGACGAAGGGGGGCAGAGAAGATCCCCATGGCTCGCCTCCGACCCGAGCTGGCAGCCCACAACGCGAAGGCGAGGTGCAGCGAGCCGGCAGGGTACACCGAGCAGGCAACACAACCTGCAACTACCTTTGCAATGACAAAACACCCCCAAACCACCCCAAAAATGTCAAGCAGTGGTGCCCAGCCCCTTTGCCTTTCTCCTTCGCTGGCGGCACGAGCGTTTTTCCCCCCTTCTCTAGCGTTCCTGGGCGTTTTACAGGTTCGCAGCAAGGAAAACCAAGGTCTGCGAGGCAGGCAGACTTTGTACAACTGCGAGGTAGGAAATATTAAACTTGCCTTTGAATTAAACAAATAAGGCTCAACCGCTGGGTTCATTATCAGATACAATGGTTGAAGTCTGCGGGGAAAACTAAACAGCAAAACCCAGGGTATAAATCAAAGGCAGGATCAGACAGACAGGTGAGGCCGAGGGTGCGGTTTCACCTTACAGCTAAGCCGAACCCAAAGCTGGCCGCTGCCAAAAGGGATGGTCTCCTTCCCCCGGCACGCTCGCTCCTTTTGGCACAGCCCCCAGCTGCCAAACTGGAAGAAAATATTCCTTCAGGGGATTATTTCCCCCCCCCCGCTGTTTTAGTGAGCTGAACTGGTTTAATGGGGCATTTCTAGCGAGAGGCTGGGGGCAGGAGATGGAGGGGGGAATGGCAAGACCCCCTCCCTCCACAAGGCAACCGGCTCTTGGCTCGAGAAGGCGGTTTTATGAGACAGCTAAAAGCCAGCTCCTGCCCAAAGGGGCCATTCCACACACCCCCAGTGCACCCCTCCGGCCCCCCGAGGCCTCCCCAGTCATCGGGGTGGAAGATTTAGGAACTCTGTGACTGCGGGGCAAGATCCAGTGGAAAGTTTGGGGCTTGTTTTTTGGGTTGGTTTTTTTTTTTTTTTATTATTTTTTTTGAAGGGTTAAGCTGGAGTCGCTCCCCTGCAGCTGCTCCGCCGCTGGATTCCCGCAGCGGGGAAGAGGCAGGGACGTACCCCGCACCTCCCGCCGGACTGTAACGTGAAACTGCGCCCAAGGAGCCAGGGAAGGGGGAGCAAAAGAATAAATAAATAAATAAATAAATAAAAAAAATTAGTCCCACCTGGCTAGGAGAGCTCCGAGACATCTCGTAGGTATGGGAAACGGGAAGACAGCCCACCTGGCATGATTATTTTCCCTCCTGTTGAAAGACAGGAGATATTTCTCGCGTAGAAAGAGCAAGCAGGGGCTTTAATGGAAAAGACAGGAGGTCTGGATGCACGAGCGAGTCCCGGTCCCCGGTAGGGCCGAACAAGCGGTTTTTACCCTGAAGCAGTAACTGTCACTGGAGAATCGTCAGCTGCACCGGAAAGGGAGAAGGCAAGCTGGGGAAACCAAGTGGAAAACTATGACACACATGGCCCTGGAAGTTGTACCGAGCCATCTACCGAGGAAAGTACTGGAAGAACACTCAACTGAAGGGAAGAAAAAGAAAAAAAATATGTATATGCACACACAGAGCAAGGAAACCATCTATTCTAACAACTCTTGGGTAGCTGGAGACCTCTCGTTAGCGAAAGGAATACAACAAAGAGGTTTGCTGCCAAGTTTTCCAAGGACAAATGCAATCCCAGAGCAAACAGTGTGGGAGAAGGGGACACACGATACCAGGGAGGCCACCGGGACACAAATAAGCTAACGGGACAGGGACAGCCTAGTACTAACTCACCCATGGACAAACTGGACCTAGTACCAGCTCGCCCCTTAACAAACGAGGTCAAAACAGTAAAAAAGCTTACAGGGAATGCAGGTTGGTCCCCACGTACCAGCTTCGAGAGCCAGGATTGCAAGACAAGCTGGGAATTCCCATTTGAAGAGGAAATTTGACCAACTCTGCTTGATTCAAGATTTAAAGCCTTTAACAAGTTTTTAAGCTCCGTAAGCCGGCATTTTTGATCTGTCTCAGTGCAGTTGCAGATGGGAATCGGCTCAGAAGCTCCCCCGGCCCACTGGAACGCTGAGGAAAACCAGAAAACCGACAGAAAAAAAACATTGCAGCAAGTGGGAAAGCGGCGTGACTCAGCTGAAGTCAACAGATCGCAAGCGAAGCGGTAGACAAAAAAAACCCCTGACTCTACACATAAAGGTCAAGTTTACAGTATCAATTAATCCATACGAATTAGGTGTTGCCTAAAAAAAAAAAATAAATAAAAAAGAAAGAGAAGACGTTAGGCAGGTTTCTGAGCTTAAAGCGACGCCATACGAAACGTTATCTGAAATACCAGATCTCAACAGGTTTGTGGGCGAAGACTCGCTCGGGCTCAGGGCTTCTGGTCCCCAACCAAAGGTTTCAAAAGCCTCGCTGGAACCACGCTGGCCGGCAACAAAATTTGCAGCCGCCACCATCAGGGCAGTGGCAGGGCCGAGCAAAACGAACGCCGCGAGGCAAAAGTGCGTTTTCGTGTTGCTTCGCAGGCGTTTGCGCGACCGCGCCTCGCAGCCAGCCCCGCCACTGACGGCCCAGGGAAGCTGGGATCAAAGCAGTCGGGTCCTTTACACGTTCAGCCCCATCAACAACGCCAAGAACCACATGAGGAGGAGCACCGGGAGAAGGCGCTGCTCGGCTGTACCGTGCAACGAGCGGCACGCACGCCTGCGTCGGGCACCGCTTTAGAAAACAGCTTTATTCCCCAAATTATTTAATCCCCACACGCTTCCCAGCTAAGCTTTGCTAGCCTTACGCTTCATGGCAGCATCTTGTCTCAAGCAGCCACCAAATTAACTTCAGCGGTCTCGGTACGGCCAAGGACTTCGTTAGGCACAGCAGGCCTGCTCGGGGGTACGCAGAGGAGGATTTACGAGACGACGAGCACCGGCAGGGCTGTGCGCTCACGCGAGCGAATCGATGGTGTTGCTTCACAATTTCCACATCTGCAGAAGCAGTCTTTAAACCCGCCAGTGTATTTTTAAGCCCTGACAGTTAAAATCCTCTGGTGACATCACCTGAAGCCGGAGCGCAGCTGCCTTATTCCTCTGGCACACCAGTGAGCCAAAGTAAGCATGAGCCTCAGTTTACGGGCTCGGGATAATGAAAGCGCTGGCGGGATTTGCCCCCGTCGCAGAGTCAGGCCTCTCCTTACGTGGTTTTTCCCCCCCGCCTCAGTCTTGGGGTAAGAAACACAAAGTTTAGTACCAGTGCATCCCAGCAAGCCAGCAGAGGGAGCACGCAGGAGTCCCGACCCAAACACCAGCACCCAGAAGGGCCGGTGGGAAAAGAACCAAGAGCACCAGGTAGAGCCGGTGTCCCACCAAACCCCAGCGCTTCCAAAAGGATGAAAAACAACCAAAATTGCCCGGGGGACGGCAAAAATCAAAACCCAAACCCCCTGCTCCAAGCTGCCACGCCAAGGCCGCCCCGCGCTGCACCTTGCACACACGGGCACGGCTGTTTACACACGCCCGGGGCAGCTTAAGGGCGTAAATCGCGTTAATCCGAGCAACAAAGCCATGGCGCTCATCCTCGGGTGAATTACTAATCCCTCGCCGCTAGAGCTGCTCCCATCTCGCTTCCGAGCCCTCGGAGGAGAACCAAAAAGAAAAAAAAAACCACCTTCTAACGTGAAGCAGACAGGTAAAGCGGTGGATCCCGTCTCAGTGTTTCTATCTGCAAGACCAGCTTTAAACAACCAAATAGTTTTGAGCAGCAGTCACGGGTTCCTAAGGCTGCTTCGCGCGCCGGCGGATTTTTCTGGGATGCAGACCGAGCCAGTTGGAGGCTTCCCTCCTGTTTTGGAGATGGGATTACAGGAAAAATGTTCATTTCTTTTTAACGGAGCAGCGCCCTGTTATCAAGCCCTCCCCGCAAGACAGGCTCGTAACTGCTTTAATAAAAAAGTAGGGGTTTGGTTTCGACGCATTCAAATCACACGAGCGGCGCTCGCCGCTGATTTTAGTGCGGCGGAACAAAAGCACGCCGGTTGCCATCAGGGCATAGAACACCGAGCTTAAGGGAGCAGCCTTAAGTCACGCCGCGAAACGTCCACCGCTACACGAGCCGAGAATTTTTGGAATATAGCGACGCGAGGGAGCGGGCCGTCGCCCTCAGCAACCGCTGTTACAAAAGCACTTTTTCCTCCCTGAAGACGTTACAGGCGGGCAGGCCACCCCGTAAATC
>NW_009260185.1:411732-411932 GCF_000687185.1 Egretta garzetta
AAAAGAAAAAAAAAAAAAAAAAAAAAAAAAAAAAAAAAAAAGAAAAAGCTACATAAAGCCATCACATTCACCCATTCGCCAACCCTTTAAAAAGTTACGAGGCGGGGGCAAAATAAACATCGCCTGTTTTCCGCCCCGCGGCTGAAAGGTGCGTGCGAGGGTCCGAAAAGCGGCTCCCTTTCGGTGTAAAAACACCGGTA
>NW_009260185.1:413617-419188 GCF_000687185.1 Egretta garzetta
CTGGGCCGAGCGCCCGTCGGCTGCAGCCTCATTCCCTGCCAACCGCTCGCCAGGGTGCCCGGCATCGGGCCTAACCCGCGGGATTAAACCCGGGATTAAACCCGGGATTAAACTCGTCCTGCGCCCGGGACCCTCGCGGCTTTTCCCAGCCCTCTCCGAAAGGCCCCGAGTGCCCCCAAAAGGCCTCAATTTGAGGGGGATTCGCTCAATTTTGGACGCCTCCGCACGCAGTCGGCTGGGGGGGGAGCTGGAAGGGCGCTCATCCCGAGGAGAGGGCTTCAGCGGCACGTGGAGAGGGCCGGAAAAAAAACACAGCTCCTGTGTTTAAAAATAAAAGAGAAATAGGGGTTTTTTTTAAAAAAAAAAAACAAAAAAACAAACACCCTTGGAACAAAGTTCCTTGGTTTTTGGGCAAACCTGCGAGACCAACGGGCTGTTCTACCCTGTGTTTACCAGCCCTAATTTTATCCCTCGGGAGGTTTCCTGGAGGACGTCATGATTTCCACAAGTGTCAAAGGGGAAAAAAGAAAAGAAAAATGAAGACTAGAAAAGCCCTGGGTGGATTAAAAATCCCTCTTAATCCGAAAAGAACGCCCCAAAACCAAACGGAAGGCGGGGCTGGCTCCGCTGGCGCGATAAACCACGGCCACCGGAAAAGCCTGAGCACTTGAGGATCGCTCCCAGCGCAGAAGTGAGGTGGCCTGCCCTGTATTTTGGGTAAAAATAATCAAAATTGAGATTATAAACATAGTCCGCCAGAGTGGGGATGCTGCCAAATTGCTTTTCCTCCCCAGTTTTCGGGGCTTTTTCCCCCTCCCAGTCCCCTCCTTGGGTGCTATTTGCATGAGAATACCCTCTTGGGGGGGAGGAGGGGGGAATTGCTGCTTAATTAGAGAACAGCAATCGCTTTAATTAGCATGTCTCCATGCTCCCTGCTATTTTGCATGGATTCAAATGAGATGCTCATTAGGGAGCAGGCGCCCGGACAAGCTATGCCCTTTAGCCGCACGCTAACGCAATTAACCTCGGCGAAGCAAAACCGCGCCGGGGGTTTGGGCAGCGCCGGGCTTCGTGCCGGGAGGGATCTCGGCTGCTCCGAGCTGGAGCGTGCAGAACCGCTCGCTTCGGCCTGCTCGCCTCGGCGCGACGCCCGGCCTTGTCTGGCGCCGAGCCATCGCCTCTGCCCCCTCCTGGGCTTCACCTTTGCGACGGCGGGTTCTCCTCTTCGTAAGGTTTCCTTCCTTGCAAGGTTTTCCTCCATGCAGGATTCTTCTGGCTTGCAAGATTTTTCTTCCTCTTAAGGTTTTTCCTCCATGCAAGGTTTCCTTCCTTGCACGGTTTTTCCTTCCTTGCAGGGTTTTTCCTCCTTGCAGGGTTTTTCCTCCTTGCAGGGTTTTTCCTTCTTGCAAGGTTTTCCTCTTCACAAGGTTTTCCTGCTTGCACGGTTTTCCTTCCATGCAAGGTTTCCTTCCTTGCAAGGTTTTTCCTCCATGCAAGGTTTTTCTTCCTCACAAGGTTTTCCTCCATGCAAGGTTTTTCTTCCTCACAAGGTTTTCCTCCATGCAAGGTTTCCTTCCTTGCAGGGTTTCCTTCCTTGCAAGGTTTTTCCTCCTCGCGAGGTTTTCCTCCTTGCAGTTTTCCTTCCTCCTGAGGTTTTCCTCCGCACAAGTTTTTCCTGCTTGCACCATTTTCCTTCTGAGCAAGGTTTCCTTCCTCACAAGGATTTTCCTCCTTGCAAGGTTTCCTTCCTCGCAGGGTTTCCTTCCTCACAGGTTTTCCCTCCTCGCAAGGTTTTCCTCCTTTTCCTTTCTCGCTTGCTGCTGGGATTTGGGAGCAGAAATAGGGGGGACACAACACCCCCGAAAAGCTACCCTCCCTCCTTGGGGACCCTCAAGCCCTCCCCGCGCCCCTTCCCCGAACGCCCGGGGACGGTCGGCGGCGGACACGCAGCAAACGAGGCCGTCGTTAACGGGGCAGGAGCGCAGGGATTCGAGGGTCTCCTTTGTTTTTCCGCCCAGCGTTGATCTCCATGCCGGCGTGGTCGCAGCGAGGGTGATCTTTATTTTTTTTATTTCTCCTGCCCCGTAATCCCATCGTCTTGTCACGGTTCCCCGGGAAGCGGGGCTGCTCCGAACAAAGCCCCCGGTGCATCCCGGGCTCCTGGAGGGGGTTTTGCAGCTGCGCCTCGGAGCGTGACCGATCGGGAATGAGCCTTCGCAGCGCGTCGAATGCCGTTTGGACAGGGAGCCTTTCATCCGCTCGTGGGAGCGAGGCCCCGGCATTGAGCCGGCAGCTCCCCGTGCTCCGGCCCTCGGCGCGCCCAACCCCGCGGGAGCCGCCCGGCACCGCCGCAGCGTCTTTGGGGGTGAGCGAGGGGGGGCCCCCGGTCCTCTCCTCCCCCCGCTGCGGGCTTGGGGAGGGGAAGGGCTGCGGGTGCCTCGCTCAGGGTTGGGGGGGGCGCTGAGGGTGGGAGGTGCTCCCTGTTACCATGGGCCAGTCACCATCACCCCATGCTGGGCGCCAGTGGGTTCCTCATCCTGGTCCCCATCATCCTGTCCCCACCTGGTTCCTTGTCCAGATTCCACCACCCCATCCCAGTGCCCATCAGGTGCCTCGTCCCAGTCTCCATCACCTTGTCCTGGTTCCCACCGCCCCATCCCAGTCCCCACCACCTTGTCCTGGTTCCCACCGCCCTATCCCAGCCTCCATCACCTTGTCCTGGTTCCCACCGCCCCATCCCAGTCCCCATCACCTTGTCCTGGTTCCCACCGCCCCATCCCAGTCTCCATCACATTCCTCGTCCCAGTCCCCATCACCATGTCCTGGTTCCCACCACCCTGTCCCAGTCCCCATCACTTTGCCCAGGTCCCACCACGCCATTCCAGTCCCCATCAGGTGCCTCGTTCCAGTCCCCATCACCTTGTCTCTGTCCCCCGCAGGTACCTTGTCCCAGTCCCCACTGGGTACCTCACCCTGGTCCCCATCACCCCATCCTGTCCCCAGCAGACACCTCATCTCCCATCCTGCTCCCCCCACGGGGCCAGCCCAGCACCCCAGGCTGCACCCATTGCCCATCGATGCCCCAGGATCTCCAGGAGGGGCAAGGTTTGGGGGGTCCCTGCTGGGAAGGGGACAGTGGGTACCAGCCAGCTGCCTGGTGCCCCCTAGCCTTGACAGTGGAGCTGATGTCGGGTGGCATCAGCTGCTGAGGGTGCTCTGCAGCATGGCGGGCACTTGTGTGAGTGGGGAAACTGAGGCACAGGGCAGGAACGGGTGGGGAGCTCATGGCAAGCCGTACCAGCACAAAGGCTGGAGGGGTGTTAGGCTGGAGCACACATGGATGCACACATCACCTGGGAAGAGAAGATGAAGGTGAAGATGAAGGGATGAGAAGAGGCAAGATAAGAAGATGAAGATGATGAGAAGAGAGAAGATGAAGAGAGAAGAGACAAGACAACATGAGGCAACAGGAGAGGAAGAGGAGGAGAAGAAGGAGGAGGAGGAGAAGGAGAATGGCAAGGGCAAGAACAAAGACAAAGGAGAAGGAGAGAAGGAAGAGAAGAGGAGAAGAAGAAGGAGGGGAACAGAAGAGGAGGAAAAGAAGAAGGAAGAGAAGGAGGAGAGGAGGAGGATAAGAGAAGGAGAAGGAGAGGAGAAGAAGAAAGAGGAGGAGGAGAAGGACAAGGAGAAGGGCAAGGACAAAGACAAGGACAAAGACAAATGAGGAGAAGGAGGAGAGGAAGATGAGGAGAAGGAGGAGAATAAGAGGAGAAGAAGAGGAGGAGAAGAAGAAGGAGGAGAGGAGGAGAAGAGCTGCTGGCTTCGGAGAAGCCCTCGCTCCCCGCGAGCTCTGCCGGCCCATCACTTCAGGGGCTGGACAGGTTTCTTTGGTGGTTTATTTTCCCCCGGTGAAAAGCGGCTTTTTGACCCAAACCCTCATTTTCACAGCGGTTTATTTTGGCTGAAAGCCTTTTTTTTTTTGTCTTTATTAAAAAGAAAAATGGCCAGGCTGGTGGGCAGGGTCGCTCCGTAGAACACATTTTTCTTCAAAAAAAATTAAAATCTCTTATTTTGGCTTTTTTTAATCAGAAATACCTCTGCGGGAGGCCTTGGGAGTGAATCATTCCCAAAATCCCCTGTCCTGCGCCGTGCCTGGTCTTGCCTGGCTTTATCTTCTCTCCCTGAAGCAAAGGCCCAGCAACAACAACCAAAAAAATTGGAATTATTAGAAAATATTCTTTTTTTCTTTCATTTTCATTCCTGCAGGCTGGAGGACATTTTTTGCCCCATTTTCCTGTATTTCGGGCATTTAACCCTGCGGAGCTGCTCTGGTGCTGGGTCCAAAAATTGCTCCGATCTTTAGGATGGAGCAAAGAACGGCCCCGTGCAGTCTTTGTTGGGTTTCTCAGGGCATTGGGGTTACCTCCAAGAGGAGCCTGGACCTGCTGGTGGTGGGACAGACCTCACTGCACCCTCGTGGTGGGTTCTGGGGGGTGATAAGAGGTCTTCATGGTCCCCAGGCCCTTCCCAGCACCCTTCTGCCCCAGGCTAGAGCTGGGCTGAGCCTTTCTGTAGGTTGTCTCCCACCCTATGTCCTGGATGGACCTCAGGATAACATCGCAGGTAGTTTGTCTCCAACCCTTGTCTCCTGGATGGCCCTTGGGCCTGTGTTGCAGATGGCTTCTCCCTGGTCATGTCTCCAGCCTGAGAATCTGGATGAACCTCTGACTGGTGTTGCATGTAGCTTGTCTCCAATCCCATTCCAAGCTTTATCTCCTGGATGGACCTCAGACTGACGTAGGTAGCCTCTCCCTGTTATTTCCAGCCCCATCTCCTGGATGGACCTTGAGCCTACACTGCAGGTAGCTCGTCTCCAGCCCTGCTTCAAGCCTTGGTTGGACCTCAGACCTATTCTGTACTTAGCTTGTCCCCAAGCTCATCTCCAGGTCTTGGCTGGACCTCAAACAAATGTTGTAGGTTGCTTGTCTCCATCCCTACCCTCCTGAAGGACCTCACGCTGATGCTGCAGGTACCTTCTCTCCATCCCTACCCTCCTGAAGGACCTCACGCTGATGCTGCAGATACCTTCTCTCCATCCCTACCTTCCCGAAGGACCTCACGCTGATGCTGCAGGTACCTTCTCTCCATCCCTACCCTCCTGAAGGACCTCAGACCACTGCTGCAGAGCAATCTCTACCTGCTCTGAGCTCCCCAAACCCAACCCACCGCCTCACCTTGCCGACAGCGCCCATTCCTGACCCCAGCTGGACCCGACTCATGGTGGACACCCCTCGAGGGGCCAAGACGGTGGTGGAGGGAGAACTGGAGACAGGCGGAGGGGATGGAGCGCCTTCAAAATTGACACCATATGGCTGCTCCCTATCCCCGGGCCCGGTAAATGGGTCTTTCATGCTGGGCCGGTTGCCATAGGAGCAAACACGCAGGAAATATCCCAGATAACTGGAATAGTGGCGCAAACATATGTTTTGGATAAAACCCGGCAGCAAATCGCCCCGGTTAACCCCTCCCAGGCGTTTTACCCGCACGGTTTCCACCCCTCCCCACCCCCCG
>NW_009260185.1:419385-419949 GCF_000687185.1 Egretta garzetta
CCCTCACCCCCCCGGGGGAGCGCCGCCCCCCCGCCCCCCCCCCAGCCGCTCTCCAAGCACTCAATGCAGAGCTGCCAGCCAAGCTGCTGCACCGCGGTGTCCGGTGAGGCCGAGCCCCGAGCAAACCGACAGGCCCTCGGGCTGTGCTTGCTCTCAGGGAAGGGGAAACTGAGGCACGGAAAGCCTGAACAACCGCTGTGGGTGTCCCCGGCTCCTGCAACGTGGCTTTGTGCATCCCTGTGTGCTGCAAGCATCCCTGCGCTCTGCAAGCATCGCCATGCACCACAAATATCTCCGTGCACTGCAAACATCCCTGCGTGCTGCTGCAAACATCCCTGTGTGCTGCAAACATCCCCGTGTTGTGAGCATCCCTGCGTGCTGCAAACACCCTTGTGTGCTGCAAATATCCCTGCACATTGCAAACATCCTTCTGTTGCGCGCATCCCTGCATGCTGCAAACAGAATCCCAGAATGGTTTGGGTTGGCAAAGCCCTTGAAGCTCCCCCAGCCCAACCCTTCCCCTACCCCTGCCATCCCACCCCCAAACCCTGGCCCTCAGCACCG
>NW_009260185.1:420212-420841 GCF_000687185.1 Egretta garzetta
GCTGCCCTTCTCTGGACACGCTCCAGCCCCCCCAGGTCCTTCGGGGAGGGAGGGGCCCAACCCTGACCCCAGCAGTCGAGGGGCGGCCCCCCCAGTGCCCAGCACAGGGGCACGCTCCCTGCCCTGCTCCTGCTGGCCACACCACTCCTGATCCAAGCCAGGATGCCGCTGGCCCTCTTGGCCACCTGGGCACATCCCTGCGCGTTGCAAATATCCCGCTGTGTCCTCAGCAGCGCCGCGTCCTTCAAGCGTCCCAGCACGCTGCAAACACCCTCCTGCACCCCCCCCCCATGCTGCAGGCATCCCCGCGCCCTGCGCCACCTCCTAATGCCGTGGCCAGGAGCAGAGGTCACTGCTGGCCCCTTCTGCCCCAGCAGCCCCATGGTGCGGAGCCCACCTGAGCCCCCACACCCGAGAGATGCCCCCCACCCCGGCAGCCCTGCCCCCGTGTCAGGGCACCTTTGGGTGCTGGGGAAAATTTGGGGGAGCGCTCGGGAGCAGGATTTTTGCGATAGGAAGGATTGCACCCGTGGGGAGCAGATAGGACCGAACCGAGGGGATTCGGGACCAGGGTGAAGCAGCAGGGCCCCGTGGGGCCGCGGCACCGGGGCGATAACCGGCGGGCGCTG
>NW_009260185.1:421142-425210 GCF_000687185.1 Egretta garzetta
CCAATCCCAACCTCTTTTTCCCCCCTTCATCTCTCCCCCCCCATTTTTTTTTTGTCTTTTTAATAACCCTTCAGCACATCCCCCCGCCTCCTCCGTGTCCCCCCCCAGCCCTGTTATGGCTTTGGGAGGTTTAGCAAAATAAACATGGCCGAACCAGAACCCTCCGAATGTGCGAAATTGCTGGAAAAGCCGGAACAGCTTCGCGGGGCGGCCGAGGGCTCGCGGCGAGGCTCCGAAAGGCCCCGGAGCAAAGCAGGGCAGATGCAATCAATTTAATTGCCCCCCCCGATGTGTTTCCCAGCGGGGTACGGCCCTCACACCCAAATCCCTTCACCCTAGGGGGTGTCGGTGGGTGCTGAGCCTGGCGAGATGAAGTCCTCAGCTTGCTCCGTGCCTGGGGGTTGCAAAGCAGTGGGGGGGGGGGGTTTGGGGGGGCTTTATGGGTTTTTTTAGGGCGTTTTGGGTTTTTCGGGGTCTGGCCTCGACGGCACGAGCAGCACTTTCTCCCCACCCTGCCCAAGAATGTTTCTGCTGATACTAAACCCGACCCGGAGGCGTTTCGAAGGAGCCGACTTTCTCACCAAAAAAAAAAAAATAAAAAATGACCTCAGCCTGCCTGGTTTGGAGCTTTTTTTTTTTTTTTTACCTTTTTAAAGCATTTTTCTCTCTATCCCGCCTGCCAGGCGAGAGGCACCGCCGGGGCCTCTCACCCATGGCCCCAGCATCACTGCCGGGCTGCATCCCTAGTGCCAATTCCCTGATTTTGGGGGCTATTTGCAGGTTTTAACCTGCAGATTCCAGTTTTAACCTGCAAATTCCAGGGGTTCACCTGCAAACCCCTTCCCTGCCGCTGGCAGGAGGATCCCAGGACCCAACCTGCTGCACAACCCCACCTTGCGCCAGCCTCCAGGCGCGCGATGGCCTGCAAAACTCACGTCCCCCATGGAATAAGGGAGGGAAAAAAGCCCCAATACAAAGCTGACGTTGCCCGCAGTGTCCTCTGGAAGGGGGTTTTGCAGGAGGTTCCTTAACAGACTCCTCTGCATTTTTGCTTTTATTAACGTGGCGGCCTTCCCGAGGCTGCTGCCATAGTTTTGCAAGAGCTAAAACATCTCCCGAGTTAAAATTCCAGCCCCTCCGGCACCTCCACAGCGGGAAACAAGGAGGAGAAAGGACGGAGACACTGATTTAGGGAGGGAAAGGCTGGATTTGGGTGGTTTTGGATTGAATTGCTCTGGCTTTAGGGTTGGTTGGGTTTTTTTTTTTTTCTTAAATTAATATTTGTTGTCCTGGAGACACAGAGCTGGTGGAGGCTGTTCAGAAAATAGAAACGCTTCTGCAAGGAGCAAAGCCATTGGATTATCAGCCCCCAAAAGGCTGAGGTTAGCAGGAGAATTCCAAATCCTCCCCGAAAAAGCAGAGAGGGGAACGTTTCTGCCGTTTTTCCCTGCTCAAAATGGTGCAGCCCCATCCCGGAGCTGCATCTGCGTCCCACGGCTGCACCCTGCGTCCCACGGCTGCACCTTGCATCTTGCACCCTGCACCTTGCATCCTGCACCCAAAGCCTGCACCCTGCAAATGCACCGTGCGCCCCAATTCTTGCACCCCTGAGCTGCACCCTGCTTTTGCATCCCTCATCTGCACCCTGCACCGTGAGCCCCAATTCTTGCACCCCTGAGCTGCACCCTGCTTTTGCATCCCTTGTCTGCACCCTGCACATGCACCATGCACCCCAATTCTTGCACCCCTGAGCTGCACCCTGCTCTTGCAGCCCTTGTTTGCACCCTGCAGCCCGTACCTGCAGCTTGCATCAGCATCCCAAATCCTGCAGCTGCACCCTGAGCCCTGCAACTGCACCCCACGTCCCTCTATCCTGCCTCCTGCACCATGCACCCTACTTCTTGCATCCTGGAGCTGCAGCCTGCGCTCTGCATCCGGAGTCTTGCATCCCACATCTGCATCCTGCACCTCTGTCCCATGCCTGCACCCCGGATCTGCACCCCGTGGCCCACATCTGCACCCTGCATCCCAAATCCTGCATCTGCACCCCATGTCCTGCACCTGCACCCTTCATCCTGCAGCCTGCACCATGCACCCCACTTCTCGCATCCCGGAGCTGCACCCTGCATCCCACATCTGCATCCCAAATCCCGCATCTGCACCCTTCCTCCCACATCCTCCACCTGCAGCCGCATCCTGCGCCCGCACCCACGTCCGGCACCCGCACCCCAATCCCCACATCTGCATCCCGCATCTCCAGCCCACCTCCATCCCGCTGCCAGGACCCCGAGGGCACCAGCAAACCCTGACGGTCCCACCGGGGACCCTCACCCCACCCAGGAACCCTGTATAAGCTCAGCCCAGGGTCCCTACTGGGCCATACTGGGCTGTGAACCTTATAGATGCCTCCTGGCTGCACCTCATCGCCATCATCCCCCTCCCAACCGCAGGACAAAAGCTTAATTGAAATTAAAATCATTGGCAAGGCCGGCTTGGCCCCATCCAGCCCATCTTTCCCGCTCTGTCCCGGCTTCTCCGCAGTAGGTGTGATGTGGGAGAGCGGCGTTCCCAAACCGGCCAGCGCAGGGATGAGGCTTCCCCATCCGCGGGGGCTCCGTTCCCCTCCCCGAATCGCTGCCCCGGCACATCTGGCAGGCAGATGTGGCCACGCGGCCGAGCTCTGCCTCCCAGATGGGGGACGAGCGGCATCAATCCCTGTACGCGATTCGAAAGCCGTGATTTTTTTCCTTGGAAATTTGCATTTCCCGGCTCCTTGCACGCACTCCCCATCCCTGGGGGTGCCACAAGGTCCCCGTGCGCGGCCGGGCCTGCACCATGATGCTCTGGGGCTGGACCATCCCTTGTCCTGTGCCTCCATCCCACCTCTGCATCCCAAATCCTGCTTCTGCATCCCATGCCCTATGCCCAACATCCTTCATTGCTTCTTAAATCCTTTCCCACGTCGCCCATCCTGCATCCCACCTCTGCAGCCTAAATTCTGCTTCTGCATCCCAAATCCTGCACCTGCCCTTCCATCCCATGCCCTGTGTCCTGCATCCATCTCCATCTGCACCCAAATTCCTGATCCTGCAGCCCCCCTCCTGTGTCCTGCATCTGTGTTGCGTGTCCTCTGTCTGGAAACCTGCATCTGCATCCTAAATCCTCCAGCCTGCATCCTAAATCCTCTGTCCTGCATCCCGCGTCCTGCATCTGCATCCTTAATCCTCCATTTCCCATCTGCAATCCCAATCCTGTATCCTAAATCCTCCATCCCACTTCTGCATCCTAAATCCCACTTCTGCATCTCCAGACTTGTGTCTGCATCCATGTCCCGTACCCTCCATCTGGGAACTGGTGTCTGCGGCCTAAATCCTCCATCCCAAATCCTGTGTCTGCATCCTAAATCCTCTATTGCATCCTAAATCCTCTATCTGCTTCCCGAATCCTGGGTTGTTTTTTTTTTCCAAAATCCTGTATCTGCATCCCGAATCCTGCATCCCGCATCCTAAATGCATCTGCAGCCTAAATCTTGCTTCTGCAGCCCCTGGCTCCTGCATCCGGCACCCTGCGTCTGCACCCTAAATCCTGCATCCCGAATCCTGCATCCTAAAGCCTACATCCCCCATCTGCATCCCGAATCCTTCATCCTGCATCCCCCATCCACATCCCGAATCCTGCATCCTGCACCCTGTGTCTTCATCCTAAAGCCTATGTCCCCCATCCACATCCCAAATCCTGCATCCTAAATCCTACGTCCCCCATCCGCATCTCGAATCCTGCATCCCAAATCCCGCATCTTCATCCTAAATCCCATGTCCCCCATTGGCACCCCGCACCCTGTGCCTTCATCCTAAATTCCACATTCCCCATCTGCATCCCGAATCCTGCATCATCCCAAATCCTACATCCTCTATCTGTACCCCGAATCCGCCATCCTGCATCCTAAATCCAACGTCCCCCATCTGCATCCCAAATCCTGCATCGTATGTTTTCATCCTAAATCCTACGTCCCCCATTTGCATCCTGAATCCCGCATCCTCTGTCTTCATCCTCATTCCCTACTCCCTC
>NW_009260185.1:426629-427060 GCF_000687185.1 Egretta garzetta
TCTTGCTAAAGGGGAGGCTTTTCCCTCGCAGCCTGCAAAGGTGAGACCCACTCGTGCAACGAATTGTGTCCAGCCTCGCAACCCCCCCCAAAAAAATCTTAATTCCCAAGGCATCCCCAAAGCTTTTATATGATTTTTTTTTTTTTCTTTGCCCCTTAGAAATATAAATTCCTGGGGGGAGTGAACCAGAAAACCCGGTATTCAGCCTAATTATCCCCCCCGGCCACAATCTGTGATCTCCGGGACAATTAAAAGCGCTTAATCCCAGCTGAAAAGCAAACAAGGTCGGAGGCGGCGTCTTCCCTGCTTCCCCCTCGCCCGCTGCCGGGGTCTCGCTCCCCGGCTGCAATATAAATATGCAATTAAAAAATCGCCACTAATTGCTTCGCTGAAGGGGGGGGGGGGGGGGTAATAAAAAAAAAAAACAAGGG
>NW_009260185.1:428273-430075 GCF_000687185.1 Egretta garzetta
CAGGGGGGCTCAGGTGGCGGGCAGCCAGACTTTCTGGGTGCTGATGATGTCGCTGAGCTTGCCTTTGATTTTCAGGAAATGCCTCTTGAACTCCAGGCCATCGCCCTGTGGGGGAGAGGCAGGGGGGTTGGGCTGAGTTGCACCTTGGACCCCTCTTGCATCGCCTTGCACCCACCTTGCGCTGCTTTGCGTCACCCTGCACCCATCTTCCATTGCGTTGCATCCATCTTGCACGCACCTTGCGTTGCTTTGCACCCACCTTACACCGCTCTGCATCGCCCTGCACCCATCTTGCATCACCCTGTACCCACCTTGAACCCATCTTGCATCGCCCTGCATTGCCTTGCACCCACCTTGTGCCACCTTGCATCGCCCTGCACCCATCTTGCATTGCCGGGCATTGCCTTGCACCCACCTTGCACCCATCTCACATCGCCCTGCATTGCCTTGCACCCACCTTGTGCCACCTTGCATCGCCCTGCACCCATCTTGCATTGCCGGGCATTGCCTTGCACCCACCTTGCACCCATCTCACATCGCCCTGCATTGCCTTGCACCCACCTTGTGCCACCTTGCATCGCCCTGCACCCATCTTGCATTGCCGGGCATTGCCTTGCACCCACCTTGCACCCATCTCACATCGCCCTGCATTGCCTTGCACCCACCTTGTGCCACCTTGCATCGCCCTGCACCCATCTTGCATTGCCGGGCATTGCCTTGCACCCACCTTGCACCCATCTCACATCGCCCTGCATTGCCTTGCACCCACCTTGTGCCACCTTGCATCGCCCTGCACCCATCTTGCATTGCCGGGCATTGCCTTGCACCCACCTTGCACCCATCTCACATCGCCCTGCATTGCCTTGCACCCACCTTGTGCCACCTTGCATCGCCCTGCACCCATCTTGCATTGCCGGGCATTGCCTTGCACCCACCTTGCACCCATCTCACATCGCCCTGCATTGCCTTGCACCCACCTTGTGCCACCTTGCATCGCCCTGCACCCATCTTGCATTGCCGGGCTGCACCCATCTTGCACCCATCTCGCATCGCCCTGCATTGCCTTGCACCCATCATGCATCGCCGGGCATTGCCTTGCACCCACCTTGTGCCACCTTGCATCGCCCTGCACCCATCTTGCATCACCCTGCGGTCTTGCACCCACCCTGCGTTGCCTTGCACCCGCTTTGCACCACCTCGCACGCATTTTGCACCCCCTTGCACCCCTCCATGCCTATCAGGTACCGCTCTGCACCTGCCCTGCACCGCCTTGCACCCACCAGACGCTGCCTTCCATCACCTTCAGCTACCGTGCCCCCGCCGGGTGCTGCCCTGCCCCCATCTTGCATCACCTTGCACCCACCAACACTGTCTTGCACCCAACCTTGCATGGTCCTGCATCACCTTGCACCCAGTGTGCGCCCACCCAGACCCCCCCCTCACCTTGGAGAGGCGAAAATCCACCAAAATCTTGCTCTCCATCTCCACCAGGTTCACCTTGAAGATGAGTTTGTTGTTCCTCCTGTCTGTGGTCGAGATGGTGACCTGCAAAACGACGGCAGAGGGGGCGTCCCTCGAATTATTTGCGGCTGCAACAGTGTGGGGGGGGCCCACGCCACGATTCTGCACCCCGATCCCTACCTGGTTCGTGCAGCTTTTCTTCCAGCCGTACCCCATCTTCTCACAGACCTCTTTCAGGGCGCGGTAAGAGCCGTCGGCGTCCAGTTTGGTGAAGAAGCGCGTCATCCGCTTCACCAGCCGCTGCCACGGGCTCTGCCGGCCCCAAAAACGGGTTGCAAAGG
>NW_009260185.1:431157-432685 GCF_000687185.1 Egretta garzetta
CAGGGGAGATGCACGGGTGGGGAACACGGAGCTGTTGGGGTGTGGGAATTGCGCCGCTTTGGGATTTTGCAGGATTTTGTATGATCGCGCATGCACGAGCGGGGCAAATGCAGGCTTGTGCGTGGTTTCCATCACATCACCTCACGGTGAAAACACGGGGGAAGCCCTGTGCCGTGCAAAGCATTGCAAAGTGCAAAGCCTTGTGCTGTGCAAAGAATTACGAAGTGCAAAGCCTTGTGCTGTGCAAAGCCCTGCAATGTGTAAAGCTTTGCAATGTGCAAAGCCCTGCAGCACGCAAAGCCCTGCAATGCCCCGCAGCGTGCAAAGCCCCGCGCCGTGCGAACGCGCAGGGAAGCTCCTGCTTCCCCGGGAGCACCGAACCCCAGCGGCGCAAAGAGCCACGAGGCGACTTGAGGTGCCCAAGCGTGCGCTTGCCAGCCAGAGTGTGCGGGGAGGGATGCAGAAGGCACCGGGGGCTCACCCGAACGCGCTCTTCACCGGCGAGAAGTCCGTATCGGAGCGGACGTGCTTGGAGAAGCCGCCGGGGGAGTCGGTGACGCCCCCCGAGGACACGCGAGCCCGCTTGACGCCTGCAAAGGGACAAGACACCCAATAACCCCCCCAAATCTGGGGGGACGAACGCGTTCCCCAGCGGCCCCTTACCCTTTTTGAGGGGTTTGCTGTACCACCGGTCCTTCTTGATGTCAGGGATGGTGATCCTCGCCGTCGGGCTCTCCGTCAGGATCTTGTGCAGCAAAGCTGGGGGAGACGGGGAGGGAAATGGCAACCGCCGGCGCGGCATCGGGCGCCGCCGGGTGCCAGTCGCTTACCTAAGGGCGCCGAGTCGATCTTTTTCCAAGGCGGGAGGTAGGTTTTCCTCTCCTTCCAGTCGCTGTATTCCTGGCAGCTATCGCTGGGCTGGTCCCAGGGCAGCTCTGCCGGAGGAGAAAACTCGCTGCGTTATTGCACCGGCGCAGAGGGAAGATGGCAAAGGGGGAAATGCAGCCAGGGGGGCAGCGCAGCACGATTTGCACAGGGATTTTTTGCAAGGGGAGGGTAATAAAGACCAGTTCTGCCTGATTTTAAAGGGGGGGTGACGTGCAAAGGTGCGGTGTGAGAAGGCGTTGCAATGTGCAAAAGCCCTGAGGCGTGCAAAGGTCTGCGATGTGTGAAGCCCTGCAGTGTGCAAACACCCTGCAACGTGCAAACACCCTGTGGTGTTCAAAGCCCTGAGGCGTGCAAAGACCCTGCAACGTGCAAAGCCCTGCAACGTGCAAACACCCTGCAACGTGCACAAGCACACGGCAGCACCGACCACGACACCGCGGTGATTTTCTGTGCCAGGCATCTCTGCTCTGAACCAGGCACTGCGCCTCGTGCATCCCCTCCCCATGCATTCCATACCTCCCCTATGCATCCCATACATCCCCCTTTGCATCTCATGCACACGCACCTCGTACGGCCCCCCACGCACCTTGTAAGGCCCCTTCCCCATCTCATGAGTCCCTCCGTGCACTCCACGGGCCTC
>NW_009260185.1:433479-433904 GCF_000687185.1 Egretta garzetta
ACGCTGCCCCTCCGGCTCCGGCATCCCGATATCCGGCTCTGCGCGAGGGGAACACGGAGGGGAAGAGCGATTCTCGGCCAGTTAGGTGTTAATTGTTTAACGCATCACTTTATAGGAACCAAAAAGGGTTCTGAAGCGGGCGTACCGATGCGGTCGAAGAGCTCGCCGCCGCTGCAGTACTCCAGGAAGAGGTATTGCGTGGCACCTTCCCGCCGGTGCCCGTAGAATTTGACGACGTTCTCGTGGTTGAGCATCTTGTTGATGCAGATTTCCTTCTTGATGTTCTCCGGGCAGTCGGCCGCTCGCTTCATGTCCACGATTTTCACGGCCACGGCTTCCTCGGTGCGGCGGTTGACGGCCAGCTGGACCCTGGGGCCGGCGGGGGGTCAGCGGGGGGCATGGAACGCTGCCACGGGAGACGGGCA
>NW_009260185.1:434271-434607 GCF_000687185.1 Egretta garzetta
ATGGCCAAGGAGTGGGCAAGCAGGGGGCAATCAGCGGGCACACAAGGGACACGCAGGGAGCACGCAAGGCACGTGTGATGGCCAAGGAGTGGGCAAGCAGGGGGCATGTGCTGGCTGAGCAGTGGGCAAGCAGCCGGCAAGCAGTGGGCACACAAGGGGCACATGACAGCTGAGCAGCAAGTAAGCAGCGGGGCAAGCAGTGGGCAAGCAGCGGGCACACAAGGGGGACACGACAGCCAAGCAGTGGGCAAGCAGCGGGGCATCTGATGGCAGAGCAGGGGGCAAGCAGGGGGCACGTGACAGCCGAGGAGTGGGCAAGCAGTGGGCAAGCAAGCA
>NW_009260185.1:435243-445590 GCF_000687185.1 Egretta garzetta
TTTTTTAATTCCTGTTCCTGGTCGCTCCCCGGTAATCACCCCCGGTTCAAGCCGTTATCTCCGATTTGGCGACTGCCCCGTGCGTATATAAAAATCACTCCCCGGCAGGCAGGGACGGGCAGGGACGGGCAGGGACGTCCCACCGCTGCCTGCGCTTACAAACGGTATAAAACAAAAATAAAACAACACCCCCCCCAAAACCAACCCAAAACACCCCCAAATATTTCTGCTTCACAGGCCAAGGCAGGGTCAGTGCGGTGCGCGGCGCGGCCGGCGGCAGCTCCTCTACGTTCTCGACAAGCCGCGGTTGTCCAAATCTTTCACCTGAGCGGTAAAAAAAAAAAAAGGGCTGGGTTAGGTGAAATTTAATGTTTTTTCCCAAATCCGGGGGGTTTGGGCGCGCCTGGGGGCCGTACCTTGTATATTCGGACCAGCCAGTGCTCTGTGGTGTACGCCTCCTCCAGCACATCCAGCTCAAAGTCCTTGTTGCCGATTTCGGCGTTCCTCACCCGGTCATAGCCCGGCGGTCGCTCTGCGAGAGGGCAAAGTACAGGCAGCACACCCCAAAAATGTTGGGGGCATGGTGGGGCGCCCCAAAAGTGGTGCCACCCCCCCTCCACCGGGGTGTTTTGGGGACTTACTGGCCTCGGTGTAGACCTGGCCGAAGCGGTAGTAGCACATCTTGTACATGAGGCAGTTGAGGAGCACCGGGGAGCCCTCGCGGTCGACCCGAAATTCCCCCGTGGGGGTGTAGTAGTCGTGCTCCTTGATGTGGCGCCCCGTGTCCGTGCTGCCCCCGATCCGCACCATCCACAGGAACTTGTTGATATCTGAAAGGTGGAGAGCAAAGAGCTGGGGGCAAGAGCAAGGGGTTGAGTTGGGGGGAAAAGAGTGAGGAGGTGAAGTGAGTTGGGGGGCAAAGAGCCAAGAGTTGAACTGAGCTGGGGGCAAAGAGCAAGGAGTTGAATTGAGTTGGGGAGCAAGGAGTTGAGTTGGGGAGCAAGGAGTTGAGCTGAGTTGGGGAGCAAGGAGTTGAGCTGAGGGCAAAGAGGAAAGAGCTGAGGGGCAAAGAGTGAGGAGTTGAGCCCAGATGGGGGGCGAGGAGTTGAGGGGCAATGAGTGAGGAGTTGAGCCAAGCTGGGGAGCAAAGAGCCAAGATCTGAGCTGAGTTGGGGGCAAAGAGTGAGGAGTTGAGCCCAGCTGGGGGACAAAGAGTGAGGAGTTGAGCCCAGTTGAGGGGCAAAGAACAAGGAAAGGCTGAGGGAGCTGGGCTTGTTCAGCCTGAAGAAGAGAAGACTGAGAGGGGACCTCATCAACACATACAAATATCTTAAGAATGGAAATCACGAGGACGGAGCCAGACTCTTCCCAGTGGTGCCCAGTGCCAGGACCAGGGGCCATGGGCACAAACTGAAGCACAAGAGGTTCCAGTTGAACGGGAGGAAGAACTTGTTGCCTGTGAGTGTGCCCGAGCCCTGGCCCAGGCTGCCCAGGGGGGCTGTGGAGTCTCCTTCTCTGGAGATCTTCAACCCCCGCCTGGACGCTGTCCTGCATAACATGCTCTAGGAGAACCTTCCAACCCTTGCGATTCTGTGATTCTGTGTGAGCCCAGCTGGGGGGCAAAGAGCGAGGAGCTGAGCCCAGCTGGGGGGCAAAGAGCGAGGAGTTGAGTGAGGGGCAAGCAAAAAAGGCAGGTGCAGCTTCCAGAGAGCTTTTCGGTACCGCTTCCACCTTGGAACCTCAGCTGAAGGTGGGAGCTTGCTCCCCTAAGAGCTATTTTGGAGAAGCCTGTGCCACCAGTGCTCTGTGGGTGGGTGTGACCCAGCTCAGAGCGAGATCTTACCGTCAGATGAATACCCGGTGAGGCCTCCAAAGATGACCAGCACATAGCTGACATCCAGCTCCCTCATGATCTCATAGGCTTTCTCCTCTGTCGATGCCATCGCCTGGAGCAGACACTGTGTCAGTCACACCACGTGGTGCCCCCAGAAAGTCAGGGGAAGGCGGTGGGCAAGGGAGGGACCTACCTGACCGACGCGGGAGATGTGCGTGTTGTTCCAGGTGTTGTTGTCCACCAGGATGGTCCGGTTGGCCATGGCGGTTATCTGGTACCCATAGTCCCACCAGGACATCACCTTTGCATCCTGCACCCAAGCACCAGATGCGCTGTCAGCACCTCAGCGGACACCGCTGGGTCCCCGCTGCCCGAATTACCCCCGTTTACCTCCGGCGTGTTGTGACGCAGCCAGTAATAAGCTTCTCTGAAGTCATCAAAGATGATCCTGCTGCCGTCCCCACCCCGGGCGGACAGCACGATGGAGGGGGAGGAGTATGCCTCACTGGTCACCCAGGTGGAGTGGAAGGTGTAGGTGATCAGGAAGAAAGCCATGACCAGGATCATGCCACTGGCAACCTGGGGGGAACAAATGGGGGTCACCGCTGGAGGGAAGAGGCCATCTGCCTCCCACGCTTGTCCCCACCAGGTGTCTTCCTGAGCTGCCCCAACCCTCACTTCGTTTTTGATGGGATAGGTGGAGTCTTGCTGCTTTTTGCTCTTCTTGTCCGGTCGGCTGATATCCAGGTTCTTCATGTAGGTGGACAAGACCTGAGAAACCCCGATGCCAGACAGGATGCACATCACCGGGGCCAGCACCAGCATGAGACGCACCTACAGGCAACAGCAGAAGAGTCGGTGCCTGGTGGAGAAGGAATTGGGGCAGAAATCCGAGAGAAAACAAGACATTAAACGCCATCCCTAATTCAGCGCCTTGAATTCAGTGGAAACATCAGACCCTGGATAAACCTGTAGCTCATTTTTTTAGTGGGTACAGACTGGAAGCGGCCACCACCTTAGATGGCCCCAAGTTCTCTGAAGACCTCAAAATTGGCCAAGGTGCAGAAGTGACCTCAATTTAACCCCCTTGGGCAATCTTTGGTGGAGCCAAGAATGGGTCGATGCCTCCACAGCAGAAAGCGACCCGCGCTTGGGGCTCGGGGTGCTACAAAAGGAGTGGAACAGGCTCAGAAGCAGCCGCTGGCTGTCGGTCCCTGCTGGGACACCTGGAGAAATCGTCTGGGTTTGCAACTCGGCTATGGGAGAGCAGGAACAGAGACCCAGTGGCGGTGGCCGCAGCAAAACCAGTGAAGTTTTGCGACGTCACGTTCCCTCGCGGCGCAGAGGGGCGAATAAACCGGTTGTAAGGACGGAGAAAAGCCTCACGAACGTTTCAACCGCCTCACGGTGGAAGAACCATCACCAACAAGCTCAGGAAAATAACCGAAACTGGCTTCGCTAAGACCGTTCTGTCATCCTGCTTGCGCCCAGCAGGCAGCAGCCCTCACCATCACCGCAGAGAAGTACATGCTGGTCACGCCGTACATGATGATGAAAATGCGGGCGTCCGAGAGGTTACTGAAGCAGTAATACAGCCCGACTGCGGAGAGGAAGGAGAAACGGGTCAGGTTTGCCCTAGAAATCTGCTGCCTGAAATAAAAAACAGCCGGCAGAGGGATGGAGCGCTCCACGGCAGCCTCGGCACCGCGAGGAGAGGGGAGGCTGCGGCCCTGGCTGGCAGAATAAAAACCCTTCCGGTGTCGCAGGGTGATTTAATAACTCGGGGCCTGACGACGTCTGCGCCCGGCTCACCTGGGAACATGAAAACGAGAAGCTGCAGGTCGAAGTAGTAAGAGGACCAAGTGGTGGGCTGGTGCTCGGAGACGGAGGCGATGATGGGGATGTTGTTCTTTGCGTAGGAAGGGTCCAGCAGGGAGTAGAAACGCCCCGTCCACGGGGAGATTTTCCCTAAGGATAAGGAGGAAAAAAAAAAATCATGTTCAGTTCCAGGGGAGAGTAACCAGCAACGCCAATACGTTCCCTCACAGGGGAAGCACGTGCAGGGCTGAATGAGCAATCCTGGACCTCGTTTAACATCTCTGTTACTCAAACTTGCCGTTTTAGAAAGGAAATAAAGTGCAGTTTCACCCTAAAAAGACCTCTCCCCCACCCGCCCCATGTTTTTAGCATCTCTTTGCTACCACCCATCAACGTTCGGGTTCTGAAGCAGCAGCTCAGCGTCCCCAGCGTGCGCTGAGTCACGGCAGGTTTCTCTCTGCGCCTCGTATCACCCCGAGCCCAGCTCTTACAGCTGCCTCTTAAATATTTGCCTGCTAAGGCGCAAATTAGGGCTGGTCCCAGCCTCCCCCCTCAGAGGGGGGCTCGCAAGCCGTGCGGGCAATCACGCAGAATTGGGATTGACCAATTAGGCGCTCTCCAAAGCAAAGAAAGCGGGCCAAGCCGGCGGCAAAACACACTCATTCTCGCCGCCGTCTCGGGCTACCTGTCAGCATCAGCACGGCCCCGATGGTGAGGAGGACGAAGCCGACCAGGGAGATGACACTCCTGAAGAGGATTTCGAATTGCTGCGGGTTCAGCTTGCTCCGGAGGTAGTCGACGAAGGCGTGGATCTGACACAAGCCGAAGACTCCAAGGGCAGCCATGTGCTCCGAGGAGAGGACAGGCTGCGAGCAGGGGAGAGCGTGATGAGAGACGGAGGAGAACAAGAGCCGCATTGTGCCTGGTATTGGCTTTTTTTTTTTTTTTTTTTTTTTTTTTTCCACAAATCCCTTCTCAGCAAAATCGTTGCCAAAGTCAGGGGAAACCGTCCCAGCCCTGCGGATGGCACAGCCGGCGTGAGTCGCTTTCTTACAGCAGCTTTGATTCCCAGATAGGAACCCACAAGGAAAATTAAACAGATTCTCTTGAAAACGTGAGCAATTTTCCTGCTCTACCAAGATGCACGCTGGCACGAGCGTTTCCTTCACTGACACCAGAAATGATTTCATGGGAGGCAACCAGTGCGGTGAAGGTTATTACAGAACCCCAGCATGGCAGGGGTTGGCAGGGCCCTCGGGAGCTCACCCAGTGCCACCCCCCTGCCCAAGCAGGCTCACCCAGAGCAGGGGGCACAGGACAGCGTCCAGGTGGGGGTTGAAGATCTCCAGAGAAGGAGACTCCACAGCCCCCCTGGGCAGCCTGGGCCAGGGCTCGGGCACCCTCACAGTCAACAAGTTCTTCCTCCCATTCAACTGGAACCTCTTCTGCTTCAGTTTGTGCCCGTGGCCCCTTGTCCTGGCGCTGGGCACCACTGGGAAGAGTCTGGCTCCGTCCTCATGACACCCACCCTTGAGATACTTGTACGTTAGCAGCTTTGAAAGTAATCCAGCACCTCCAAAAGCTAATCTTGCCAAAAGTCACAACGCATCAGCCTAACAGGAGCTAGAACTGGAAGCCAGCACCCACTCATAACACCAATGGGGAAGGCGAGAAGAGAAACCAGGTGCCAACTCGCTGCTGTTCGGCTATGACCCAAGAAATGACCATCCTTGAGTCTACAAATTGTTCTGGTCCCCACCTGGAAGCCAACAAAGGAGATCTGCATCGAGAGGATGGTTCCCAAGCAGTAGACCGTGCAATAGGCTACGTAGATCCTGTGGGAGAAGCGGCCGGTCAGCATCAGCACAAGAACATGCAAGGGGATGAGGTTAATCAGAAAGACGTAGCCACCCCAGGAGGAGACCTGCCAAGAGAGAAAACAAACAAAACCCCCCAAGTTCCAGGACTGAACGGGTTGCGCAGCAGAGATCAAAGGCAGTGGGTTTGATTTTCCCGGGATCACGCACACAGCTGAGATCCGCTCCCTCCAAGGGCATCCTCAACAGTCACAGCTGCCCGAAGCCCAGGTTTTTCACCACCACTCATTAAACCCTGCACAAAACCCCCGCTAGTTTTGGTTAAATGGAAACGAATGAAGAAAGCATCCATTCCATTCTCACGCCGAGCCCTTCGGAGAGGTTCCAGCTCCACGAGTACGAGGTCACAGCACCGGCATGCCATGTATTTTTGGTGACCGTATCCAGAGCGGTCCCTGGAGTCAGAAACACCTCGGCGCTGGGAGAAGGAACACTTACCATGTAGAAATAGGCAAGAGCGCACATCGCTGCCCAATAGATGGAGCCGGTTTTGACGGCTTTGATCCACATGTAGTAAGTCAACAGCATGCAGAAAATGGCGATACCTGGGTGGAAGGACACAGAAAGGTCAAAGCAAGCTCACGTCAGCCCTGAAACGTTAATACAATCTCTGCGGCGTGCCAGAGCACGCAATTGCATTAAAAAAAAAATTAAAATATATCTATAAATGCTTTTGCTGCTCCGTCAGAAGATGGAACAGCACCTCATACAAAGAGCCAGGCCTGGGAAAAGGGTTTCACAGCTGATCCCTAGATTGAAATGCTGTGATGTTTGTGTCTTACATAGAGAACAGCTCGCGTGGCTGCTTCTAGCCACACCAGCTGGCCTTTCTGGACACAGTGGCTCCTTGCACGGCCCCCGAAAGCCCAGCTATGGGAGAGGAACCTGGACCCTCTTCCACCCCAGGCATCGGCAACAAGACCGGTGCCTTCGCCAGCCCCAAAGTCATTGCTGGAAGGGAGGTAAAACCATGGGGGAGCACGCAGCAGCTCCGATCCCAAGCAGAGTTTGTGGAGGTAGCAAAACCCTTTTTGACTGGCAAAAAAGGACACTCAGGGAATGGGGTGTGCTTGCTGCTGGAGCCAGGAAACGCTCCCTCTTCTCAACTGCATAGGCGAGAACAACCACCGATCTCCAAGCAGTTGGGTTTGTAAACTGGCAGGGACCTGGCGGGGCTCGCTGTGAAAGGACGGTTCTGTCGTGCCCCACAGCAGCTTTCCAGCACCCGAAGCTGTTAAGGTTTCCTCACTCCGACTGTCACAAACTCACCTTCGTTATCGTAGGAGCCGGCAACAGATCGAGAGATGTACCCCGGCACAACTGCAATCATGGCGGCAGCAAGGAGTCCTGCCCCTGCATCCTGGGGAAAAAAACACGGCGAGAGGGTGGAAAAAGCCATCAGTTTTTAGGGCTTTCGTTACTGTGCCATACTATGCCTCGAAGGAATAAAAAAACGAGTGTTGAAATGAAATTTTAAAACAGATCTTTCGTTTATCAGGAGTTCTGGGTTTTGACCAGCATGGTGGTCAACTCCAAACCTCCGATACAGCCGCGAGCTGCCTTCCCAAAAGGCACAGAGCCTGTGCTCCCCTGCAAAGCAAAAGCCTCCAGGGTACACCCCGATCTTCCCCTTACCTTGAGCTCTTTGGTGAGGTGGTAAGTCACTATGGTGGTGAAAGAGGAGAAGAGGGGAGCCAGGAACACACAGACATTTCGGATGTCGATGGTGATGTGGAAGAAGTGCAGCACGTGGTAAATTGCCGCCGATGTGATCATCAGGCCTGCAGGACAGGAATGACAGTGTGACCGGGGGGCTCTCGGTCTGCCCGCAGCACCGGGGGTCGTTAGCTTGCGATTAACAGCAGGGCAGATGAAAAGTCTCGCCAGGAAGGAGCTGCTGCCCAGGACGCCTCAATGAAGGGCATCCCCTGAGCTCCCCTCCTCTCCCAGCTGGCACCCACGGTTCTGCTCCGTGTGCACTACCTGCCCCTCTCCCAAACCTGCCCCTCTCCCGGTTTTCCCTTGTGCGAGGTGCGTTTTGGCTCAGCAAAAGCCTTACCTGGATAAATGGTCCCACCGATAATCCTGCCCAAGGGGTACCACGCTCGGTCGTCAAACCAGTTGTGGAATTTGTAGAAGCCCTCCTCTGCCAGAAAGCGGGTCGTGCGGTAGTTAAAATACCTGCAACAGTGACAAGCACTAAGCATCTCCGCATCCGGATACAGACATATCGAATGCTCCTCGGGTCACAACGGCAGTCCTTAACGAGCATTCGCACAACGAGGCAGCTTTTGACAGGCTGTTAAGTACCAAATTGTGTGCCTGTTGGGATACCCTTCTCCAACATCTAGGGGTAAGAGAGTGTTGTAAGGGCTGACCGCGCATTTTCCATGCAGAGGGAATTAGTCCTTTTTCCCTAGACTACCACAAACCTCAGCTGCAAGGGTTCATCCCTCCTCCTAGGGGGCTTAAAAGTGGGTGTGCAAAGGCAACGTTCCCCCTTGTGCCTGATTTAACCAGCAACGACCACCCTGGGACGCAGACAGAAGTTGTACGAGGAGCCCGCTCTCTTGTCATGCCCTCCCTGCTCAGGCAGAGAATAACCACACCCCAGCATAAAAGCGGTGTTGGGCAACTTCTCCCACTTAGATCCAGGCCACAGGATGAGTCCTGGGGAACGAGAAGGGAATTTGGGGTCCAGAAAAGGAAAAAACAGCTCTACTGAAAACTGCCCTCCAAATCCCTCAACCTCAATGGGGGTTAACTTGAGCCCAGCAAACACCCCCCAACTTCTGTGTGGTCCAGAAGAGAAAAACCCAGCAGCCCCCCAAACAGGAGGAAGACACTTACGGGTCAAATTCATGGATGACGCTTTCGAATCTTAAGACGGAAAAAAGCCTTGTGGAGAAAGCTGCAACCACAGAAAAAGGGCAGAGTGAATCTACAGCGCCCACTGAGCCGGAGTTTCTCATCTACTTTGATTAAACTTGTTTCTGTCTCGAACTGGTCATTGGGAAGACAGAGAAAGACATGTTTTACAACGGAACAGATACGGAAGGAATAAGAGCGCTCCCTTGAGAAAGATGAGAGCTTCGCAACCTATAAAAGAAGAGAAGAAGGGAGCAGAGGCGGCTGCACCCCGGGGTCCCCCTTTGAGAGCACTGGCAGCCATCCGCAAGGCCGGCACAGCAGGACGCGGACTTACACAGCACAGCTGCCATTGACAAGATGAGGAGCTTGAGCAGAGTGTCTTGCTTCTCGTAGGACAGCCGGAGGAACCCTAACTTGGTCATTTTCACATCAAAGGCAGAGATTGGGGACGCCTGAACACCTGAGAACAAACAGGGAAGACGATCAAGGAGCGAGCCAGCCCACAGCCCCGCAATGTCTCTAAACGTTCCATGAAATAGGACTTTAAATACCCCAGTCCTGCCCAAGGAGGCTGTCGTCCACCCTTCACCCGTGCCAGATGCTTTCACTGATCCCCGTCTCCCTTCCCCAAATCCCCTTCCCTCCCATCCTCACCCGATCGGTTGCCCCGAGTCTCGGCGGAGGTTTTTCTTTCTTTTACAGGGACCAGAACTTCTTTGGGGCAGATGACGCGTCTGTTTCTCTGCACACAGAACAAAACCCAAGTGTCAGCTTTTACTAAAACCACATTTTCCCTGGCTGCTCTCCTGGAGTTTACCCACCACCTGTAGGTGAGGAACGAAAAAGATAATCCAGGCAAATCGCAAGAAGTCGCTGCTGTTTTCTCGTATATAGGAGTTCTGAACGGCTCCTGGCCGCTCCGCTTTGAATTATTGATGTTAAACACATACATCCCAGTGGTTTCCTAACGCAGACCAGCACGGTACGTCAGCTTTGTTTATATCAGACACCTCGACTGTTTAATTCAACCTCCCTGGGTGGACGGGAAGAGCCAGCAAAATCCTGTTGTTAGGCACCAAGGAAGTGAAACTGCGGCCAGAGAATAACGTCTTTCTACTCTTGAAAACACTCCCGATTTTTTTTAAATAGTTCTTTACCCAATTGATCCAGAAAAAAACCCCCTACCACTCCCTGCAAATTCAGCCCCAGAACTGGTGGGTAAATCCTCAGTTCACTTCTCTGAGCTACAGCGCTGGGGACGGCAGACCCGGCCAGGCTGAGATTTAAAAATAAGACACAAACTGGGCTTGGGTCTTTCTGCGACCTAGAAGTGATTCCAACTTGAATACGCTTGTCACTAATTGGTACAGAAATAAGTCCAAGTTGTAATTATTTCCTGGTTCCCCTGGGGATAAGAAGCAGCAGCTGATAATGATACAACGCGGGCGCCTCCCAGGCACGAGTGGCTCTGCCACCGCGGTGCCACCGGTACCCCCATTCCCACAGCCCCAGTAGACGACTCACAGGGGGTCAGGGGTCCCTTCGAAAGGGCTACGGGGGGACCCAGCAGCCCCCAGCCAGTCACCAGGTACTGGGGTGGGAAGGAGGAAGAGCTGTCCCTGGGCTATGGACTGTGGCCCTGCGCTCGCCACCAGCCCCTCCGAGCTTGTCACCGTGCCCCTCCACCAAGTCTCCTCGTGCACCCCATCACTCCATACCTCCATGCACTCCACAACCCCCAGACCCCCCTATGCATGCCATAAGGCCCCACGTCCTAAAGGCTCCAGCCCCTGACAACCAGCAGTGCCTCGCCCCACAGCCCCTGGGCACCCCACAGCCCCTGGGCGCCCCACAGCCCCCCATGCCTGGACACCCCACAGCACTGCCCACCCCAAAACCCCTGGCCCCACAGACCTGGGCACCCCATAACCCCACAGCCCCTTCCTC
>NW_009260185.1:446143-446884 GCF_000687185.1 Egretta garzetta
AGGCAGGCTCCGGCGCAGGACGGCTGCAAATCGCGCTTTCTCCATTTAATGTCTCGGTGTGAAAATACTTCGAGAAAAGTTGATAAACCGGGCCCCACCCCCCTCCCAAAAAAACCCCCAAACCCAACGGATTTTTGTTTTTGACCGTTGCTGGTTCCGTCCCCGGTCCTACAGAAACGGCACATGCACGGGGAGGGGGGGTCCCGCGGAGGAACCCACCGCTCGCCGGGGGGCGGCGAGGGTACAAAAGAGTCCGCTGTAAAACGAGCCGCTCTTGGGCTAAAAATCCGGAATTTTTGGCCATGGTGGCGGGGGGGGACGAGGCAGAGCCACGGCGCTGGGCTGGGTCACGGCTCAGCGGCCCGGAGCGGGCTGGGAGGAGGAGGAGGAGGAGGAAGCAGCGCTCAGGGCGGACTGAAGGTAAACGGTCTTGTGAAAGAGTCTGTTGCTGAGGAAAACCACCAGGGAGAAGAGACGGAGCTGGAAGTGGCTGGAAGGGAAGAGAGGCCGTCAGCGCCGGGGGGAAACACCCCGGTTTGGGGGCTTCTGGGGGAGCGGGGGACACTCACTAGGCTTTGCCGGGGGTCCTCGCTTCGTTGGCGCTGATGATGAAGAGAGGGAAAAGGATGGAGAAGAGGCAACCGCTGGAAGGGGAAAAACAAACCAAAAGGTGATAAAATACAAAGAAATGGTGTTGGGTTTGTCCCTGGGGGGGGGGGGGAAAAAGGATAGCCCACCCCC
>NW_009260185.1:447025-451043 GCF_000687185.1 Egretta garzetta
AAAAAAAGGAAAGAGCAGGCGAGGGGCACTTTGGATTCGCGGGAGAGGACCGGGGCGGGGGGTGGGTGTGTGTTTTTTGGGGGGGGATCTCACCTGGATGAGGAAGAGCGCCTGCAACAGGAGGTTAAACAACATGTCGGCGATGATTTTACTGACGCTGGGGAAGGGGTGAGGCTTTCTGCCCGAAACCTCGAACGCCAGATCCGCGATGTCCTGCGGGGAAAAAGGGGCCGGAGGGAAGTGAAATTCCAAACAGGGAAGGGGGGGTTCAGGGAAAGGGAGTGCAAGAGGGGGGGGACACGGTGTCACCGAGGCGCTCCCGCCCGCCGGAGCGCGTATTTGGGAGGGGGTCACGTCCCCGGGGTGCGGGGCCCGGGCTCCCCCACGCCTACCTGAAACCAGATGGCGTTGACCACCTTGCTGAGCACGAAGAGGGGCAGCACCCAGAGCGCGCTGAAAATGGAGGTGAGGAGGAACTCCAGCCAGGACCAGACATCGCCGTGCAGGGCAGGGTCGCCTTGGACGGACAGACGGACGAGAAGGACGTGAGGAATCGGGGCGGGAAGCTCCGTCTCCTGGGGGGGATTTCTCTCGAGCCCAGCGCTCGAGGACAAGGAGAAATCCTCAAGCCCAAACCTTTGCTCGTTAAAGGAACGTTCCCACCCGCTTGCTTTTTATTTACTCATAAAAATATCCCGAAAATCCCGATACGAGCAGGAAAACCCAGGAGCTGAATCCCCAACACGCGCTCGCGGGGTCACCCGTCTCTCCGCTCTTCTACTAAACAATTAGCGACGGCCTCAATTAGCACGGGGGAAAAAACCAGGCAAGGAGACAGCAGCGTGAGGAACAGCCCGATGGGACAAAGGAAAACCCCAAAAAAGGGGGACGCCCCCTCCCCAATCCGTAATGCACAAAGCCAGGAAAGGTACTCACCGATGATCTGTGCCGTGACCGACTGGAGCACGGGTATAAAGACGCGGTAGAACAGGAAGAGGCTAAGCTAGGGGGGAGAAGGGAGAAGGGTGAGGGGCCGCGGACCCACCAGCGCAGAGACCCAAGGATCTGGGCTTAACCAGCCCCAAATCCATCATCCAGCACTTTCCCTTTTAATATTTCCACGCCGATTACTCATACCCGGCCACAGTCTACCGGGAAAAACGAAGCCGGTGATTTATCAGGCTGCCAAGGGGCCGGTCCGTTACGGATGAGCCCGGTGGAACAGCTGTGGTGAGGTCAGAGCCGAGGAAACGTCTTTAGGATCATCAATATTCCACTCGGTACAGCCGCAACGGAGCAGGAGTTGAATATTTGGGCGAAAAGCAGGCTCCAAGACTTGGAAAAGCAGCTCAGGATTCACGCGGGGGTTTCCCAAGCGAGCCCCCGGTCCGATATCCCGTATCGGGTTGCTTAAAATACAGCGTGGGGACTGGGAATTTAGCAGGAACGACGATTCCTGACAGCGTACATGGGCCGGAGTGGGGTTTTGAAGGTAAAAAGTAAGAAAAATATCCACTTACCCAGAAAACGCCTCCATTCCAGGCACAACACTGAAATATCCGGCTCACTATCCGGGGCTCGCTGCGGGAGAGAGATGGGGGAGACACGGCGTTAAGGTGCCAGCGCCCGGACAAACACCCCCTGGGAAGCGACAACCGCTTCCCTCCCGCGTTTCGGACACTGTAGGAACGTCGTGGAGAACCAGCTCAACGCCAGCGACGCACCTGAGCTGAGGGGAACACGGGAATCCGGGAAGAAATCCCTGCACGGACTCGCGCCAGGTTTCGGCCAGGGGACGCTCTAGGGGAGATTCACCTCGGGGAGGCGCTCTCACCCTTCATTAATTCCCCGTGTCTGCACCCACACGGAAGAACAGCGAAGCTTTCTTCCAGATTTTTAAGCCTTTATGAGAGACCTCGGGCTTTGCTCTCCTCAGAACTCTGGCCATGCTAAAATTAGGGCTTTTTGGGTGCTTTTTGTCCTTGGAAGAGCCTGTTTCAGCTTGGTGTTTCAGCTTGGGTGCGCAAGGACGTGCAAAAGCAGCTCTGTGGGACTCGGTAGCGCCTTTCCAGTCAGCCTCTGCTACCAAAGGGACTTTGTTACCAGGAAAACCAGCAAAATGCGACTGTTTAGTCGCCCCCCCCCAATTATACCTAATTCTTCAAGGGCAGCCCGTGTGCAGGAACCTCTGTGGTCCGGGATCAGGATCACGGGAGACTTTTCCATCACCGTGAGATAAAGTCAGACAACCACTGAGCGAGCCGCAATAATTTGTAAATACACGTTGAAAAGCGATTTACCGGCCTAACGTCACCACGTTAAGCGCCGGCCCGACTGTAATTAGGGCAGCGGAGAAACATCGCGGCGCAGTTTGGGAGTCAGACACAAGAACAGATGCTGTTATGCTCCCACGTGGATATAATTCCGGCATTTCCAGCCTCAGCGGATGCAGCCGCTTTGCAGACGGCTGCAGAACGCAGCGAGGCTGAGGAAAAAAAGACGCTTTGGGTCTGATCTGCCGTTCCTTTCCTGATCCTGTGACTAGCGGGCGTACCTTTGAGAGGTGGCACGAGCATTCAGGAAGAAAAGGAACCCAGAAATCCACGTTCTTTCAGCTTGTACACCTTCTATTCTTACTATTTCAAGCAAACTGCATACGTTTAATTGTCAAACAACGTAAAAGGTCTGACATATCTCACGGCAACAGTCCCAGTTCCATCACACGGAGGGGAAAAAGGGTGTTTTGCCTCCCATTTTTCCTGTTTATTGGCTCGGTGCAATCGGCTTTACGGACCATTAGCAAATGGACACGCTTTCCCCGACACCCAGGTCTCTGACAGGGATTTTTATGGAGATGGTCACAAGTGCGGGCAACGCTAACGGCTTTATTCCTTCAATCCCGCTCACCCCAACTTCCTGTTTAGCCGGACTACTGCGACACGACAGATATTAAAAAAAAAAAGCAGCACAAGCACTGCTAAATCACTATGACTTGCAGAGGTTTTGCAACTCATCGGGCGCCTCAGAGCTCCGGGCGGAGCGGCTCGCTCTGCCACTGCCCTCGATAGAATTACCCGATTTACGGCTCGTCAGGCCCCGTACTCACTTCTCCTGCTTCTTCTCTTCCATGTGAAACCTCCGATGGGCCAGCGCGCTGTTTGCTCTCCTTCGCCTCTGCTCTTCCCTTTTCTGCTGGATCCGGGCATCCAGCTTGGAGATGGTGCAGATGCCCCAGATGGAGTCCTTGATTCCCTGCGGACAGGAGAGGCCCTCACCCTCCGCCCCACAGGGACGCGGACGTCGAAAAAACCCTCCCGCTTAGGGCAAGGGACGCAAGCGTGGCCGGCCTCGTGCCCTGGCTAGCAGGGGAAGGCAGCACCAGGCTCAGCTGCAGCCAAGGCTCGGAGCAGTAACACCGACTATTTCCCACGGCCTCATGACCTAAATCACCACGCGTTCCAGCATCTTTAATGTCCGGGGGTATTTTTTTCTTTTGAAAGGTGTGATTTCTCATCCAATCTCTGCTATTTATAACCCTGGCAAAAGCCAACGAGCCAGATCTCTCGCAGCCCATTTCTTCTGTCTGGCAGAAAGCCCTTCTCCCCTTGCCAGCATTTCTCAGGCCAATAAAATAGAATTATACAAAATATTTGGGATGTGCAAACTCCTCGTGGCCTGGCTGTATGCATGAGCTTGATGCTTACTCCTCTATGGACAAAAGCATCTGTCTTTGTCCCAGAAACATCCTCGCATCAGCCACATCCCTGCGAACCTGCTTCATTTAAGAGACTCTTAATGCCACCTCCTAGTACTCCACCAGCAGCGATTTCCAGCTCCAAAAACATATCGTAGCCACCATTATCAAAATTCCCCCTCAAAATAAAGACCGTAAGGACGCTAGCATGAGCCAGGACAGCGTCGCTGCCCAGGTGGCCCATGCAGCAGTTGGGTATATGGACTTTGTGACCAAAGAGGAGAGATTTTGATGCCAAATGCGCATCCCAAACAGCAAAACACG
>NW_009260185.1:451088-451463 GCF_000687185.1 Egretta garzetta
CCAAATGCGCGCCCAAAACACCAAACCACGCCCCTGCCGGTACCTAATGAGGTGGAAGTGAATTACGCGGGTTGCTCTGCCCACTGCTTTACAGACGGTGTGAGAGCATTGTGAAACAACACAAGTTCTCCTGCTTTAGATCGTGGCCAGCGCGCTGCGGATCTTTAAGATCAACCCCAGCATGTTTTTCAAAGCAAGTTTTTGCTGAAAAGAAGGTATTTCTTAGCATCGTGTCACGAAATGTTTTTAAGCCTGCATTTAGAGCTGGACGACACACGACAGCGTGGGAGCGCTGAGCTCACACCCAGCCTTACCACCATGACACAACCGTGATGTTCACATGGGCTGTGAATTAAAGCTTTCTTGCCCAAAGGA
>NW_009260185.1:451498-453393 GCF_000687185.1 Egretta garzetta
CCTTTGCAACAGACTCGCCGCACGACGGCCAGCTCAGGACGAAATGACTCTGGAAACACCGGGCGAGCAACGCATCCCACATAGCCATGTCAAATCGAACCGGCGGCGGCGAGGGGAAAGCCTGCCTGCAGGTATCTCTGCTTTACAAAATTGACGGCTTTGATGAAAATACACCCGGAGCCCCTTTTCCTTCAAATTTTTTAACCCACCCTCGATGACATAGGAGGCTGCTCCCCACGGAAGAGCCACCATCACCAAAGCAAATGAGACCAGGCCCTATGACAGAAGGCCTGAAACACGGCGACGTACCCTGACGAGGTCGTGAAGGAAGGTTTTCACGCTGTCTGCCATCTCGACTCCAGCATCACCTCTGGTTCCGAAACTATCAACTACAGGGGGAGGGGAAAAGCCGAACCCAAACCCCTCTCATCCTGGAGAGATGGGAGACGGATGGAGCCTGCGGAGAGAGAAAACACGGGACCAGGGCAGGCGTTAGCAGCAATCGGTCCAAGCAGGGTAATCACAAGCTAAATCACACCGCGACGATTTTCAAGAGGCTTCCCATCAGGCAATCATCCCCAGACAGGGGCCAGAGAAAGGACCCGTCCCACTAATTCCGCGGTATCTCATTATTAATGAACTCGGGCTTTCAGGAACAGCAGAGCCTGTATTTCCACACAGCAGAACATCTCTCCAAACAACATGCTGTGCCGCTCATTTTCGGAAGAGAAAAGCCGGCTGAGCCAGCCCAGAGAGGTGTGAAACCATCTTTGCTAAATCCAATGTTAATTTAACACTTTACAGCTCCGCGCCTCCTCTTCCTTGTGTGCCAGGTGAGAAACTGGAGGTCTACAATTAGGAGCCTGACGAAACGAGGGTTTGCTCTCGAGCCGCCCCGTAAGCTTTTGACCAAAGCAGTAATTGTGCCAAACAGCTCTTTGCCAAAAACATCGTGCTAAGTCTTCTGCTTCTTGTAAAGGGCCACAGAAATACAGACACCGTCGGAATCAAGGGGAAAAAAAATAAAAATCACCAGCTGATAAAACTCGCAGGGCTTTTCCACCAGGATTCAAACTGCTCCCTTTCTCCTAGGCAGGAGCTGGATCTCTCGGCGTCGCAAGCCCCAGCATGTCAGCGTTGCTGTTGCTCTGTAACACGCAGCGTGGGATACAGCCAATTCAAAATAATTTAACAAAAAAAAAATTTTTTATTTTGGTTATTCGGAGACAAAACCTGCCAGGGTTTGAACTGCGCTCCCCTGAAGCAGCAAATGCCCGTTCGGATGAAACTGCGGGATGAGAACTGGCCTCCAGCTTCACTGACGTCAGGTTAACCACGGGCACTTCACCCTAAAATCGAGCCCTCCCAGCGGACACGCTCAGCCCCGTGCGCTGCATCGGGGTCGTTTCGCTTTAGCCAGGCGTCTGAGGCATCCAAGATCCGGGTCTAGCCGGCAGAGCCGCGGCAGAAACAAAAGGCAGAAACGAGAGTTTTCTTTGTTCCGGGCGGCCGTGCCTCACCACCCTTCAGGCTCAGAAACGTACGTGTTAAATACGGCGAGACCCTGCTGTGTTACAGTCCCGGCTTCTGCAGAAAGCCCTGCCTGATTTATTTTTACCCAGGGCTATTCCTGGGTAACTGGGGGGGGGGGCACCCCAGGGTTGGGGGACACTGCACAAGGCAGGGATCCTCATAGCACCCCAGAGGTGCCCAGGGTGGGGGCCCAGACCTGCCCCACTGTTATGCTGGGGGGGGGATGGTCCCCCCACACTGTTAATGGGGGTGAACCCCATGGTTACCCCGGGATGGAAGCTCAAATTTACCTCAGGGCTGCCCCACGGTCCTCCCCAGGCCCACAGTCACCTCAGGGCTGCCCCCACGATCCCCCCCCGAGC
>NW_009260185.1:453581-453884 GCF_000687185.1 Egretta garzetta
GCCCCCACGGCTCCCCCGAGGCCCACAGCCACCTCAGGGCTGCCCCACGGATCCCCCGAGGCCCACAGTCACCTCAGGGCTGCCCCACGGATCTCCCGAGGCCCACAGCCACCTCAGGGCTGCCCCCACCATCCTCCTCCAAGCTCACAGTCACCTCAGGGCTACACCCACGGACCCCCCGGGACTCAGAATTACCTCAAGGTTGCCCCACGGATGCCCCGGGATCCAAAATTACCTCAGGGCTGCCCCACGGATCCCTCGAGGCCCACGGTTACCTGAGGGCTGCCCCCGCGGTTCCCGGGG
>NW_009260185.1:455750-456274 GCF_000687185.1 Egretta garzetta
ACAAACCGGGGGGGATGCAAATCATATAGGGGACCCCCCTCTGGGCTCACCTCGGGTGGGCTCATGCCCCCCAGGTAGTTGCCAGCGATGCCGTCGCGGCGAAAATAAGCCCCGGTGGTGTCAACGAGGAGGGGGCAGGAGAAGCCGGGGCCATCGGGGCAGTGCCAGGAGTAGACGTACCTACAGAGGAGGGGGGCACCCCCAAAAAAAATATAGAGCTGAGGGGTTCAGGCTGCCTCCCCCCTCTGCCAGGATGGGATAGGGGCTGGGATGTGTCCCCCTAAAAAAATAGCAGAGGGGTTCACACCGCTCCCCAACAGATTGGAGGGGTGGTGGGTACCAAGATGCCCCCCTCCCAAAACCACCCAGGGGTTCACCACCACCCCCCAAAAACCCCCCAAATGCGCCCCCCTGCTGAAAACCCCCAAAATTCCATGCTGCCCCTCCTTGCCCCCACCTCTTCCTGGGCTGGATGGGCAGGGGGGGCTGGCAGAGCCCCCCCGGCAGCCCGGCTGCTGCCAGCA
>NW_009260185.1:457186-457434 GCF_000687185.1 Egretta garzetta
TGAGCACCACAGCATGACCCCCCAAAAAACCCCCAATTTTGGGCGAGCTGGACCCCACCCCCTTCCCTAAATAAAGCGAGGGTGAAGGATGGAGATGGGGATGGAGATGAGGATGAAGACGAGGATGGGGATGGAGAGGAGGATGGGGATGGACATGAGGATGGGGATGGTGATGAGGATGGGTGTTGAGGGGGGGTCCCCATGCCGCTCCCCTCCCGCCCCCCCCCCTTACCCTTGGACGCCCTGGC
>NW_009260185.1:460326-478096 GCF_000687185.1 Egretta garzetta
GGGGTGACGGGGGGTGGTGGGGGGTCCCCTTGCTGCTGACGGTTCCTCTCCCCTAGGAGCGCGGTGGCAACAACTCCTTCACCCATGAGGCCCTCACGCTCAAGTACAAGCTGGACAACCAGTTTGAGCTGGTGTTTGTGGTAAGTGCCCCGAAACCCCCGGGAAGTGCCCTGAAACCCCTGGGAAAAGGGGTGTTTGGGTGACTCTTGCTTGGGGGAGAATTGGGGAAAAAAACCCCAAACGCCATTTAATACCTGCCTGAAGGGGTGAGGCTTTCTGCTGCCTTCCTGACAAAATCTGACGGGGAGCTTGGGTGACCAGGCAGCTCCTGCGTTGGTAACGGGGGGGTTCTTCCTGGCCGTGGTGTTTTCCTCCTCCCCAATGCCAGCCGCTGCCTGTGTCAACGTGGGGAAGCTGGGGCCCATCAGGAGCTGGTGCCGGTTGGGAAGGGGCACGATGGGGATCGCTGAGCCGTACGTTGGGAAAACCACCCATGAGTCAGCGCTGGTGCGGTCTGGAAGGAGGGAGAAGGAGCATCATGATGCTCGTTGCTTTTAAGCAAACGGGTGTTTTAAGCGAGTACAGCTGCAGCTCCACCCCCAGAACCAGGATTTTGGGGGGTGCAGAGGTGCCGTCGTTCCCGGCTCTGGAAGGGTCTCGGGGAGTCGAGTGCCGATCCCGGCGCAGCCAGGTTCCCCCCTTCCTCTGGGGGGCTTGGTGGGTGGACGCGTTGGTCGTACGCCGCTGCGGTAGCGGTTGATTTTAATCCTCTGCAATAATATTACAACTCATTAAACCTCAAACAGAAGCTGGACAGCCTGCTGCAGCCTAATAAAACTTTTTACCTGAACCAGATCTGTTGAAAAAAAGGCGGGAATGTGAATCCCCTTTTCTTTAGGAAATATTTTAAAGCTCTCCCTTTCAGTCTCCCCGTACCTTATCTCTCTAAATCCACACAACCTTCGCTGTGTGCCTAAAGATAAGCAAAAACCTTTCTGGTCTTTTGCTACGTGTCTTTGTTGCTGTGAAACAGTTGATCCATTTTTACTGAGGTTTGGTTTTTCCTATTTCTTTTTTGAGAGCGTATTAAAAGGTCGGGAGGTCAGATTAGGGAAGGTAGCCTGAAGCCTGCCGAAATTAAAGAATTCCCTATCAAACGGGGAGGTTGTCGCTTCCTTCCCAGCTAGATGCTCTGATTAAATGAGCTGAAAGAGCAACACCTTTATGCTGTGCTGCTTTGCAGGTGGGGTTTCAGAAGATCCTGACTCTAACCTACGTCGACAAGTTGATAGATGACGTTCACAAGGAGTTCAGAGACAAATATCGCAATGAGTTCCAGCAGAAAGGCACCCTGGGCATCCTAAACGGCACCTTTGATTTTAAAGATGACTTCATGCGCCTCCTCCGGTAGCAGAGCCTGTTTTTTTCTCAAATTTCCATTTAGAGCAGAGATAGACGGGGGGGTGGGGGTAAGCAGAGCTGAAATAGTGCCGATCCCGGCGCAGCCAGGTTCCCCCCTTCCTCTGGGGGGCTTGGTGGGTGGACGCGTTGGTCGTACGCCGCTGCGGTAGCGGTTGATTTTAATCCTCTGCAATAATATTACAACTCATTAAACCTCAAACAGAAGCTGGACAGCCTGCTGCAGCCTAATAAAACTTTTTACCTGAACCAGATTTGTTGAAAAAAAGGTGGGAATGTGACATCCCCTTTTCTTTAGGAAATATTTTAAAGCTCTCCCTTTCAGTCTCCCCGTACCTTATCTCTCTAAATCCACACAACCTTCGCTGTGTGCCTAAAGATAAGCAAAAACCTTTCTGGTCTTTCGCTACGTGTCTTTGTTGCTGTGAAACAGTTGATCCATTTTTACTGAGGTTTGGTTTTTCCTATTTCTTTTTTGAGAGCGTATTAAAAGGTCGGGAGGTCAGATTAGGGAAGGTAGCCTGAAGCCTGCCGAAATTAAAGAATTCCCTATCAAACGGGGAGGTTGTCGCTTCCTTCCCAGCTAGATGCTCTGATTAAATGAGCTGAAAGAGCAACACCTTTATGCTGTGCTGCTTTGCAGGTGGGGTTTCAGAAGATCCTGACTCTAACCTACGTCGACAAGTTGATAGATGACGTTCACAAGGAGTTCAGAGACAAATATCGCAATGAGTTCCAGCAGAAAGGCACCCTGGGCATCCTAAACGGCACCTTTGATTTTAAAGATGACTTCATGCGCCTCCTCCGGTAGCAGAGCCTGTTTTTTTCTCAAATTTCCATTTAGAGCAGAGATAGACGGGGGGGTGGGGGTAAGCAGAGCTGAAATTGAGGCTAACGGGCCACCTCCCCGCAGGGACGCAGAGGAGAGCAGTAAAATCCGAGCTCCCACGGTAATGAAGACGTTTGAGCAGTCTCTCAAGTCCCAGAAGACTGTCAAGTGTATGATAGAAACCCGAGGGGAGAAACCAAAGGAGAAAGTCAAGAACAAGAAGAACAAAGGTTCCAAAAAAGAAGGTGAGTTTACGGGAAAGGTATATGGGGAGGGGAATAAACACTCCAGAGCTCTGTGTCCCAGCCTGCGCTTTCCCAGTCCTCTCGTACCCCCCAGCCGCTGGTCTGAGCTCATGTTGGGGCTCTTTTCTGTCAGGAACTGAAGCTGTCGCAGTGCCCGGTAAAGTGTCCGCGGGTGACAAGCAGCCCTCCGCAGCCGGGGACAGGGAGGAACTGACCAAGGATGAAATCCTGCAAAAGAACCGGGAGGAATTCTTCAGGAGACACATGAAAGCGGGGGAGAAGTCCAGGTGGGGAATGAGGACAGGCGGCCGGTCAGTCTGCTTGTGCTTCAAACCAGCTCTTCCTGGTGTCCCTCGGCCATGGCTGAGTCTCTCCTTCCTCTGGTGACCCCTGGAAGTCAGACTGAGCTTTTCTGCACCTTATTTCCCTTTTCCTCATTTCCTGCCTTGCTGGAAAGACCAGGAGAGGGCACCCTCAGGGTCCTGTGGGGTAACAGAGCCCGATCCCTTCCCTGGGAGAGGCAGAAACCCAGCGCCTGCCTGGGAGAGGTCCAGACCTCTTTTTGGTGAGGCTTTCCTGCTGCAAGCAAAGGGCAGCAGCGCATCGATGCCTGGCTCGAGGTAAAGCGGTCTGATGCAGGGTTAAAATTCAGCTAAATAAACTCCGGAGACCGAATCAGCCAGGTTTAGCCTTAATTTCTGCCTTTTTTGGGTAAGGAGGCAATTGCTGCTGCTTCCCTGCACTGAACAAAACGTGTTTCCACTCTTTATTTCAGCAAATCTCCAAAGCCCGAGGCACAGAAGGAGAAGGGGAAGAAGCCCCGAGTGTGGGATCTGGGGAACTCTAATGCCAAAGTACTCGATTACAGTAACTCCGCTACCAACGGGAGCGCGGAGGCTTGTCCCGTGGAGGAATTTGACCCTGATACAGTAAGGAAAAGTCAGGTCGCTACGTCCCGCTAGCTGCAAATGGCGCTAGATGGGGCCAACCCCCCGAGTCTCTGCAGAGCCACCCCTGCTGCTGAGGAGAGCTGTTGTCACAGTGACAGCGGGCAGGGGGAGAGGACAGTAAGCAGTTGCTGATTTTTAGGGTGCATCTTTTTCCCCTCCCCCCCTCTCCAGGCCCTGGGGGATCGAAATAGGGAGCCTGGCCGCCTCTACGACCTTGAGTATGAGAGCGATGATGAAGCTGAGGAGGAGAAGGTTATTCAGAACCCTTCGAAACCCAGGTACAGGCTCCTGCAGCCCCCACTCTTGATATTTCTCTCCTTTAACTCGTCTTCCAGTCTAACCAGTAGTGCAGTGGGGACAAATTGGTGTGTTTGTTGGCTGCATGGTGGGCTCTTCTTGCTGTTGGGTGCTCTATGCAACTCGCTCCTTGACCCCGAAGGTAACTCCTCCGCTTCTCTGCAGCACGAAGAAGGGTGGCCTGGGGGGCATGTTTGGCATGCTGAAGGGCCTGGTGGGCTCCAAGAGCTTGACGAGAGAGGACATGGACCCCGTACTGGAGAAGATGAAGGATCACTTGATCGGTATGTCTGGATCCGCTGCGAGTGGGTTAGGCTGAGGTGGTTCCCTGTGCTCCAGTGGCTGGGCACTGGTGTGGGGTAGCGCCCATGGTTTGGGACGCCCTCACCCACAGGAACTGTGGTGGGGTCCTGTCCTGCCTCTGGGGAGCCCTCAGCAGCGCATCAAAAGCAGGGGCAACGGCGTAGTCTTGTGGGGATCCTGCACCCTGACTCCATCCTTGACGCCAGTGTCCGGTGTGTGTAACCTTCGCGGCAGCGCTAACTCCTCTCTCTTCTCGCTCTTTCTCAAAGCAAAAAATGTGGCAGCTGAGATTGCAGTGCAGCTCTGTGAGTCGGTGGCTAAGAAACTGGAAGGGAAGGTGATGGGAACGTTCACCAGTAAGTGGCCCTGTGGCTTCCTGCTTGGGGCTCGGGGCTTGGGGGCATTCCCCAGGGGTGACAGGTTCTCCTTCCATCTCCTCCTTCCCAGCGGTGACCTCGACGGTGAAGCAGGCCCTGCAGGAGGCTCTCGTGCAGATCCTGCAGCCCCAGCGTCGCGTGGATGTCCTCCGTGATGTCATGGATGCCCAGCGCCATCGCCGACCCTACGTGGTCACTTTCTGTGGCGTCAACGGTGTCGGGAAGTCCACCAACCTGGCCAAGGTAGGACATGGTCCTCCTGCCTCTCTGGGCCAGCTGCTGAGGTCGGGCTGTAGCTGCTAACGGGCTTTTTTTCTTCTTTTTTGACCTGTTGCCACCCACAGATCTCTTTCTGGCTCATCGAGAACGGTTTCAGCGTCCTCATCGCCGCCTGTGACACCTTCCGTGCGGGAGCGGTGGAGCAGCTCCGCACCCACACCCGTCGCCTCAACGCCCTGCACCCTCCGGAGAACCATGGCGGGCGGACAATGGTGCAGCTCTACGAGAAGGGCTATGGCAAGGACGCCGCGGGGATTGCCATGGAGGCCATCTCTTACGGTAGGTGGAAACCCGGTGGTGGGGAGACGCTGTTTTGGGTGGAGCATCCCTGCTTAACGCTGCCTCCTCGTCTCCCCAGCTCGGAACCAGGGCTTTGACGTGGTCCTGGTGGACACGGCGGGCCGCATGCAGGACAACGCTCCCTTGATGACGGCACTGGCCAAACTCATCGCCGTCAATGCTCCCGATCTTGTCCTGTTTGTTGGGGAAGCGCTGGTGGGAAATGAGGCAGTGGACCAGCTGGTGAGCGGCGAGGCTTTGTTTCCTGAAAGATTGAAGGGAGGAAAACCAACTAAAACCCCCTTCTGTAGGTGTTATCGGAGATTTGGACAGCGGCAGCACCGCAAACGCGTTTCTCTGCTCTGTTCCCTTCCTCAGGTCAAGTTCAACAAGGCCCTGGCTGATCACTCCATGGCCCAGACGCCGCGGCTCATTGACGGGATTGTCCTCACCAAGTTCGATACCATTGATGACAAGGTAAGGAGGCTGCTGAGATGGCTCCGTGCGGAGCTTCCCGGAGGGGAAGAGAAGGGAATCAACGGACATAGGGCACTTCCACGCTGTCCTGGATGCCGTCCCCTGCCTTCCTCTTGCATTTAAGCCATTTAAACAAAATTTAGCAGTCCCATTTCCGCACAGGTGGGAAACGGGGCCGTCAGGTCTCTGGGTTCATACGCGTTACCGCAGCGGGGTGTATAGGGACCATGCAGAGCCAAGAAGTAGGAGGAGGCTGAATATTTGATGAGCTCTTTGGCGCGTTCCCCCGAGGAGGTCGCGCTGGCTTCACGGGCTAAGGGTGCTTGTCCTCCTCGGCAGGTCGGCGCCGCCATCTCCATGACCTACATCACGAGCAAGCCCATCGTTTTCGTTGGTACCGGACAAACTTACTGTGATCTGCGAAGCCTTAACGCCAAGGCCGTGGTCGCAGCGCTCATGAAGGCCTAAAACCCACCAAATCGCTGTTTGCAGCTGTCTGAGAAGAACATGCTTTACCCTGTTACCGACTAGTCTTTCCCGTGTAGTGCCGAGCAGAACGAAGGGGTCCTGGCGCGAGGGGTATTCTTTTTTTGGGAGGAGGGGGGATAAAAAAAACCCCTTTTTTTCCAGCAAAAGCCCTTCCCCTGGGTTCCTTCGTTCTGTTTTAAGTGATGCAGGCTCCCTCGCGGGGAGGCTGAATCCAGAGCTTTGTATTGTTCGTGCTGCACGGCGAGGGGGGCAGCGCAAAGGACCTGCTGTGCTTTTTTGGAGGGTTTGAAGGCAATTTTTTTTTTGAGCTGCTTTTGAATTATTTTGTTTTTAAGACCAGCTTAAGGGAGAACATAGGAGTGACTTTTGTCAGGGGCGAGCAGGATAAGAAGATCTGGCTGTTTGCGTCGCTGCTGGTGGCTGTTAAACCAAAAACCTGCACTGGGCTGGAGGAGGAGATGTTAAAATTGCCTTAAGGTCCCAGTTTCTGTCATCGCTGCGACTCTGGAGCAGGGTACCCAGACACCGTGGATTTAGGCAGGAACCGGAGAGCTGCAGCAGCTTGGTCTGAGAGCGTTAATCGCGGCCTGGCTCCTGCCTGCTGGTAAAAGGAGGAGGAGAAGAAAAAAAAAAAAAGAAAAAAAAAAATTAATACTGGAAGATAATGGTGGCTGCTTGCTGCTTTCCTGCACCCTTCCTCCCCCCTTTCGAGTGCCTCTTGATCCCAGTCTGAAGTGCTACACTGAATAATACAAAACTCTCTTACGATGTCTTGTAGCTCTGTATCGCAGATGTGCTATAGTGCAATAAATTGAATGCTGTCTGCTAAGAGACATAATTTATATGAAATAAACTTCATAATTTGTTCTCTGTGTATAAATAACTTGCTGCGAGCCAGGACCTATTTCCTCCTGCCTGCGCGAGGTGGTTGAGAGGGAGTGGAAATCACACACCAGCCAAAAGTGAAGTGAACAGGCCTTTAATATAAGCTTCAACATACAAAATACTGTACAGTATAAAGACAGGACTAGAAAACTATAGAGCTTCAAGTTAAAAAAAAACAAAAACCTGCTCAAGTTTCCTTTTTTTTTTTTTTTAATTGAAAGTACAGAATACAAAAGCACTAAGTATGAAATTAGAGGAGGCTGCAGTTCTGGCGAGTCCATGCTCCCCAGGTGTGTGCAACCTTGATAAAAAGACAGTGACTATGTTAAACCAGGCGTGTGTCTGTCCAGGAGGCTCCGTCCCGTGCCTGAAGCATCCCGGCTGGGCTCAGCGTGCCTGGGTGACAGCTTGACAGCAGCGGGCTTTGCTCTTCCCCCAGACCAGCCTTAAACTGCTGCTGGCTCTGGCTTAGGCCCGTCCTAAGGGAGTCCCCCGCTGTGGCACAGATCCTGGGGTGAGGCTGATCCTCAGGAGCTGCATCCTGTGGGGAAGTACAGGCTCTGCAAAACCTGCCCCAGCAGCCGCCGGCCTCCCGGGGGGTCACAAAGGGGCTGGAAAGGGCAAAACCTCTCGCAGCGTGGGGAGAGCCTCACCTTTTATCTCAGGGTGGTCAGCAGCCGAGCCGTTGAGCTGTTGTCCCTCCTTAGGCACACCTAGGAGAGAGCGGAGGGCAACCCCGGGTGGGAAGGCAGCCCCCCGGAGTGGGAAGGCAGCCCCCCAGGTTGAACACCAAACACTCCAAGCGAGGTGGGCAGTGCATGGTAGTTTGGTACGCCAGGCCTTTCGGGCTGGGTTTTACCCTTGGAACACGTGCCAGCAAGGCTCTGGCTAGCGAACTCGCCGCTTTTCCCCATTTTTGTGAGTTATTAGCAAGATCTCTTGGAAGTTAAAGCATTAGCTCCGTCTCGGTCAGTGAGACCAAATGGCAAGACCGCAATGCCCTCTTACAACAAAGGGAATAAACAACTGCAGCTGCACGTGAAAAATAATGTTTGGGCGTGTAGGAAGCGGCAGAGATGTCTAAACTCTAAAAGAACCTACAGTGATTTCATAAAAGTAACCCCCAAATTCAGCTACACTTGCAGACTGTTTTTTTTGAGGGGGAAAAAAAAAAAGCTTAAGGAATAATACAGCACAGAGGGGCCTACACTCCAAAGCCCGTGAGGACAGTCGAGAACCGTGTTGCATGTGACAGGATCCCTGAGTTAAGTGCGGAGATGGCGGGTGTACGCAGACAGGCGTCCTGCACAGCCCGTAGCCCCTGTACCTGTTCGACCCCGCATGGCGATCTCGCTCGTCAGTCTCTCAAAGTATTCGGGCAAGTCTGTGTATTCATCGCCGTAGGAAATCACTTTAATCCCTTTGTCCAGCATGTTCTCGCGGAGCTTCTTAAACTCATCCACGTCTCCCCTCCGTACGAGCATGAAGTGCTCCAGGTCTGACTTGTGCTTCACAGCCTCTAAAAACAGGGCCTGAAACGTGGTGTCATCAACAGTCCAACCACAGCCCAAGAACAGGAATGACTTATTTTCATACAGCTTCTGAATCTCTCGCTTTAAAAAAGGGAAAGACGTTCTTAAGTCAGGGCAAGTCTGAGCTTCACAAGGCACAAGAGGCAGCATCTGCCTCACCACCGATGAGACTCTTTGGGAGCGTCATCGTTCAATCGTCCTCAATGCAAATGTGGGGAGGGGTTTTTGCAGGTTAGCGGGCTGGAGAACCTGTCCCTCCTCTTCTATTTCACAAAATTAAGGACTCTCCCACCACCCTGCGTGAAGCCCAGTCTTTAAACTCAGCCGAGCCTATGCCCGGTTAACACACGGGCCTGCTGGGAGCTGACAGTTAGTGGGATACGCGTATAGACAACGTATGGGTCCCCAAAATAGGCCCCGAAGAGAAGGCAGGGCTGCCTCACCATGACCTCGGTGTTGCGCAGCACGTTCTGGTACCCGGCCGGGTGGAGCACGATGCCGCTGGGGTTGGTGTAAACGCCGTGGATATGCAGGACACTAAGCTTCCTCTTCTCTTGCGCCCACTCCAGCACCTGCGCAAAACCCGCGGCGCTGTCAGTAACACCGTGCTGGGGAAGCCTTTCAAAGAAGCACCTTCCTCCTCATGTTCCATCTTATCTCCTCAAGAGGTCACAAGTCCGCCACGGCCTGCAGCTACAGCGCTTGTTTGGGTCAGCACTTGGTGAATGCGATGGGAACAGACAGAAACAATACACCGGACTCGGCAGAAAAAGGGGGAAAACTCTATAAATATCATGTCAGCACATTTCCCAAGCCTATAAAGTTTATTTCTTGGCCCCTCTAGGCTCTGAGGGAGCTCAACAGCTGACCTGCATTTCAGAAAGCCACTTCCCAGGCTCTCAGTTTACTCCTGCAGACCTTAGCTCGTTTAAGCTTGTAATAATTAGAATGCTTATTTGTAACACTGTAAGTACTTCCAGCCATGCAGATTAAGAGGTCATGCAGGAAACGTGAAGCGCAGAAATGAGTCAGAATGGAAAGAGACCAAGCGCTGCACAGCACCTGCACATGGCGCGTGTTTAACAAGCAAACGGAGGGACAGGATGCTCCCCACTGGTAAATCCCACGGTGGAAAGGTGAGGCGGGCGGGTGGCAAAGAGCTCAGGGTTTCCCAGTCTGATTTTCTGCCTGACTGGGGCAGGAGGGAAGCTTGCGTGAAGTGAGCAGCAATGAATCTGAGAGCAGGGCAGAAGAAGCCGGAGCACGCGGAGACACCCACAGCAGGAGCCATGCAGCCGTTTCGGAGGACACGGGGCAAGAGGGAAGCCTCGAAGGCTACAGCCCCGAGAACGCTCTGTCGCAAAAAGCGCTCCGCAGCTCGTTATAAAAATAGAAAGGTCAGCTTTGTCTCTCCAGCGTTGGTTAGAAACATCAACCCAAGCCTTACATGGAGGCAAGGCTTGCGGTTCTTCAGCAAGGCCAAGCCAGAAGTTTCAAGGACAGAGATCAAAGAAATACCAGGCTTAAGGGCTCCTCCTGAGCAGTGGGTGTCCGCCAGCAAGCACAGCATTTCAGAAACAAGCATTCGTCTTCGTTCCTCTGCTCAGTGCCCCAAATGGTCAAAGCCTCTGCTTGGAGTTTGTCGATCATCATTTAAATTACTACAAACAGTACAATCCCCTTATGCGGGCGTGAGGGCGCATCCCGCAGCCGCCACTGTCCTGCCATTGTCCCAGCTCAGCCCTGACAAAAAAAAACCCAAAAAATCATCATCATTTACCTTCTTTTCATCAGTGAGGTCAAGAGACTCCAGATGCTTCCCCTGGTGTGCTGCGTACAGTTCCAGCAGGTTATCAAAGTTTGTGGTTAACACAAGTGCCCCATTTTCCATCAAGTGAAGCACAGACTGAAGCAGCTGCTTCCCAGAATCCTCCATTTTAGATTCCAGGTCATCAAACACCTCGTATAAACAGTCTTTAAAAAAGGTTGAGCGGACGTTGCTTGTGCGCTGAGAAGGGGAGACAGATTAAGATCAGAGCCTGGCTTCTTTTAACCACTTCGTGCCAAACGAGTCGATGAAAAACTACCCATGTGTTTCTTGAAGACCTCCTAGGTCCTCGCGAGGCAAACACAGAGCACTTACTGCCTTGAGGTGGATGCTCCCCCCCAGCCGTACTCCCAATAAAATACCCAGAAGTCAGTGTCCACTGCAAAGTTATGTCTCAGGAACCCAGCACAGTGACCGTGCTTGTTCCTTGCAGACAGAGGAATCTGTGGGGGTGGGGGCATGCTGGAGGACCACATCTGGCTGCTTCCAAAAGCCAGATCCTATGCTCGGGGTGGGGTACCGAATATTTAGGTACAGCGTGACAAGCACACTCACCGGAGACAGCTTCTGGATAAGGTCGTGGGCAACATGAACCAAGTTCTTGTCTTCGTGGAGACACTTTTGAAACCGTTTGCTTTCTTCATCTTCCAGGAGATCAAAGTCAATAGCAGCATCCAGGAGGGCCTGGATTAAGCCCTTCCAAGACTTCAGTGCTGGGACCTGGGGAGCAACTGCTGCACTGATTCCTGTTCCGATCACCAAAACCAGCTCCTGAGGCTTCTTGGTTTTGAGGCTTGGCAACAGCTTCCTGCAAGAGGAGAAAGCAGCACAGCTGGTACCATCGTAGGTGGAAGTGTGTCTCAGGCCGTGGAACGCACAGACCAAGGACAAGGGCGGTACCCTCTGCCTAAATTTTGAATCAACGTGTGTCCATTAGCGTCCTCTGATAAACAGAGGATGAGAGGAGCAGCTCGGTGTCCCTCAAAGACAGCATGCAGCCCCACGGATCAGCATCACAAATGCCCACAATTCCAAGGTACGTAATTACAAAATATTTGGCAATCGAGTCCGTTAGCGAGACGGTTACCAGGGAAGACAATGCCAGCCCGGAATACTTCTGAAGCAAAGCTAATCCAATTAAAATTTGGAATAAGGGAGGTCTTGTTAATAATAGTTACGTGGAATGTAGCAGAAAGCCTGGAGACTGTGGGAAAGGCGTGGTGAGCAGTACGGAATATGTTATTAATGGCTGTTCACACGCATATATACTCTTTACACACTGAGACACAGCACGCGTCAGACCCCCACGCGGGGAGTAAACGCAGCCGCGACTGCGCCTGGCTTAGGTAAGGTGCTAAAGAGGAGGCTGGAGGCAACGGCCCCCTTCATCCCAGCACAACAGGAAGGAAGCGAAGGCTTCCTCCTCGAGCTCTGCCCTGGAGGGGACCTTCCCACCTCCCGGCCCCCCTCTGCTGAGGAGACCTCAGCAGGACGTGGCCGTACCAGAAATCCCCTCCCTGTTAGCTTGCAACGTAAGGCCAATCTTTGGAAGGCCAGATGACACAAAGAGTCTCGCGGAAGAGCTGCGGGGCTATATTCTCCTTCCTCCTCCTCCCCTCTTCCTTATTTTCCTAGCTTTACACCTGCACGGTGCTTTTAAAATTCGATGTTTATTATTTATTAAGCACGACGTGCCTCTCCCCATCATGCCTTGCCTGGTGCCAAGCTGCTTTTCTGAAGCAGGGGTTCAGCTCCAGTTTCCCAGAGGGTCGAAGCAGCAGCCCAGGGAGGCGGCTCGTTTGGAAGGAATGGATTTTATCTGCAAACATGTGATATTTAGTGGGAAGGAGAAAGGAAACCGACGCTACACAGATGGAGCTTTGCCTTCCCTCCGGTACTGCCTACGAAAGCAGACGAGTTAACGCTTTTCTCGAGGAGGTCTTCACTGTTAGTGGTGATAAAGGGGATTTAATTTTGGGACTACAAGCCTCACCCGCGAAGAATCAATTAGTATTCATGCTAATGAGCTAGTATAAAACCACAACCAGCAACCTAGGGACTGAAATCCAAAATAGTAACAAATACCCAAGTCTTAACGTCCTACGCGACAGCTCTGACAGAGGCGTTCTGTTCCCACGCTGATAAATACACTTGTTTCTACCCTGATATCCTGAGCAAGGAAAAAATAATCTCCCAGCCTCTTTTCTGCTCATTCCAGAGCCACTGGACCAACCTCAGGACCAGGGCTCCCTCACAGAAACTATCCTCCAGCCCTCCACAGCTCCTAAATAAATCAGATCAGTGGAAGACAGCTCCCCGGACGAATTAGCTGCTCGTTTGCAGACGGCGATGCCTTCATTCCCGAGCCCGTGCTATGGCAGCAGCCACAGTACCAACCTTGGGTGGAAAGAAGCGTGGGGGTGCCCCAAGTTAGCATCATGCTCAGGCCCCTGCTTGGAGAACCGCGAGACGACCCAATTATTAGTACAGGGAGCCTCCAGAGCGGAATTATTCATCCTTTACATGCAGAAAATCATACTAATTTGAGTAATTGCCTGTCCTCCCGGGAACCGCCATCCAACTCAAGGGAAGAAGCGCGACCACCACATCGGGCGTGATCCTACGTGTGGAGAGGACCTGAGCTAGGGTTAACGCCGATCAAAACCATGGAGACAGTACCATAAAGCAAGCTTCGTGTGTGACCACGCATCCTGGCTTAGGGGTTAAAAAACCCAAAACCCCATCAACCTTGAAGGTTCTGGGTGTTAAGGCCTTTGTTCCACGCACGGCAGGAAAATCCTGGTTACAGGGCACGGCTAGAGACAGCGCGCTTTTCTTGGATCAGCGACCGAAACGTCTGCTGGGGCTTGGTGCCAAGTGTCATGCTCTTTCAAGAACAATGCAAGGTTACGGAAAAAGCTCTCGTTAGAAGAAATTCACTGGAGTATAATTAAATTTACCTGGGCTTTTTTGCAGGTGGCATTCCATCTTCCAACAATGTTTCTTTACCCAGGCTCACCGTAGAAGCCATCCAGTTTCTATAGTAGACAAATCACCACAAGCAAAGTCACTACATATATGCAATAGGACGTGGAACAGACCGCAGGTTTTTGTCGAGCCAGCTTTTCACGGGCAGATAAATACCAGGATTTGTTATCTTTATGAGATCACCTTCGGGCTGAGAATTGCACTTTTTTGTTCCTGAACTTTGCCCCGTGGCTCTCATCTACTTCCTTAACTTCCTTTACAACGCAGCTTGATAAAATTGCAGGGCTGTTTTGTACAAAAACTGGGTCGCAGCCACCACTGGCAGACCACTGTTGGCCATTTCACCCTGGCCGATCGTCTCTGCCCTACAGCCTGTATCTCGGAGCAGGCGCTCCCCCTTTTCCAAGGTGGTGCCCATTAGCAAACTTGCTGCTTGGGAAAACAGCGGGAGGGAAGGAAGACAAAAAGATTTTTCTCGGCTACAAAAAGCCACCGAGAGCATTTTTCATTCTCCGGTGATGAGAGAAGGATTTGCTTAGGGACAGGGGTTAGTGGTGGGATGGCAGGGTTAGGGGAACAGTTGGACTTGATGATCTTAAAGGCCTTTTCCAACCTAAATGATTCTGTGATCCTATGATTTTCCAGCCTGCTGTACATCTACAGGCGACGGGATATGACCATAAAGCCTGTGGAAAGGAAGTTGTATGTCTGAGAACTCTTTCAACAGCCTGTGACATAAAATACAAAAGGTCTGCCAGCGTACAGCCCTCTCCAAAACAAGACTATTAGAAGGGAAAGAAAGCAGACAGAACTGTTCACCCTCATCCATTTTTTTTTTCCTTGCCAACTGCATTGAAGAGTCCAGCACAAATCCTGGTAGGCAGGCTTTTGCCAAATGGAAACACTGTGCAAGAGCTGCTGGCCCCAAAATTGGTTTTTTTTTCTTTTTTTTTTTTACAGGTTTTGCAGCCTCGGTGACATCTCAGCGTTTGTCCTACAAACGAGATGCCCGCGACCGCTTCGCCGCAGAAAAGCAGCAGCGCTGACGGGTGACGCACGGGGCAGCTCCCTGCAGGTACGAAACCTCGGCTGCGCTGCGGACGTTGGCAGGGATCGTTTAAGAAACCCTCCCAATAATCTCGATAACCGTCGTCTTTCAGCACGGGGGCGATGAAAACGGGGCACACTGACTCCCGCAGGCACTCAGAACGCTCGCCCGCCTTTCATTTCTGACCACTTCTGAAAACGTTGTAATTATCATTATGATAATAATATATCATTATTATAATAACAATACAGTAATATAAACCTTAGAGAGCTGTTCTTCACAACCTGCGTCCCGCAACACCACCTAGCACGTGCTGCCCATCGCCTCAAAGAATCAGATTCTTATTTTGCTGTAGAGTCCGGATTTTGGATTAAAGTTTCAAATACATTTAGCAAGCGAGGAACCAGGCTCCTGCCAATGGCTTGCACCTCCCGGTTTTACAGGCTCCGCTCCTGCAGGGCCTCCTCCGTCGCACACCCTTTGGAACGCTGTACCCTGCGTTCCTCCAACACCCCGTCGAGCCTGACAGCGCTTCGACGCCGTTCTGACAATGAACTCACACCCCGCAAACGCCTGCAAGCATCAGGCCGTGGGGTGAACCACTTTGGGGAGTTAAAACGCCGGAAAAACACCCGCTCCCAGGCGGTGGCTGTCAGGGAGGCAGGAGGACCCGCTGGGCACACGATCAGTCAGGCGGTAACATCAAACTTGCCCTGAGTGAATACAGCCCAGCACAATCGGGGTGGAAAACACCAAGGGGGGGAAAAACCCCTCTTTTTTTTTTTTTTCTTTCCAGTAGGGTTAGATCTCTCATTTTGGATTAGCTGATTCTTCTGGAAGAACAGGCTGCTTCCACAAAGTCAGCCAAATTTTAATTAACGGTGCAAGGACACTTTAGATGAGCTAGGGACTAAAGCACGTAACCTCCGTTAAGGGGAATATTTAAGAATAAGAGGTTTGTGAAAAGCAACATGTTGAACTCCCACCGCCGTCCAGGTGAACTCCTGCCGAGGGAGCAAACCAACAGCCAAAGATAAAACCTTCCCCAGTTTCTCCAGCGGCTTAATTAACAGATATAATTTAAGTTTATATTAGCTTTACCTCACGAATTATCCGCTAATTCTCAAACACCAAGTCTGCGTACAAACTCCTACCTAAACCTTCCCCTGTCTTGCTTCTTCAGCTCTGCTCCCATTTCTCTCGTCCTACGCGTTTGCATTACTCTGAACAGCAAACGGAGTCGTCAATTCTATCTTTCAGTGCCACTAAAGCAGTAAGGACATTTCAAAGGTCACTTTGAGCTTGGGGAAGAAAACCACCTTTTGTAATTATAGTTACCAAGAAATGGTTGTCTAATATCATGAACTTCCATCTTCACTTCTATTTAACACAGACAGCCAAAAAGGAGAAAAAAAAAAAAATCAGAAATAATATCTAGTTGTCATCTGTCTCCAAAAAAGTGCTTATTTCTCCTAAGAACAAGCCTTGGAAATTCAGCCAAGAGATTTAAGCCAGCAGGTTTTCAGCCTGGGGAGAAAGTCTGCTTTCCAGGGGGACCGATCCCACCGGCATGGTGGAGGTAACCGAAATTAAATAGCATTACCTCAGAGCGTGGCACCACTGCCGCAGGGAAAAAAGCGCCCAGGGAACCCTGCAGTACCTGGCCATGCCGTGAGCGCAGGTGCCATGAAGGAGAGGGAGCGAGGGCACGTACGAGATAAGAAGCGTCTCCCCAGTCTTCCTCCTCGAGACGTCGGGAACTTTCCAGCTATTTAGACTACAGGGAGCCGGAGAGAAGCGTAAACACCAGACTCTGTGGGTTCTTGGCTCCCCTGCCCCCTCGAGACGTCGGGAACTTTCCAGCTATTTAGACTACAGGGAGCCGGAGAGAAGCGTAAACACCAGACTCTGTGGGTTCTTGGCTCGCCTGCCCCGTTCTCCTGCCACAGCCCTGCCTCTCATCACCTTTATTAACATCTCTGCACTTACAGAGTCCCCACACAGGTTTGCGGCGTTCTCCTTCCCCTCCGCACCGAAGAAATCGGTTACTTTGCCCTAAAGCCCTTGAGGCACAGATTTCAGCAAGGGACCCCAACCTTTAAATGACGCCCAAGTTGCCAACACTGAATAAACCTAACCACAACAATGCCGAACACAACATAAAGGCGACACATCCAGCTGCGAGAGCGCATGAAACACAAAGATGCAGCCGAGCTAAAACCAAACACCACAACAACATGCCCAATTAACGCTGACACTTCAGTGTATATTTACAATAACCTTGTGGGAATTCTATGAAAGATGCGGAGCAGGACTACGCTGCTCAGGCGATGTCAGACCCCGGCCTGCAGGACCACCCCGAGGAATTTATGAGACGTTTTCTCCGTCAACTCATCGCTAAAGGGGATGGGGAAGTCACTGCAGCCGCCCTTTGACTGTCTCCGCGCTCAGCAGCTAATAGACAAAAGTAAAGCCACACCTGCACGCTCGACCCAAACGTTTAAAGTTTAAGGGAAGTAAAAACTGGGTGTTGCCAGCTCCATGCTGGAAGAGGGGCTCCTCCAGAACAGCCCCCCTCAAATTACTTAAAGAAACAAGTGCAAGCTCATTGCTCATCGATTATTTTTAGCTTCTTTGAATGCTGAGAAGAACAACCACCAGTGAGGGTTGTAATTCAGATCTCCTTTTTAAACTAAGCAGCTTTAAGACATTGGGATAAGACAAATGTTATGTTATAGTTTAAAACCCGCTATGTTTTGGCTACCAGCATCCGAAAGGACGTTAATGAGTCATCCCTGGCCGATTCCCAAGCTTGGTCCCTCTATGTGGGAGTTGCAATAGGAGCAGGCCTGCACGGCTTGTCAAAACCATCCTAAAAAGGGACAGGCTTCAGAGATAACAGGGAGTGGTGGCGCAAGGAAAACGAGCCCTGCTCCTTTCTGTTCGCGCAGACGTAACGAACACAAAATTCAGCGTCCTCGGATGCGAGTTAAAATACACCAGAGGTTTTTATTTAATGCTGGGCTTCTCCACGTGCTTCAGGGTCCCACCGGCTTCGGGAAAAAATGAGAGGGAGTGACACAGCGAGGCCTGGAAGAGGTCTGTACCCCGACAAACTCACAGAGCAGCCTGCATCGCCTGACGGGCGCCAGGCCAGCCCCTTCACACATAGGCTCGCTTTGGCCCGCCTGATTTGAAGCCCCAGCAGATGAGGCTGCGGGACGGCCTCAAGCCAGGCGATCCTGCACGCAGGGCTGGCTTTCCCTGAGTGTTTCTGGAAAGCAAACCGGGCCGGACATGCTGTCGGGGGGGGGGGGGGGGTTCGCACCTTCAGGGATGCCCGGCGCCTCGAGGCCTTACCTTTCCTCTCCGCTGCGCCCCCTCCTCGCCCCCTGTCACGCTAAACCTGAGGGAAAAGCAAGAACATGGCATTTCAGAGGGCAGGGAGGAGGCCGAGGCTCCTTCTCGGGGGGGGATCGTCCCGGAAAATGGCTTATCAGGCGCGGGGGGGTGCGTGTGTGACAGAGCGGCGCCGCTGAGGGGAG
>NW_009260185.1:478523-481824 GCF_000687185.1 Egretta garzetta
TAGGTCTGTTCCCCCTCAGGGCCCTGCCTTCCTCGGGCCCTGGCTGCCTCCCTCTCTGCTCGGTTCGTGTCTCCGTCCCCGTGAGGTAGTAAGAGCAGCGCTGGTTCCCCGCTGGCTGCCGCGATGCTTTCAAGCATCTGTGTGAAGGAATTTGGGTGTGTTCCGAGCTTTTCCAGGAAGCTCTGGCTTTGTATTGGCGCCATAAATAAAGTGCGTGGATAGTGGATGTATTTAGAGACAAAAGCAGCCTCGTTGTCTCACCTAAACACCTTTTTGGGGAATGGCTTTGGCCCTGCCTTGTGCTCGCCCTATCCTCACCCTATGTCTTAATACTCTCCGCAGGCGATCGAGTAAGCCATTGGCTTCACCGTGATGACCGACCCGCTGGTACCGTAGCTGAAACAAACTTAATGCTGCCTGCAGATTTCAACATGGTGGGTCAAGGCACATCATGAACCAAGCTGCACTTGCTTAATTCCTCCGTTCCCTTTAATAATGATTATATTATAGCTAAGGAGGGGGTGGAGGTTGATCCGGTGGGGTGCTGCCCCTGGGGGATGCGGGTTTGTGGGGTGGTTTTTGCCTCTGGGGCATGGTCTGGCAGCTTGGAGGGTTTCCAGGTCACATGCAGGGGACTTGCCTGCCTTTAGGGCATGTTCTCAGGTGGGGATTTGATTTTTGGGGTGGTGGCAGCAGTGAAGTTATGAGTCCCAGGGCAGGAGAGGGGAAGGGATTAATTAAGGGAGGTGGCTGAGCAAAATGGGTCAGAGTGGGACGAGTGGTGCCTGACCCTGGCTGTTGGTTGTGTGGGATTCCCTGTGGGGCTCAGCGCTGCTCATTCTTGGGCTTTTTCCTTTGCGATTCAGCTGTGGAGGGGCCAGCTGGTGGCTCCCGCTTGGTACCTGGAGGAGAGGAAGGCAGCCAGGGTGGTGGCAGGGCAGCAGGGGGAACTCGGTGCATTTGGGGGGGTTTCTTACCTTTCTGAGCACGGGCTGCCTTCATGCGCTCCAGGTTCCTCTTGCTCGCTGCCCCATGCTCCACGATGGGCTGGGGATAGTGAGTGCCTACCAGGCAGCCCGCCCGCTCCTGCACGGCCCGTGGTGCCTTCCAGGGCTCGTAGATGTACTCGGCAGGGAAATCCTTCAGGATGGGGAGGTATTTTCTACGGCAAGGGGTCACAGCCACCAAGGACATCACCCCCTGCCATCTTGCGTGGCTTTGGGTTTTGCGCCTACCGAATGTATGCCCCGTCCCGGTCCGTCTTCTTGCCGAAGGCGATGGGTGAGTAGATGCGGAAATATTGGTGGAAGAAGGCACTGCCTGACAGCCACAGCCAGTTGCCGGCATTGAGGGACCAGTCGGCGTCCAGCAGGAGTTCCTCGAAAACCTGCAGGACACCGCAATGGTGTGGAAATGGGGTCCCCAAGAGGCTGGTGGGTGCTGGTGGGTGCTAGGGGAGATCTGACCTTCAGCCCCTCTTCCCAGGAGATCCAGAGGTCCCCGCGGGTGAGGAAGCAGGCAACGGCGTGCCGAGCGAGGTGGTGGATCCAGCCCTCGGTACGCAGCTGGGTCATGATGGCGTCAATGAAGGGGTAGCCAGTCTGGCCCTGGTGTGGGGTGTTGGGGTTAGGTGGGGCAGAGGGGACATTTTGGGGAGGGGGTCAGAGGACTTGGGCCTTATCACCAAGGGAAATACCTCCCTCCAGGTGCGGAGGTGCTGGGGGTTGTCATCCCAGTCAACCTGCAGGCAGACAGGGTTGCCAACCATCCGGTCGAAATTGGGGATGCTGGCACCAGCAGTGTAGAAAAACTCCCTCCAGAGGAGCTGCCCATGCAAGGAGACGGGGGGCTGGGAGTGCTTCCGCTGCTGGCAAAGGCGGGATCAGTCCCTTTGGCTGGGCAGCCCCCCAGCCCTTCTGCAGGGTTCCTCTGCCTCACCCTCTTCCCCCCACACCAAAAATGCTGCCTCACCCCCTGGTAGACCTCATCCAGCCGCCACCAGAAGGTGCGGACCGACAGGCAGCCAAATTTGATGTAGGGGCTGAGGACGGTGGTGCTGGGACTCAGCGAGTTGGGCTCTGTCTCGGGCTTCTTGAAGCCGCACACCCAGGCCTGGATGGGAACACACACCCTGGGGTCATGTTTTGGGATAGGGGGAGGTGAAGCAGCCCTGAAATTAGGGTGCTGGGTGCCAAGCACTGACCGTCCTCTCCATGAATGTGTCAAGCCGTGCGAGTGCCACTGTCTCCCCGCCGGGGTAGAGGTGAGGACCCAGCTCAGCGGGGTCTTGGCCCAGCTCCTCCAAGGTGGGGACCTTGTAGTCGGTGTCATGGCTGACCTGGCACGGAGTACGGCAGCCTGGGGCATGTGTATGGCGAGGGTGTGATGGCCATCATTCCGCTCCAGGGTCAACAGTAAGGGAGACGCTGACCCAGCTTCGTGCTCTACCCAGGTCCACCCCATGCTCACCCTGCAGATGTTCCTGTGTGAGCGCTGGGGCCGGCTTCTCCGGGGGGCCGAGGGCTGCCAGGAGGCTCTGCAGGCGCTTGTAGGTCAGGGGGGCTTTGCTGTCGTTCAAGGCAAGGACTCTGGGGTGGGAGAGGGAGGAACAGGTTTGGCATGGGGGCTGGATCCCCTGTACCCTGAGGGATGTCACTGGGCACCCACCTCTGGGTGTCGTAGAGGGTGTGGGACACCTCCCGGATCACCTCCACGCCATGCTGGGCTGCCAGCTTGGCCACAGCGGCGTCACGCTGGCGAGTGGAGGGTTCGGTGTCCACCTCGAAGGTCAACCGCGTCGTCCCCCAGGCATGGAAGAGACGGGGGAACACCTCCTCTGGGCAGCCCCGCACCACGAACAGCCTGCCAGGGAGCCGGGTGGGCACAAAGCCCCTCGAGGCCCCCCCAAATCCCCTTGAGAACCCCCAGATTCCTCAGGGATGGCACTGGGACTCACCTGGAGCCCATTTCCCGCAGGCTCCCATCCAAGTCCTGCAGGGCATCGAGGAGGAACCGCTGGGCGTTGGCGCCTGCCCGGCCCCTGGAGGGGTCGAGGATGAAGAGGGGATGAAGGCGGCGGCAATCGGTGGCCGCTGCCAGCAGCGCTGGGTTGTCGTGCAGCCGGAGACCTTTCCGAAACCAGTGGATGGAGCTGTGCTGCATGGTGGAGGGTCCTGGGGGGAGACTTTGGTGGGAAGAAGCGCCTTGTTTGGTAAATTAACTCATAAAATAAGCGGGAGCGGCAGAGATGGACCCGTCTGCGTCTGGTTATGAAACCAGGGAGGGGAGCCGGGCTGGGCTT
>NW_009260185.1:481866-484147 GCF_000687185.1 Egretta garzetta
GAGCGGGCGGCGGAGAGCCGGGGCAGCTCCTCCACTCTGTCTGTGGGGAAGCTGGTGGGTGCCCCTGTCCTGCCTGGGGAAGCTGGTGGGTCCAGCTTCCTGCGGCCGCTCCATCGGGAACTGCTCCCGGATGGGGAAGCTGTAAGGATGGACTGACCTTGCCACTTACTGCGGATCCCATTCGGCTCCAGAGTGAATGTGCGGCATCCTCCCCCTCCTCTCCCACCCAGGTGATTCCAGATCTTCCTCGTCGACAAACCCGGGGCTGATGCATCCCCTTTCCCTGCGCTGGTGCCTGACTCCTGCGTCCCAGGTAGGCATCCCCCAGTTTTCCCCCTCCCTCTGCCGTTCACCGTCCATGCTTGTCATTCAAGCCACACGAGCTTTTTCTATTACTCAGCGGTGGCTCACTTGGGAAGTGTGGTTTCCTTGTGCACCGGGGTCTTGCCGGCATTTGCTGTGGTCCTGCGCTGTTTTCGGAGTATGGGAAAGGTTTCAGCGTGACTTGGAGTGTTTTAGTTTGGAAGGGGTGATGCAAGCAGCAGCAAACGGCAGCCATGTTCGCTCTTGGGGCTCGTTTGCCCCCCGTTGCTGCTCTGGGGTACCTGCAGGGAGGGTGTGGGCACCCCAAACCGTGCTGGGAGCACGGTGCCGAGGTGTGGGCGTGGTGTGAGCTGGCAAGGGATGGGCATGGATGCCAGGGCAGGCATCACCCGAGCCACCTTTGCTTTGCCAGCAGCTGGTTGATCTCCGCTGATCCCCGCTTCCCCCCTCCGCAGGATCCTTTCCCCGCCGCCGGGAATGAGGGTCCCTCCTGCCCATCGACTCTTGGCCTCGCTCGCTGCAGGTGCGTATCTCTGGTGGAGAGAGTCGGTAACGGGCAGTGAAAGCGTAGGCCGGAGGGCTGCTTGAGCCACTGCTTCCAGCCCTGCTTGAGGTCAAAACCCTCCTTCCTAGCAAATTTTGGGGAGGTGGATGCGGAAAACCCTGACAGGGGTGATTTTGGGGCTGCAGGCAATCACCTCAGAGCTGCATGTCCCTGGAATAAACCCCCCTGGGGCCAAGCCCTGCCATAGAGCAAGTCCTGCTCTCCTAATTTTATTTTTTTATCCCTTTTTTTCTGCTGGCAGCAGAGGTTTCATGTGATCGGTGGCTGAGCAGCGCGCTGCCCGCTATGGCCGGTGAGTCTGGGCTGGTTCGGGCTGGGGGGGAGAAACCTTCCAGCTCCATCCCCTCCCTGACAAAACACGAGGGTGCCCACGGGCTGCTTGCCACAGTGTGATAGTGTCCAGGTGTCGGCAATAAGCTGAGGTTTTAGGGGCTGCGGTGGTTTTTGGGGGGTCAGGGTGAGATCCCCCCTGGCGGTCTCCATCCAGAGGTGTCCGGCTGAGGCGGCAATGCCATGCAAGCCCCTTGGGCAGCACAGGGCAGTTCTGAGCCCCCCCAAACCTTCACTACGGTCTCTCTGACTCTGCAGGCTGGTTTAGGCGGCTCCTGCACAAGCCCAAGTCCAGCTCAGTGGAGAGCAGCCTCAATGTCAGCCGCTCTGCTTCATCCTCACCTTCCTCATCCTCTGCCGAGAGCTCCAGCTCCTCTCCCAGCATGAGCCTGGCCAGGTCCGTCCGCCTGTCGCCTGTCTCGCTGTCGGACATCAACGCCTCGGGCAGCGCCCGGTGGGCCAAGAGCTACGATGTCTGCATCTGCCACAGCGAGGTGGACCTGGAGCTGGTGGAGGAGCTGGTGTCCTACCTGGAAGCTCAACCCGAAAGCTTGCGTTGCTTCCTCCAGCTGCGGGACGCAGCGCCGGGAAGCGCGGTGGTGACGGAACTGTGCGACGCCGTGCAAAACAGCCACTGCTGGGTCATGCTCATCACCCCCGGCTTCCTCCGGGACCCTTGGTGCAAGTACCAGATGCACCAGGCGTTGGCCGAGGCTCCGATGGCCAACGGGCGCACCATCCCGGTGTTGAAGGACGTGGATCGGAAGGATTATCCCAAGGAGCTGCGAAACCTCTACTACATCTACATGGCGCTGAAGGAGAACAGCTTCAGGCAGATCAGAGACACCGTCATGCGCTGTGAGTACGCCGTGGGATGCCGGCGAAATGTCGCTCCGGTGGGGTAGAGACCACGGGAAGGGACCGGATTCCTTAAATCTGTTTAAATAGTTGATGTTTAGATTAATTGTTTGCTAACGAGGCTTGTGTGCTGCCACCGCAGACCTCCAGGAGCTGTGCCAGAGCTCTGTGAGCTGGAAGGAGTAGTGCTGGGAGCAGGCAGAG
>NW_009260185.1:485507-497242 GCF_000687185.1 Egretta garzetta
CGCCGCCCGGCTGTCTCGCCCCCGCCGGCGTGGCTGGGCTGGGAGCCCCGGGTGAACCCCTTTGCTCTCCCCGAGCAGTGTTCAGTGAGGCCTCGCCAGGATCCAGTACAAATGGGAGTGATTCGGGGGCGCGCTCCGCACCCCATGCCTCCCAAAATCAGCATGCTCAGGCCACGTCCAGACCTGGGCTGGGGTTCCTCGGAGCAGGGCAGCAGCGCTCCCTGCCCCAAAACAGCCTCAGTTTGCTCCCTGACCACGATGCGAAGCCCTGTGCCTGCCTCTGCCCTCTTCCTGACTCTCCGGCTGCCCGGTCAACGGCCCCGTGTCGACTTGTTGAGTATCCGAGGTGAAATCAGTGATGGGGCTCAGCAGGAGCGCAGCCGCGGTGCTGGGAGCATCCGGGGAGGTGCAGATGGCCTGAGATGTTGTCCACGTCCCCAGAAAACCGCCCATGTTCCCTGATGGGGAGCAAGATTCCTGCCGTGCTTCAGGGCAAACGGGCCTTTTATTTTTGGATGGGTGCTGCCCAGCGGTTGGCTGCACTAGGAGGGGGGTTGCGTAGAATTGAGGGGCTGCAAGGTGCCTGCCATGGACCCTGGGTGGAAGGGTTCATGTCCTGGCCTCAAACTCTCCACCCAGCGCTGGATCCGTGTTTGCCAACAGCTTTATCTGTTCTTATTTCAGGTGACTGGCCCCTCTGGAGAAGGAACAGACGCCATAGTCATCCTGGAAAAGACTCCTTTCCAGGAGGAGAAGGTATCGGACCTGCTGAAGAAGCACACGAAGCTGGAGCTGCAGATGCACAACGACATTTACAGCACCTACCACCTCTATCCTCCCCCGGAGCTGAGCGGTGAGCGCTCTCGGCCTCGCGCGGGGAGGGTCTCGGGGCGGCTGCGGACCAGTGGTCATGGCTGGGATGCCAGTCGGTGCGCTCCTGCCGGCTCTGGAGGGGGGGATGCAGCGAGACGGGCAAACGCCGCTGCCGGACCTGGCTGCGCCACCCTGGTTGTGGTTTGGCTGGCAGCAGCAGACCTGGCCGAGGCGGGGAAATCAGCAGATCATTGCTGCTCTGAAGGCAACATCTTATTCCTATGCCTTTTTTTTGTTTGCTTTAAAAATGAACAGGGGCTTGAGGCTCTGAAAGCTTTCCTTGTGTTTTTTTTTCGGTGATGTCAGTTAATCTGGTAAGGTATTGTCTCTCTCCGTAAGGTTTACCTTGAAAACAATCACTGCCCGTGTCAGCTTCTTCTCATTCTAGGGTATCATCTCATGCACTTTATTTGTGTTGCCTGGTAAGGACAGACAGCTAGCGTGTTTGCAGGGGGGATTTAAATGCTGGTGACCTGGAGTGCCTGGGGCAGACGGGCACCTGGCCTCTGCCTTTCAAGCCTCTCCCCTCTGATTTTGCACAAAAAATGTTACGAAACCGGATTAATAAGCGAGTATGATGAGATTAGATGAGCAGGTCGGAGAGCTTCAGTGGAAGGCTGTCATCCTGCGAGATGGATTCTCGTCACGGCAGAACGGTGTCCTGCGATTGCGGCGCTCTGCAGCTGCCGCTGGAATGCAGGGCTGCTCTTTTGGCAGGCCAGGCGCTTTGATTTGGTGCTGGTATGTGTTTAAATTCTGGAAGTGCAGTGAGCAGGTACGTGTCAATGCTCCCATAAGCACGGTGATAGCCAAACAGGTTTAACGCAGTCAAAATTAATCCGAGTGATAGCCTTAAGTAAGAAGTTGTTGCGGTCCTGAATTAAGTTTTCGGGATGTTTGACGTTCCTTCCCAAAAATGCTCCTATTTTAGCGCTATGTCCATGGTGTAGGAGGAAGTGCTGTCTGGTTTTGGGAGCTTGAGTTGTGCAAAGCCCCTCTTGTCCTGTCGAGGGCTTTAAATCAGAGGTTTCAGTGTTACAATGCCACGTTTCAATGGCAGGAAAACACCGCAACACCCTGGTTTTTTGCGGCTGCCCTGCGTGGGAAGATGTAAAGCTATGCTTCATCGGCTGGAAAGGCTCCTGCTTGGGCTCCTGCTGTGTTCGAGGTCGGCAGCGACTTGCAGCGATTCCCACGAGGTGGCATTGCAAGACTAAAATCCCCTGTGCCTCTCTCTGGCTGCAGCCCTGCCAGCCGTGCTGGCGTTTGACTTCCTTGTAGCACTTCATTGCAGTGCTGTATAACTCCTGCATTACTCCAATAGCAAAATTTTTTTATTTAATTTAAGATTTATGCCAGGTGTGAAGCCCCTTGCTGGGGTGAAAAGGCTGTTAGAGGGTTGCCAGTCTCTGTCAGCACCGTGCCAGATCCTGCTCTTTCAGAGAGGCTTGAGCAAAAACGGGTGAATCTGGGTCTTCTCACATCCCATTTCTGGGCCTTCATTAAAGGCCAGAAAAAACCAACCTTGCCCGGGTTGTTTCTGTTCCTCCTGTCCCCTGTGCCATGACTGCCCCACGTAGCCACGCTGTTTGTCTCACGTACAGGACCAATCCTGCTGCGCTTCCGGACGAGTGTTCTTGCCGTTCCTCTTGCAGGTTTGAACGGGCAAAAAACCTCTGGCTTCCTTCTGCTGAAGCTTATCTTGTTAATCACTTTAAAAATTGCCGTTAAAAGGCAGGTTTTGCAGAAACATTACTCAGTGGTGCATCTTTGCTTCCCAGCCCTCTCCTTGGCATTGCGGCGCCTGCTCTGGGTGTTGGGCAGGAGACCTGGTGGGGGGACTGTGCACCCTGGTGCTGCCCTCCAGGCTCCCCAGCTGTGAACGGGGAGGCTTCTTTCTTTGAAGCAGTTCAGAGCCAAATAGCCATTTTTGTGGGCCCGTTGTGTGAGCTGCTGGCTGGCAGCTGGGCTGGCACCAGAGGGAACGGTTGCACGCATCAGGAGGGGAAGGAAATTGCCCTTTTGAGCCGAGTCATGGCCCGGGGAGGGAGTTGATACGAGGAATGCAGCTCATAAACTGAAAATGGAGGAGGAGAAATTTCCCGTACGGCTGCAGACAATGTCAGAACTTGTGAGAAATCCCTGGATGCCGAGCGATCGTGCAGAGACCCAGCGAGCCCTCGCACGGGGTCTGTCTCGGCCCCCTGGTTGCAGGGTTAGAGAGCTACAGGCTTTTATCTCCTGGCGCTTGCAGGTTTGCACCCGGTTAACCTGATGCAGTAGAAGTATTTTGCAGAAAAGGTCAAAGTTGTTGCGGTCCTGAATTAAGTTTTCGGGATGTTTGACGTTCCTTCCCAAAAATGCTCCTATTTTAGCGCTATGTCCATGGTGTAGGAGGAAGTGCTGTCTGGTTTTGGGAGCTTGAGTTGTGCAAAGCCCCTCTTGTCCTGTCGAGGGCTTTAAATCAGAGGTTTCAGTGTTACAATGCCACGTTTCAATGGCAGGAAAACACCGCAACACCCTGGTTTTTTGCGGCTGCCCTGCGTGGGAAGATGTAAAGCTATGCTTCATCGGCTGGAAAGGCTCCTGCTTGGGCTCCTGCTGTGTTCGAGGTCGGCAGCGACTTGCAGCGATTCCCACGAGGTGGCATTGCAAGACTAAAATCCCCTGTGCCTCTCTCTGGCTGCAGCCCTGCCAGCCGTGCTGGCGTTTGACTTCCTTGTAGCACTTCATTGCAGTGCTGTATAACTCCTGCATTACTCCAATAGCAAAATTTTTTTATTTAATTTAAGATTTATGCCAGGTGTGAAGCCCCTTGCTGGGGTGAAAAGGCTGTTAGAGGGTTGCCAGTCTCTGTCAGCACCGTGCCAGATCCTGCTCTTTCAGAGAGGCTTGAGCAAAAACGGGTGAATCTGGGTCTTCTCACATCCCATTTCTGGGCCTTCATTAAAGGCCAGAAAAAACCAACCTTGCCCGGGTTGTTTCTGTTCCTCCTGTCCCCTGTGCCATGACTGCCCCACGTAGCCACGCTGTTTGTCTCACGTACAGGACCAATCCTGCTGCGCTTCCGGACGAGTGTTCTTGCCGTTCCTCTTGCAGGTTTGAACGGGCAAAAAACCTCTGGCTTCCTTCTGCTGAAGCTTATCTTGTTAATCACTTTAAAAATTGCCGTTAAAAGGCAGGTTTTGCAGAAACATTACTCAGTGGTGCATCTTTGCTTCCCAGCCCTCTCCTTGGCATTGCGGCGCCTGCTCTGGGTGTTGGGCAGGAGACCTGGTGGGGGGACTGTGCACCCTGGTGCTGCCCTCCAGGCTCCCCAGCTGTGAACGGGGAGGCTTCTTTCTTTGAAGCAGTTCAGAGCCAAATAGCCATTTTTGTGGGCCCGTTGTGTGAGCTGCTGGCTGGCAGCTGGGCTGGCACCAGAGGGAACGGTTGCACGCATCAGGAGGGGAAGGAAATTGCCCTTTTGAGCCGAGTCATGGCCCGGGGAGGGAGTTGATACGAGGAATGCAGCTCATAAACTGAAAATGGAGGAGGAGAAATTTCCCGTACGGCTGCAGACAATGTCAGAACTTGTGAGAAATCCCTGGATGCCGAGCGATCGTGCAGAGACCCAGCGAGCCCTCGCACGGGGTCTGTCTCGGCCCCCTGGTTGCAGGGTTAGAGAGCTACAGGCTTTTATCTCCTGGCGCTTGCAGGTTTGCACCCGGTTAACCTGATGCAGTAGAAGTATTTTGCAGAAAAGGTCAAACTTTGGCGTTAAGCAGTTCCTTCAAAAAGTCGCAGTGTCCCACAGAAGAGGAATTCACCCCAGGGATTTCACAGCAGCCCAGGCAGCCAAGCCCTCCGTGCTCAGCTCCTCGCTTTGTAAAGGTAAAGTAAACCTCTGGACCGAGGAAATCACAGCTGTGGGTGACTTGTGACATTGGGTGCCGTGATGATGTGAGGAGCTGCCTCTGGGTCCCTCCGCTTTTTCTGAAGCACGTTTCTCAATGCCACCTTTGTGGTCCCAAGTCCCCGGGGAGGCTCTTCATTCAGCCGGAGTTTCTTGATAGCCGTAAGTGGATATTTTCTTCACCCTCTCCCCACCTCCTCGTTTGAGTCAGATGCTCTTCCCTCCCTGGAGTCAAGCTAACACAGGCCCCGTGTGATGAAAGCTTGTTTTGTCTTGATTGGTAAAAGAGCCTGGGAGGCTGAGCCGGTTGCTTTGTTGGCGTGGTGAAGGCAGAGAAAGCGAGGCCAAAAGAAGCACATTACCTGAGCAAATGATTCCCTTCTACCCTGGGAAGAGGAATTTCACCCTGCTGCTGCTTAAAGATGAGATTTTTAGGGCTGGGAGCACGCCAGTGTGGGGACATGGGAAGACTGCGCCGGTCAGAAAGAGGAACTCATCTGTGTCTTGCTTGGTTTGTCGGTTTTACTGGCCACTAGGAGAGATGTGCCAAGGCTAAAATGGGAAATAACATTTGCAAACCAGCTTACTAATGGTCAGAGTTCTTCTGAAGGGCAGCCCAAAACCACCTAAGGAGAGGGAAATTTGTGAGCGAGTTTGCGAGGAGGAGCGGTGTCAGGGATCGTGCCCTCTGATCGGAACTGCCCTGCAAACAGCCCAGGCAGGCGTGCGTAACATTTTAAGGCCAGCTGCTGGATGTTGCCTGGGGTTAAGAGGCAGCTTATGCCGAGATGCTGGTGGAGGAAACCCCAGCTCTGAGACTCCCTTGCAGGGAGAGCAAGGGCTGCTTTCACAGCAGAGGAAAGACTTCTTTTTTTTTTTTTTCTTTTTTTTTTTTTTTTTTTTCCTGCTGCCAAAGGCTCAATCACAAAAGCCAGATGGTTCAAGCAACAGGCTCCTTGACAACATCCAGCTCCCGGTGGTGCTCACAGCCGTTTAGCAAGGAGAACTTGCTGTTTCCAGCAAAAATCAGCCTCTTCTTGCCTGGCTGCTGAGGGATGTCGTGTTTAACAGCACCAAAGCCGTTCCAGTGTAATTTAAGGGCTCTTACCAGTCGTTTAAAGAGTCTTTACTCACTGGGCACAGCTCATCCCTGTGCTGCAGGCTGAAGCTGATTAAAAACATCTAAAACCGAGCACGTCGGGAGATGCTCCGGCTCCATCTCTCTGACACAGTGCGGAGAAATTGTGGGAGAAATGGGAGAGCGTGAAAGGAAAGTATTCAGTCATGCAGGAAGTGATACATATCCCTGCCTTCCCGAGCCCAAAAAGCATCTGGTTTCTGGCAGTGAGGAGCTGGAGAAACTTGCACGAGCTGCCCTGGGAAGGCTGGTTCGTCTCCCGGTGCTTCCACGCTCTGCCTGCCCGTGGGGCTTGCCCCACAAAGAACACTTAAATAAAAAGCTGGAGCCTGAAGCAGTGGGAGCGCGTGGGGTGGTTTGGGGGGTGGCGGGATGTATCGCTGTGCTCTGCTCTGTTTTTGGGGGTCAGCAATCTCCAAATTTCCTTTCGGCTGTTACAGCTAGAGCCCACCGAGCCCTCCTTGGATGAGAACCAGGAGCCAGACAGCCTTGGCAGAAGTCCCCCGGCAGCAGGCTTGGCTTGCCCTGGCATGTGCTGGCCTCGGAGCTCTTGCAAGCTTTATCCTTTTGTGCTTTTATTTCATTCAATAATGAGAGCCCCAGACGTCCGAGGCAAAAGCCGGGGTTGGGGATGGGTTGAAATTAGGTGTTCTGTGTTAATACAGCAGGGGGAGGTTGTGCCTCGCTGTATTTAGTTGGGGCTGCATCGAAGGAGATGCCTGGCGATGGGAAGACGGCGCAGAGCTGCATGCAGCAGGCAAGAGGCTGGCAGAGGAAAAAACAACTTGTAAGAGTGCAAATGTGACTTTCTCTGCTGTCTCCTGAGCTTGGCACCTTCCAGCACCTGACAGTTGAGTTCATTAGGCAGATTATAAGCCAAAGCTCAGCTTCCTACTAGCAAAGGGAGGAAAAAGCACCCCTGCCCAAAAGTAGAAACAGGTTGTTCCTGCCCTGTGTGCTTTTTCTGGCTGCCATGCATGTTTGAGTCTATTTAAAACAAAACTACACTGGTCCGGTTTAACATTGCTGAGTGGGATGGGGGAAGTGAGCGCCGGGCATCTCGGCGGGTCGCCCTGGCTTCTCCTCGCCCCTTGCATCGGTTTGAAATTCAACATGCTGAGCTGGAGGGGGATTTAGGCAGAGCTGGGGACAGCATGGCACGGAAGGGGCCAAGGCACTGCTAGTGATCCTGGAGTGCCCTTTCCTACATGCACAAGCTCTCTCTGCCTCCTCCCCATCTGTGACACGTGGCTGTCCCGCACCGTAGGGAGCGTGGGGGAACGTGTTTCGTCCTCTTCTCCTTTTTTTCCGTAAGTTCCCCAAACTGAGCTGGTGTTTTGGTTTTGTTTCTTTTGTCTCAGGTTGCTTTTTTCACACTTGTTTTTAGCAGGAGATGGGAGAAGTCGTTTTGTTTCTGGTCAGTCCGAGCTTCCTTTTCTCCTGGGCAGGGAAATAAGGATGCGGTGTATCCCCTCAACACCCTTTGCAAGGTGAACTGCCCAATCAGTTGTTCTCTACCATCACGGTACCTCTGCCTCCTGCTCATCCAGGTTCCTTCAATTAAACCTCTTTTTTTTTTTTTTTTTTTATAACCTCCAGTTAATTGACGGTTGGTCCTGACTTCCAGAACAAACCACAGGCGTTTCGTGGTGTCCCTGGGCTGGTGTTCAGGAGCAGGCTGGCTGACGTGACTCAGATGCAAGCAGAGTCAATCCCTGACCCTTCAACGAGCTTAAAACCCACATCACGTATCCAGCGGTTCTTTACCCCCATTTCCAGGCCAGGGTGGGTTTCGGCTGCCCCACGGCGTACGTGATGCTTTAATGCACGTGGAGTCTGCCAGGAGCAAGGGCAGCTTTTAAAATGGAGCATGAACGCGGCCGGTTGCCAGCAGTGGAAAGATTTCGTGGCAAGCCTGGTCTCGCCGTGGATGTTTCCGGCGGCTGAGCCCAGCCTTAGCCGGGACTTTGCATCCTGTGCACGGGCTCCTAACAATAATCAGGCTCTTGAGCATTTATCAAACAGCTTCTCTGGCCGTAGTGATTTATGCTAATTAGCATTGCTGGGGCGTTGCAGGGTTGATGAGACCTCTAGAAGGGAAATAATCATTAGCAAACCACAGCATCTCCCCCCCCTTTCCTCTTCCAAACATCTGCTGCTCAACCGCAGCTGCACATTAAGGATTTCTCTGATCTTGTGTTAGGTTTTAAAGGATCCTAAGTGGCTCTCCCCGCCAGGAGCAGCCACCCTTCAAATTGGGGAGGTGCTGGAGAAGCTGTGAAGGGTCCTCCGCAACCTCACATCCAGCTGGTGCACGCGTTGCAGTTATCACCACCCCCAGCATGGAGGGGTTTCTGTGCAGTCCCTGCTCTTGTTTTGGGGTAGAAAATTAAGTTGTGGAAGCGCTGGATGTGGTATTTTCTTATCTTTTTCCTTTTTGTTTTCTCCCCAGTGCTCTGCTGGTTTTTTTTTAAGTGAGGAGTAGAAGAGCTACAGCCTTGCTCTTTTTTTGGTTTGGGGTTTGGTTTTTTTTTTTTTTTTTTGCTATTACATCACCCTGCTAGAAGTGCTAATCGAGTCCTGGAAAACAACCTTGTTTGAACATGTGCATGGTGGGAAATCAGACCAGACTGCCCTTGTGGTTTGCATTTTCATATTTCATGTTACCAGCATTTTCCTGTGGATTTCATTAAGCTGGGTTTGGCGTGAAATGAAAGGGCACGGTCTCCCAGCTTGTGCAGTGCCGGCCTTAGGAAAAAAACCACCCCAAAACCAGAAAACTAAAAAAACCCCAAACCTCCCTAAATCCTGGCTTTAGGAACAAGCATATTCAGTGTCTGGCTAGCATATATACGTATATAAAGTGTGAAGCACAACTGCTTGGTACCCTGGTGAGTGTACAGACCATGGTTTCTGTGACTGTGGCAGACCTTGGGCACAAGCTGCAGCATTTGTAGCACCCCAGCCACTTGCTTCGATCCGATCTGCTCAGGGTTTGTCCAGGCTCCTGGGAGCTTTTCCTCCTTCCTGCATTAAGTTTTATAGCATCTCCCCATTAGCCGGGAAGGCAGAGGCGCTGCTGGTGCCCGTGGAGTTGTGGCAGGCTCTGTATCGCACACCTTATCTTGGCCAGAGAGGGATATTTTCCGAGTGTTTTACTGCCGCTGATAAGATTTACTGCTGCTGAGGTCAAAGCTGCCCGGCTGGCGAGGTGCACGCTTGCATCCTGCTTAATGCCACAGAAATTACGTGGCAAAGTTTTAATCTCGAGGTAGGCAGAAATTGTTTTGCTTCTGCTAAAATAAACATCTAAATGCTCTTTGCTTGTGGGCTGGTGCAGGGGAGTTACCCGGCTGTCATCTTCAGCTCATCCCACGTCATGTTAACCCATCGGCCCGTGGTGTTTGCTCTGGATCTGTCCCCGTGCCCTTGACCTCTCTGCCTCCTGCCCTCAAGGCTGAGCATCCTGGTGGCTGAGAGCTCTGGGAAGAAGCTGCTTGCAGCTCACGTGGCGTCTGGTTTTGTGGCTGGAGAAAGCGGCTGGGTGGTCGCTCAGTAACGTCCCACGTGCTTCAGATTTTAGCATGAGGAAGATGCGTCTCTGTGCCCGGGGTTGTGTTTCTGTCCTGGTTGTTGCCTGCACATAAGCTCTTCCCTAGGAGCCCCAGCCCTGCTCCGATGTTACTGATATGCCTGAAAGAGCAAGTGTGGGAATAAAACCATTCAGACAGCAAACTCCTCCACCTGAACTGGAAAGACAGGCCCTGGCTGTGTTGTCAGCTTACCCTTCCTCGAGAAGAGCAGCGGCAGCCTGGGAGGTTAAAGCAGTTGTTTGCTTTCCATGTTTGTTCTCCCCCACCCTGCTGTTTTAGCGGTATCTTTTAAAAATATATCAGTGTGGCATTTATTGGAAGGGAAAACAGATATATCGGGGCCTGAAGGATGTAATGTGGGTTTCGTCTGTGATAGTAACTCCGTAAACATGTTTGTTTCTAGAGATAAAAACCACAGTGGTGTACCCCGCCACGGAAAAACACCTTCAGAAGTACCTCCGTCAAGAAACGCACCTCATCCGTGAAACCTGGGAGGATTACAAGAACATAACGTTGCCCTTCATCCAGTCCCAGAGCTTCAGCATCCAGGTACGGGTACCACTGCTTCCCCTCCGCAGAGATGGACGCTTTTGGTCTCCTCCTTCAGCACGCTGGGCTGTCAGGTGTCTCCTCCGAAGCCCAGGCTCTGCCAGTACTCTGCCCCCCCGTCTCCCTGTTGGTTGCTCTGTCAGCGTGTTGTCACCTCCGCGGTACCGCACCTTCTCGACTGCCTGCAGATTATTTCTGCTGATCCTGAGTTGTGACGCTGCCTGAATGCATCCCCTCATCTTTCGTGCTTTCTTGAGGCTGTCTGACCTTTGGGGTAAGCTCGGCGGTGCTAAACAGGGCTCTCTTTCCCCTAAACTCCTCCGGTGTCCCCATCCTTCTGTCCTCTGGGGCATCCTTCTCCATCTTTGCAGAAAAACATTTCCCTTGGAGATGTACCCGAAGTTGCCTTTCTCGAGGTTTCTGGAGACTTTTTGGGCTGGGGTGTTCTTCCTCCTTTCTGAGAGTGGCTCCCTGGGCGTTGGTGCAGTTCACTGGGCTTTTTAGGAGTCTCTTGGGTGTTGTGAAAATAGGAAGGCACAGATTGCTCTTGGATTCCTGCATCGCAACTCACTCCTCAGGCTTTGCCTACAGCTCCTCTGCCATTCAGCCCTTCGGTCCATATTCCACGTGGCGAAGCTGTACTTTCAGTGCCCTTCTTGCCCCACACAGCAGCAGTGGATTTTTTTTCCTGTTTTACATCCTTTTTGACCATTCCTTTCCCTCTCCTTTAGAGACCAAAGGAACACAAGGTTGTAGGGACCAGTTCACACCAGCCTGTGCAGAAGGGGGAATAAAATAAATCCTGGGTCTGCTGAGGCTATCTGTTAAAAATAAAAACCCCAAAACCAACTGACCACAGGACTTGGGTATCCCCCCCACCTCTTCCCTGCTGCCTTGAACAGCAGCAGAATGGTTAACAGGGTTCGCTGTTGCGATGTCTGCTTCCTAATCGCTTGCAGATGAACGTGAATCCCGCCTTCTGCGACTCGTACCAGAAGGCACCTTGCAAGTGCAGCGTGCGCTCAGCTGCTCCTCGCCCGCCTGCTTTTCTTTGCTCCATCGCTCAGTTTCCTCCCCGGCAGCCCTGCAACCCCAATAACATCAGGTGGCGTTTTTGAGCTGGAGAAAGTCAAGAGTGTGTTTCCACCAGACAGCAACCTGCACGAATGTTTTCTCCGTGCTTTTGCTCCGAAGGCTGTCAAGTTTCCTGGCTTAGCAGCTGCCTTCAGAAGCTGCTTGAGCTCGCTCGCGCTGCCTCTTCCACCAAATACTGGTGAGCTGATTTCTGTACGTAGAAACACATTCCCAGTGACCCATCAGGAGCGTCTGCCAAGAGATGCCAAGCTCAGGAAGTGTGGGTCGGATGAGTGGACAGTGAGGTGGACTGGGAACTGGCTGAATGGCAGGGCTCAGAGGGTTCTGATGGAGTTCAACACGGGCAAGTGTTGGGTGCTGCTTGGGGAGGTTGAACCCCATGCACCAGTACAGGCTGGGGGTGACCTGCTGGGAAGCAGCTCTGCCCAGATGGACCTGGGAGTCCTGGTGGGTGACAAGCTGGCCATGAGCCAGCAGGGTGCCCTTGTTGCCAAGAAGGCCAATGGCATCCTGGGGTGCATCAAGAGGAGTGTGGCCAGCAGGGCGAGGGAGGTTCTCCTCCCCCTCTGCTCTGCCCTGGGGAGACCCCACC
>NW_009260185.1:497313-509114 GCF_000687185.1 Egretta garzetta
GGATGTCACGAGGACGGAGCCAGACTCTGCAGTGGTGTCCAGCGACAGGACAAGGGGCAATGGGCACAAACTGAAGCATCAGAGGTTTCAGTTGAATATGAGGAAGAACTTCTTGACTTTGAGGGTGACTGAGCCCTGGAACAGGCTGCCCAGGGGGGCTGTGGAGTCTCCTTCTCTGGAGATATTCAACCCGCCTGGGCCTCTGTCTGTGCCCCCTGCTCTGGGTGAGCCTGCTTGAGCAGGGGGGTGGCACTGGGTGAGCTCCCTAGGGCCCTGCCAACCCCTGCCATGCTGGGGTTCTGTGAGATTGTGGTCAGCACGGTCAGCCCTTGATCTCTGCGATTTGATAATGCAGTTTCTTGTCTTTATCTAACTGATTTTGACAAGCGGAAGGGGAAATGTGAAGGGTAACAGAAATATCATCAGAGTACAGAAGCAGCTCTTGTTTTCTGCTGGAGGATGCAGAGCGTGGATGCTTTCAGTATAATAGTTCTATTGTGGTGCCAGTCTCTGGACATGTGTTGTCCTCACTGGGCTTGTGCTGGAAACAGCAAGAGCAGTCAGCTGATGACCTGCTCATCACATGAGGTTGGGTTTAAAAGTCAGCTCTTCTGATCGGTGCACTTATTTCGGGCACTTGTGAAAAGAGCAGGCATAAAAACAAATCCCCAAACAAACCCAAAATGCAAACTTTCATTTCCTGACTTCCTGCCCTGCTTTTCTTCCAGGGTCGCAGAGCACAGCGGTCTTGTGCTGTGCTTTCCCAAATCTTCTCTAAGATGTTGTTGCTAGGAAGAAAAGACCAGAAATTTAAGCAAAAACCGCCCAATACCCAACAGATCAAGGGTTTGGGAGGGAGAGATTTGTTTGTCTCCAAGGATGTATTCCGGTCAGTTCACAATGATCTTAAGTTTTGATTGGATTAACTAAACTCTTGACAGGGTTACCCAAAAGAGCTGCCTTTTTATTTTGAGTGTCTGGTGTGCGCAGCATCCCCTGCCCCAGCTCTCTCCATGTTTGCTCTCCGACTGGCTGCATCTTCCCTGCCCACCTGGGGCAACCAAAATGCTTCGTTCCTAAACTTGATGGGGGAGGAAACCTTGATGTTTCAAAACGGTTGCAGCTTTCAAGGCCTGGCCATTTTCTACTTGCCTTGTCTTATCTTCTCAGGACCTGGCTGGAGACTCCCTTGGCAGCCCAATACTTAGGACAGACTTAAGCTAGAGCACAAAGTGCGTTTTGGAGGTGTGAAGAAGGCTGCTGAAGCTCAGGCTGGTAGCCAGGAAAAGCAAAGGTGCTTTCCATGCTTGTCTTACTCTCTCATTTATCCCGGGTCTCTTCCATTTCATAGCTGAAATTCATCTCTGGATGGTGCTTTGCTTTGAAGGAGGAGTGCAGGGGGATAACCAGAGCAGGGATTACAGGCAGGCTGGAGGCTGAAGCTTTAAATACAGAGGAAGAAGAGTGGCGAGCTGTTTTCTAATCAGCCAGGAAACCAAGAGACGTGCGCTGCCCAAGAAAACACAGGCCTTTCGTATTCACCCGGTGAGCGCTGGCTGCCGGCAGAGCATCCATCCTCAGGCTCGCAAGCAATCTGCTCCTTCCTTTCTGAATGGGAAAAATCAGCTGAGTTCCCTTCCCAGACCTGGTTGTAAAGGTTTTGGTGCGGCCTGGGAGGTAAAAAGGCACAAACAGCCCTGCGGTGCTGCGAGAGGCGGCCGCTGAGCCCCACAGGAGCTGGCTGCCACCGCTGCCCGCCTCGCCGGGGTCTGGCGTGCTCCACGTTGCGTGTGTTGGTGGCTGATGTGTCTGAACGCCTGTACCATCGCCAGCTGGTGGGAGCATGGAGGAGGGACACCGCTGCCCTTTGGGGCTTTTAGTGCTTGCAGCAGCTCCAGCCACGTAAAGCGGCCAGGTCTGGTTTATTGCTAGACCCTACCCAGGGAGAATGATTTCCAAATCCTCTTAGGGGCAAATGCAACTATTTCTACACTGGGCTAAACCATCTCTGTTCAATACCTCATCTCCAGCTGCGGCCAGTTCTTAATGCTTGAGAGGAAAACAAAAATCCCTGAATAATTTAGCTAGCTGGCGGTGCAGTGCCACACAGGGGGGTCAGGGGGGGTATCTTTTAACTGAAGTGCCCATAATAGCCTGGAATTTGTTGTTGGAGTGTTTTATGGGTAATTAACTACAAATGCTATCAGCCATGAAATTATTTCCTAGTCTTAAAATAAAGTTGCTTTTTTTTTTTTATATTGCAGTGAATATGCACTAATCCATGAGCTTGGGCTAAATGTGCCAGAGGTGCTGGGTTTTTTTCTCTGCTGGTTTATAAATTGCGTATTTCTCTTTCAGTGGGTGTATAATATCCTAGAGAAGAAAGCTGAGACTGATCGAATCATCCATGAAAATCCAGATCCTCGTGACGGCTTTGTTCTAGTTCCAGATTTTAAGTGGAATCAAAACCAGGTTCGTTTGCTCCTCTTGTGTTTGAAGGGCTGCCGCGTGTCTGAAGGTAATCCAGAGGAAATGTCCACTTTCGTGCTACTAATGGCACACTAATGAAAGTTTTAGTAGGGAGATGTGTCCTTCCTGTTCGCACTGTTATTAAGTGATGGTGTCGCCCGGGCCTTTTATCACGTGCTAATTGCAGAGCACAGGCTGTTCTCACTGCTGCTGGGTGGTTTATTTATTAGCTTTGCTTTCTCTTTCCTGTATTAGCCCAAATGTTGTGTTTGAACCTCAGTCCAGCTGCGTATTTGTTCCTGATGAACTTGTTTGGGGTTGTTTTTTTTTTCTTTTCTTTTTGCAAGCCTCAACTTCAGGCGCAAACTGGGCAGATGTGTTGTCCTTGGGTTGCTGCAATCACCTCTCCTCCACACAATATTAAAACAGATGGCCCTTAGCTTATGAGCAGCCGCTTAACCCCTCGTGGGAGTGGCCACTCGTTAAAACGCAAAGGTTTTTAAGCCTGGGCTGTAATCCTAAATTGAGCGGCTCATTATTTCCTTGGGCTCCGGCTCTCTTTGGTGCTGTACTTCTGGGGATGTGCCTGGGGACCTGAAACTCCACACGTACACCCCTTGAAGTCGGTGGAGTCAGAAAAAATAAAAAGTCCCCTTTGTGTTTCTGATCCTCAAAATGCTTCTGGAGGTGGCAGGGAGTGGAAGTTACCGTGTGATTGAAACTTAAAAATGGGAATGAAAAACTAAAAAAAAAAATAAAAAAGGGAACACAAGCCTGCTCACGGGCAGCACAGTTCTGTATTTCTGTGCTGGGAGCACCTATTGGTCTGGTGCTGAGTCACTGGGCAGGACAGGTGAGTAAGTCACTGCAGGGAACTCTCTGGTCACCGTGAATTCCTTGTGCATCAGCTATTCCAAAAACCCCTCGTTGAGCTGCCGTGGGGTAACCAACCTTGAATTTCAGCTTCTTCACTGGGGGAGATTTGCAAAGCAGGTGGTACACGGCAAGCTTGCGGTCATGCTTACACCACCGTGCCCTTTGCTTTCAGGGTGGCAATATTCAGGGGTCATAAGAATTGCAACACACCGTCCCGTTCCTCCCTCCGAGCAAAGCCTCGGTGTAAATCCTCGCTCGCTGCGACCACTCGCATCAGGATTGGAGATGGACGGGCTAAAAATCGTGCTTTAGCTTTCTTTAGAGACCCGTTGTAGCCACGTCTCGCTGCCAGCATGGTCAGGGAGCGCTTAAATGGTAGGATTTGTCTTTAGGGTAGGCTTCCCGGTGCTGCTGTTGCCTCTTGGTATGCTGAACAGGATCTTTGCCTCTTGGTATGCTGAACAGGATCTTCTTGATTTCTTCCCAATGGCTGGGCTGCCGTCTGCAGCAAGAGAGCCGTCACCCCTGGGGCTATCCGGGACCTCTGCTTGCCTGTCTCTTTCCCAGGCAGGCAAGCCAGCATCCCGGCAAGGGCTGACGACTTCTGCCTTTGAGCCAAGGAATTTCTTCTTGGCTACGGGTGATGCTGAGCCAGATCTGATCCCGGCAGCCCCTGGGGCTGCCCGCGGGCACCGGTTCTTTTTGCTGCGTCCCACCGAACAGGCGAGGCTACTAAATTAAGTTAGGGAAGTGAGACAGAGCTCCCAGCAGGACGCTCGGGGCCTCCCCTTAGAAGTCCCTTCAACAGCATCGCCTCGCACTAGCTCAGCACCTTGCCTGCAAATGCTACGAATTCACCTGTAGTTATTTCAGGTTGATTGAGGAGAGGAAGACTTCTCGTTTGCATCGTGAAGTCTGCACGCTTGCTGCCGGCCTCGATCTTCTGGGCGCTGTGTCAGCTCCTGCTGCCCAACCTTGATAGTTTGAGCTGGTTTCTTGTTTGGTTGGGGTTTTTTTTTGTGTTTTAATTATTTTTTTTTTTTTGGTGTGGGTTTTTTTTTTCTGCTTCTTTTGAGTTGGTTTCAAACCCGCAGGAGCCCTGAGGCGTTGCCTGAAACGATGCCGGGCATGACATCATTCTGGGCCTTTTTAGCAACGGGCTTATTTATTTCAAACAGCAACATGCAGATGTTCTAAGGAGAAGAGATGTTTGCTTTTCCTCCCGCGAGCCAGCCCTGATCCAAAGAGGACAAGCTGATAGGCCGTCCTTTTCCGGAGCTGTGCGCAGGCAGCTTTGGGAATCAAACCCAGCCATGAGCATCGCTGTGCTGGCTGGGTGCAAAGAGCAGCTTCGTGTTCCGAGAGCCCCGAGACGGGGTCCTGAGAGCATCTTTTGGCACAAGCGCCTCTTTCCAAATAGCCAGATGGGTTTCTCACAGCCATGAAAAGATCTGCTGGGTCTCAAGTATCTAAACCCTTTGCTTTGCAGTGTTTGTATTAGAAAGCCACTCACTGAGCTGAAGGAGGTGGGGATTTTTATTTATTTATTTATTTTTCGATCCACAACCCTACATCTTGTTAAACAGGGAATTTGGTAAGTGCTTCAGGAGGGGCCAAGGGTCTGGCCGAGAGCTGCTGAACGGGCGTATTTTACTGCACGGGGGTTGTCTGGTGACTGATTAAGTCTTGAAAATAGTTATTTATGGAACTGGTGCGACTGGAAAGTGGCCGGCTATTTGCGCAGTGGAAATACAGGAAGCTTTTCACTCGGAAAAACCTGCAGTCGCACTTTCGGCTGCTGCGATTCACTGTAAATCCTCGTCTGAGTGTGGAGATAAACCCTTTGCTTGCTCTGCAGAAAAGGCCGTGCTCGGCGTGGCGTCTGTGCATGGGGGTTGCTGGCAGACCCCGTGGCCTCCCGGGCTGGTGGGTGCCTCTGCGCCCCTCGCGCGCACACATACACACACACACACACACACACACACATGGCAGGGGTTGGAAGGGCCCTGGGGAGCTCACCCAGTGCCACCCCCCTGCCCAAGCAGGCTCACCCAGAGCAGGGGGCACAGGACAGCGGCCAGGCGGGGGTTGAAGATCTCCAGAGAAGGAGACTCCACAGCCCCCCTGGGCAGCCTGGGCCAGGGCTCGGGCACCCTCACAGTCAAGAAGTTCTTCCTCCCGTTCAACTGGAACCTCTTCTGCTTCAGTTTGTGCCCATGGCCCCTTGTCCTGGCGCTGGGCACCACTGAGAAGGGTCTGGCTCCGTCCTCGTGACCCCCACCCTTGAGATATTTGTAGGTGTTGATGAGATCCCCTCTCAGCCTTCTCTTCTCCAGGCTGAACAAGCCCAGCTCCCTCAGCCTTTCCTCGTAGGGGAGATGCTCCAGTCCCCCCATCATCCTTGTTGCCCTCCTCTGGACTCTCCCCAGGAGTTCCTCATCCTTCTTGAACCGGGGAGCATGGCGGATGCCAGCACCTTTTCTGCCAGCCTCGATCTGCACTGGGACAATGTTTTTGAGATGCTCGGGGAGATGTTGTGAACGTGCAAGGGCAACAGCAAGCGCTGTGTTTGTGGTAGAAAAGGGTTGATTGATCGATCTGCCTTTAAAGCTGAGGAGATATTTGTGATCCTGCTATTTGTTGATTGGTGTGAAGCTGTCCTCTTCTGGATTTTCCTGCATAAAACCCAATTTGCCCCAAAATGATGCTTTGAGGTGTGGTGGGTTTATGAGCACATCTCATACTGGGAGATTCATACTGGATTCAACCCAGTGTGGTGGGTTAAGCACGATGGCAGGTAGTAACACAGCCAGGAGTGCTGCGGTTGGTGTGTCAGGTCCAAAGCGCTCGTGCCTCCGTCTGCTCTTCTTGTCGTCACCTTCGTCACCATCCTCCACCTCTCTCTCTGCAGCTGGATGACCTCTACCTGATAGCCCTCGTTCACCGCCGGGAGGTCAAGTCTCTCCGGGACCTCACCGCCGAGCACCTCCCGTTGCTGAGGAACATCCTGCAGGAAGGCAAGGTAAGCACGAGGCCGGGTAACCTGTCCTGGCCAGGGAGGGCACAGCCTGCCTGCCGCAGGGTCGCTGCCTGCCTGCTCCGTGTGGGCACCAGCAAGAGTTGATGATACGTTGCGAGCCGGGGCTGCGCTGCCCTCTCTAGCATCCCTGCCCGGAGGCTCCCCCGTTCCTGCTGCTCCGTCGGCACCTTCCCCAGGGGCATCGGAAAGCTGTGCCGCATTCGAGGCGGTTCAGGGGTGCTCGATATTCTCCCTTAGCAGTGAGCTGCGGTAGTCGAGCCCTGTCCTCCTCCTCCTCCCTTCCCACCCCCTTGACTGTTTTCACCGGCCAACGAGTTTTTTCCAGCCCCGTGACGGGGCATACCTGGTAGATGGATGCGCGATAGCTTCTCTTTCCTTCACCATGCTAGAAATTTGGAAAGTAATTGCACTGGGGAAAGTGGAGATTAATTAAGAGATTAGTCAGGGGATTGCAGCGTGCTGAGCAGTGAAGCAAGCCAGCGTGCCGGAGTTCGCCGTCGCTGTTCATAGCTTTAATTACACCAGCTGGTAACAGGATCCCAGGATCCCCGTAACTTGCCGAGCGAGCTGAAGCGATAAGGGTGGAAGGGAAAATGATACGAGTGGAGAGCACGTCCCGTCACGGAGGGAGAAAAGTGGGGTGGCCGGAGGCATCGCTCCATCCCCGCGGAGGCTGAAACAGAGGATGGGGAAGAGCTCTGTCCTTCCCAGCTTCTCCCTGTGCCTTGCCCTGAGGATGGAGGAAGCAGAAATCGCTTCTGCCTTTCTCTCCGCCTCCTGTGCCATCCAGGGATGCTCCTTTCCGTCCGTTGCAAGGTCTGTCTGTCCATGCGCTGCCTGCCCCCAGCTGCCCCGTGCCCTCGCTGCGTGTTGCTAGTCCTGACCTGTGTTGGATTTTTTTTCTTTTTTTCTCCTTAGGAGGCCGTAGCGAAGCGCTTCGGTGTGCCCGGGTCCCAGCTGCGAATCTACCTGCATTACCAACCCTCCTACTACCACCTCCACGTGCATTTCACCGCCCTGGGCTACGACGCCCCGGGCAGCTCCGTCGAGAGAGCCCATCTCCTGGCAGACGTGATCGACAACCTGGCGATGGACTCCATGTACTACCAGAAACGGGCTTTGACCTTCGCCCTTCGGGCTGACGAACTTCTGCTTAAGAAATTCCAGGAGGCAGGGAGAGCGTGAGCTGGCAGAGGCGCTTTTGTATCTTTTTTTATTTTTAATAAATGCCCATTTTCAGGGTTGTGGGGGGTTTTTTTTAAAGGTTTCGATGCTTTTATTTTTTTTAAACTCTGATTTTTGTACAAGTTGGGGCTGGCGGCCCATTGCTATGGAAACCGTTCCTTCTGCTCAAGTCAATTAAAACATTGATTGAGTAACCCCTTTTAGCGTACTGGTTTTTATCAGGGTCGCAGCACCAGACTGGGCGCCTCTGGGATGCAGCCAGCAGAGGAGTTTGGGCAGGAGGGTCGGTGTGCATCCATCGTCCCCACCCAAAAGGCAGCCCCGGCCACCGAATGTCAGCCCAAACAGGGGAGCAGGCAGCCGGAGGGGTCCAAGAAAACCCACTGTCCTCAGAAAGCTTCACTTATTTCCTACGGATTCACCCCTGGGAGCAGGATTGCAGCTTTCCTGGGGCAGGGAGGGGTTTCTTGCTCCAAATAAATCAATGACTAACCCAAGTGGGTGCCCCTCCCGGCCCGCTGGCTGTGGCCGGCTCTTGTGAAGGCAAGCGGGGCTGCGCGTGCTGCCTGATCCCCGGCCTCGGAGCTGTCACCTGCTAATTAGTCATGTATCTGGCTCAAATGAGCTCGTTTGAAAGGGAGCCCCTCCCTGACAGAGGCTTCTCACGGTTTTGCAAGGATTCCTCAGCGTGCTCGTTAAAAAACAAACAAACAAAACATAAGATTGCTCTTCCTTCTGCCGAGGTGGTGGCACGGCGGGGCAGTAAATGCCTTCCTGCAGCTGGAGGGTCCCCGCAAAGGAGCCTCCCAAGTCCCTGGCTGACTTTGCTGCTGCTTTCCAGCTCCCATGAGGTTTTTCTTGCTCCTTCGGTAAGATACCGCTGTCTTCCTCTCTGCCTGACTGTTGACACAGCCTTCATGCCGTGACCTGGCGAGAGCTGCCCGTTGGGGTGGGAAAGACAGATTTTTATGTATGGACAGCGGCTCGCTTGGCCCACCCAGCTGTCATTTCCCCTGTGTCTTCTCTGCCGGACACCAACCTCTGAAAACTTCATGAGGTTTTACTGCCAAAAGGGGCTCTGGTTTCTGGTCAGCCGGTAACCAGGGATCTAATTGCAGGAATCCTCTTGCTGGCTACCCCAGCTATTTACTCCCTTCCACATGCTGGGCTCTAAGAGGGGCTTTTGGGGGGTTTTTTTGCTGCTGGGGGGCAAAAACCCAGATGTGATTCGTTGTTTGCAGGGCTGCTTGGCATGCCACAGTGCTGCCCTGCGACGGAGCAGTCCAGAGCTGGCTGGATTGCAAGTGGCATCATCAGAAATGCTCGGGGCTTTGTTTGGCTCATCCGATTAATAAATATCCAGGTCAGGCAGTTCCCGGGTACCTGTTAGCAGCAGGGAGGGGCAGAGCATCGGGATGCAGCCACCTTTTATTGCTTCTCTGCAAAAATGTGATACGTGGTAAGCAAGCCAGGGTAATCTCTAAGGGGAGATTTTCCAGATCTTGCCTGTCTCCTGGGGCTGGAGTTGATGTGGGAGCTGGGGAGCGGTGGAGCTGGAGATGATCACTGTGGTTGGCTGTCCCCCGGCTCCTTGCATCCCTAGGTTTGAAGTTCCTGAGGGAAAAGGGTGATTTATTTTTTTTTTCTTGATCTCGGAGTATTTTTCTGTGCCAAGAGGGAGCTTGGTCTCCCTGGGTGAGGGAACATCACAGGTTTACGTACCCACCTAGGTCAACCCAGGCGTGGAGATGGTTAAACAACAGATGGGACTATCCTGTCACCCAGGAAGCTTCCCTGTTCTTCAGGTATTTAAAAAAAAAACAAACCACCACCCAACTGTCTTGAAAATAGACTTTCCGAGGGCTGCGACAGACGACCGAGCAGCACATCTTCCGCAGACCATCTGTCTGCTCCCCCTGGAGGAATCATTTCTCCGAGGAGGCTGGGAAGCTCTCCTCCAGGAGCTGGGGGACACGCGTGGAGCCTGGGGCTGGGGCTGTCCCCGCCTGCCTCCAGAGGAGAGGGCAGGGGGCTGCGTTTTGACATGTTACGGCTGGAGCCTTCAAAGGATTTATTGAGGTCCCGGGGCAGGGTTTGCGAGGCCAGGCGGCATTTTTTTAGGCTATGGGTTGAGGGAGGGTGAGCCCGAGGTGGTCGGCAGGACAAAGCCGGCTTGTGCCGGGTGTGAATCGCCCCGTTCTTGTCCCTCTCGAGCAGATGCTGCGAGCCCGGCCGAGGGCGTCCCCCTCCTCCTTTATTAATAGATGGTGCTCGCCTGGCTCCTGCTTTGTCCTCCTCGGCCTTTTGGGGAGCGTTTCGGCTGTGGCATGATGGCGCGAAGCCGTCCTGGGACGGCAAAACCTCTGCCCATGCGCTCGTGGGGCGAGGAAACAGCCCCCTTCCTCGCTGCTGCAGCCGGGGCCTTTTCAAAACCATTTTATCGATGTGATTTCCAAATAGCTTTGGACCGCGCGGTGGATGGAGCTGATTACAGATTCACTTCTCAAACAGCCAGGATTCTCCACCCACTCGGCGCTCATCATGCTGAATTAATCTAACTGGCAATTTATCCTTTGTAACTTAAATATTAGGGCAGGGTGCAGTCATTAGCAATGACTAACTACCCAGCAAAAGCTCCTGGCATTCTGCTAAGGCAGCAAATCCGCTTCCAAAATACGCTATTTTCCGGTGGGTTTTAAAAACGCGTTGTCTGCCTGAGCTGTGGTGGCCACTGGACGCTCTTTACTGGCCTTTGGGTCCCCCCAAGGGGTCCCTTGGGAGATGGGTTACCCAAGGAGATGTGAGTGGGCAACGCAGGCACCCCGTGGAGGCACGGCTGGCGCGCTCGGGTGCCCTGAGGATCCCATGGGGCGGACGCAACCTGGTGTTCGCCTCTTGGCGTGGGATCACCATCCTTTCCCTGAGCCTTGGTGAAGCTCAGGCCACGTCACCGAGACCTCTCGGCAGGGAGACGCGGCCAAGGCAGCTCGCGTGGGAGGCGCGGAGCTGGAGCAGCTCCCTCGTGCTGGCTTTGCGTCTCTGGAGGGTTTTTATTCTGCTCTGGGCCCTGTTGATGCCACCCCAGGCCCTGGCCATGGGGGGATGCTCTGGGACGGAGTCCATCGCCCCAAAACGAGCCCATCCCACCGTCACCAGCAGGAGGGAGCTGAGGGCCAAGAACATCCTGGGAAGCGAAGCTTTGCAGCCTCTTTTAATATTCTGTCTTGGGGGTATGGTAAAAATAGACATTTGGGATGCATTATTATTATTGACGGGGTTTTGCTGAACGCTGTTTATTGTTTTCAGATGCCGTAAACCTAGCGGGGGAACCCAAGAGACCGAAGGGTCTCTTCAAGCAAATCCCAGCTCCCCCCGCAGAGCTGTGGCCCCTGTAATTGCCCCAGGATCGTCTATGAGCCGGTGGTGATTAAAGCCTGATTACGGCAGGCTTGCCTGTTGCCATGGGTAAAACTCTCTGCCCCATTGCCTCGCTTCTTGCCGCGAGGAAACCCCGTCCTGCATCGGCTGAGGGATGAGGATGCTCGTCAAATATTGATGCGGTTGGTCAATTAGCCTTGGCAAAACTGGAGCAAAATCGCCTCAACAGGTGTTTTATCAATTAATATCGTTGGCGCTGGACACCTCCGTCTCCAAACGGGGCCGGTGCCCTCCGGGTTCCCTCTCTCTCTTGCGTTCCAGCCCGATAAAGAGGGATAAACTTTGCCGCCTTCAGCAATGAGCTGCCTGCTACCGGCGCCAATATTTCGCGTTATTTCCCATGTAAAAACTGGCGTTAATATCGCTAATTAGCTCGGGGATTGGCAAAACCCCACCCCGGCGTGGGAAGGATGGATTTCGAGCTGTAGAAGTAAAAGCCCGGAGGGGGTCGGCTGCTGATTTTGCGTGTGGTGGTGATGGGATGGGGTGGAAAATGAAATCCCGGGGCGGGGGGGGGCGAGGTGGCATTAATCTCTCTGCAGGCAACATAAAAACCAAATAAACAAATATCGAGGTGATGCGAAGCGAGAGCATCCCCGGAGCCTCTGCGCATCCTCCCGTCGTGGTCCGGCCGGTGGATTTGCTGGGGGAACGGTGCCAACCCCCCCGTGGTGGGGAAAGCTTTACCCCCACCTCCGATCTGGCCCCCCCCAAAAAAAATTTGCTGCGAGCTGCTCTTATTTGGGGGAGATTTGTGCCAAGGGGGGGGTGTGGGGGGTGTGGGGAGACCCCA
>NW_009260185.1:509451-513461 GCF_000687185.1 Egretta garzetta
TGGTGGGTGTGCGGGTCGCGGGGGGGGGGGGGGCAGAACAGGCAGCGCTGCCCGCTTTGCAGCTCCCAGGCAGGGGTTGGGTGCAAACTGGGGATAGGGAGGACCCCCCCCCAAATTAACCCAACCTTGGACCCCCACCGATCCATCCCATGGATGCCCTGGCGAGCGCGACGCCCCGGGAAGTGAGAAAACGGCGTTATTTCCCTGTTTTGTCTTGCTTTTTGATTATTATTGTTATTATTATTTTTCTGATTAATGCAACTAATTAGTGCCTGAGCGTGATTGAACTTCCAGGTGGCAGCGGCGAGAGGGAAGCCCCCGCTCTTGCGATGCCCTTCCGGCCGCCCCATCCCTGGCAAAACAAAATCCCGGCGTCTCGCCGGGAAAAACCGGCCTTCGGCATCGTTCCTGCCCACGGCCGCCCCTAAGGCAGCAAACCCACCCCCAGACCCCCGGCAAGGCGCTTTCTGGCATCTCCCGGCGGCGTGAGGGGGGCTCGTTTCCATGGGTATGTCCGATATGAATGCCGGGCGCCGGTGTAAGGACGGGAAAATCCTCGCGGAGGCCCCGGGGAGGGGAGGACGTGCCCCGTCTGCGGCTCCGGACGGTATCGCTCTCGCAGCGGCGTGGGCTGGGGATGATTTAAGTGGTCTGAGTTGGTTTTTTCCCATCCCTGAGATTCCTCTGACCGGTTGACGGATGCGCTCCGGTAGCCTGGTGATCCCAAACCGATCCTGGCATGGATGGAGCTGCTGGGAGCGGGATCCGGGCATCCTGGTGCAGGTTACTGATAAATCTCATCCCACCCCATCGGGAGCCCTCTTCTCCCACGGGATGGGCTCGTTCCCGGGGGGAGATGAGGATGCTTGCCCCCAGACACCAGAAGAAGGACCGGCCGGACTTTTCCCCATTGATCTTCCAATGTCAGGTCTTTCGCAGGGTGAGCCGGTGGGGTTTTATTGTTCTGGGGAGCGGAGAACAAAGGAAAACCTTCCTCCGGGGGCATTTCTGTGCTCCTTGGCGTGGACGTCGGGCATGGCGTGCGTCTTTTCCCGTCAGGTTAACAGAGCGATGCCCACCTGGTGCCCGGTGGGTTGGTGCCGGGCTGCTCGGTGACTCTGGTCCCCATCTCTTAGCGAGATGAGCTAATTAAAATCTCATGGTGGAGCTTTTGGGAAAGCCCTGCTGAATTTGCCGGTCTCCTCTCACCGGGCTCTCCCTCTGACTGCTCTGGGAGATGAAGAGGCGGGCGGCGGAGCAGAGGGATCACCCAGGCTTTGCCAGCTGCCTCCGTGGCCAGCGGCAGGGCAGAGCGACATGGGGCGGACACCCCGGGTGGGGCGCAACCCCGGATCGGTGATGGAGCCGATGATTTTAAGTGCGTACAGAGAACCTTCTCCCTTTGCTTGGCAAAGGGGCCGGTGCAGGCGCTGGGACCGGTGGCTGCAGTCGGCTTGCACTTCGTCTTGCCCCGTGGCATTGCGATTGCAATTCTTGTTGCGTTCTTTGCGTTGCTTTGCATTGCGTTGTGTTGCGTTGCGTTGCTTTGCGTTGTGTTGCGTTGTGTTGCGTTGCATCGCAGCTCCCCAGAGCCCGCGCTGGATCCCAGCCTGGGAAGAGCCAGGATCTTGAGTGGATGACTCGGAAGGTGGACTCATCCCAGGAGATGCCCGGCTCCGGCTCCGGTGCTGGCTGTCCTGCAGGCGTGAGGTCTCTTCTTCCTACCCTGGCTCCTAACGACCTGTCCAACCGGTAATGAACTCCTAACATCCTTAGAAGCTATAGGATGGGATCAGCGTGCTTTGCTGGACTCTCCCTAACCCCTGTGCTTAATCATCAGCATCGTTAGAGGGCTGCTTGCTCCTCCAGCTCCGGGCAATGATTTAATAGCAACTGCTCCAGCACGGTGCTGAATCCCATGAGGATACAGGCTAAGGGCTCTGCAAATGTAAATATAAGAGGAGGAGCGGTCTGTCAATGCCAATTTTAAGGGATGTCCACCGTGGAGCTCTGTCTTCCAGAGCTGGGACCGTGATGGTGGCCGGGGCGTCCTCCTGGTCCCTAGCCATGGAGGGCAAAACTACTCGTGGAGTGAAAAAATCTGCTTAAGTCCATTTAAAACCCTGAAACAACCATAGCTACGTCTCCAAGCCTGGGTATTTATAGCTCATGTCATCCCCCATGCTTGCAACCACCATCGGAGGTGGATGCCGGGCTGCAGGACGTGGGAATGCCAAGCCCAGCCCTGGCGAGACCGGGGCCCTCCACGTGCCTATTTTTGGGGGGTTTTGGCCAGCAGCGATTCTCAGATTGAATCCCACTAATTAAAATTATTTGGCAACATCTCTAAACCCCACATATTCTGTGGCTTATTCTCGTTGCTTATTCTCTCATCTAAGGCGATGGTCCCGTGGCTTTAGTCCTGAATATTTCAGAGCTGGTTCGGGCTGGGGGTTTTGTTCTCAAGAGCTTTTCCCGTCATCCTGTTTTTAAAAAATAATTTATTTCATTTAATATTTTCCCCCTTTTGGTTGTTTTCTCTGGGCGTAGCGCAATGGCAGTGTAAAGCGCAGGGATGTGGTCCTCCTCCTGCACAGGCTGGCACCCCGGCTTTGCCTGCATCCCCGTGGGGACCCCATCCTGCTCCCCCCATCCCAGGCTGGGGCTGCCGGGCTGCAGCCGGTGGCCCTTGTACGACGCCGTCGGGGACGCTTGCACGAGCGGTTTTGCTTTTGCAGCAAGAAGAGGAAATGATTTGATGCTTTCACACTGCTCTTTGCAATTTCTGGTTCTCTTTTTTTTTGGTGTTTCTTCTTAACCTCCCCTCGCCTTCCTCTTGCGCTTGGACACTGGCAGCTTCTCCGTCCTCCGGCCATGATCCTCGTGTTTATTGAGCTTTTTCTAGGAAAATCCTGCATCTTCTTGGGAGGAAAAAGAGAAAAAACAAAAAAAAAAAGCCCAGCTCTTGCTAAACTCTTGAGTTTCCAGCTGGTGACCCCTTGCATGTGACCGGGGTTGGGCTGGAAAGTTTCCTTGGAGGAAGGAGAAACGGATTTGGCTGGCGTGGAACGTCAAAACCAGAGAGGGAGCCCCCCTCCATCCTGATTTTGCTTCGGACTGGGGGATGCTCAGAGTGTTTTTGGGCTGGCGCAGGCTACGGCTCCTCTCCAGGATGTGTTTTGCCGTGTGCTGGAGGCTGCCGAGCTGCTGTGCCGGCACCACCAGTGGACACTGCTCCCAGCTGATCTGGCTGCGCGGCGCCATGGGTTGGCATGGGATGGTGACCGCCGAGCCGCTGGGAAGGTGGGTGCGAGCGATGGAGGTGGGAAGGCTGCGGGCAGGCGCTTGCTTTGGGTATTCGGTGCGTGATGGGGCCGAAGTGGCAATTTTTGCGGGAGCGGGATTTGGCCGGTGCTGGTGGACGGGGCCAGGTTCTGCACATCCCCTGTGGATCCTGCCCGGCCATAAATTGCTCTGGCACAAAGAGAAACGGGGTGCAGGTTTGCCGGCGTCACTTTGGCAGGATGCTTGGGACTTCTTGGGCGTGCAAGCCACCGTACAGATGGTTTCTGTTAATTATGGGCAAGTTATTTATGTACCGGCGGTGTGGGTGTTAACGTGTGGGCGGGTATTTTTGGTTTTAAGGTGTGTGTTTACGTGCTGGCTGTGCGAAAGGGCGTGGCGGAGCTGCAGGGGGGCATCGGCAGGCAGCGTGTCTTCCGCCACCGGTTTGGGTGGCAGGGGATGGCTGGGGTCACCGTCCCGGCATGGCACGTGCTCTGCTGGGGTGTCCAATGGGGGTGGGTTTGACCACCCATGGGTGCTGCTGGTCCCTGTCCCACAGGCTCAGGGATGGCTGGGGGAGGCCGGGGGCTCCCCACTGCATTGGTCCTTTGCAGAGCACTGGTCCGTCTAGGCTAGGATGGTGTCCTCCATCAGCTCTTTGTTTCCTCCATTGGCTTGTCGGCGGCATCCTCCATTGGCTCGTCCATGGCGTCCTCCATTGGCTC
>NW_009260185.1:513483-514378 GCF_000687185.1 Egretta garzetta
ATGGCGTCCTCCATCAGTTCATCCATGGCGTCCTCCATCAGTTCATCCATGGCATCCTCCATCAGTTCATCCATGGCATCCTCCATTGGCTCATGGCGTCCTCCATTGGCTCATCCATGGTGTCCTCCATTGGCTCATCCATGGTGTCCTCCATTGGCTCATGGTGTCCTCCATCAGTTCATCCATGGCGTCCTCCATCGGCTTATGGCGTTGGCGTCCTCCTTTGGCTCATCGATGGCATCCTCCTTCGGCTCATCAATGCCATCCCGAGGATGCTGGGATGCTCCCAGGTTTGCTGAGCCGCTGCCGCCCAAGGACCATTGTGGGATGCAGCCCGTGCTGGTGAGGGATGCTCGGAGGTGGGATACAGCGGTGCCCTGGGATGGATGGTGCAGGGGTGCATCGTGATGCAAGCGAGGTGGATTTAGACATCGCAGTGCCGGAGGAGGACTCTCCTCCCGACGCCACGCCTGCAAAGCGATACCAACAAATCTATGGAGAGATTTCTCCTCTTTTTTGGGTTTTTTTGGGCGTGTTTTTATTGCCAACCAGAATCAACCTCAATCACAAAGCCGTGTTCAGGTAGGACCGAGCAGGGAGCTGGCTTCCTTTCCTTCGTTATTTGCAGGTTTAAAAATATATGCGCTGAAGCTTGTTTGGTTTTTTCTTTAATCCTGGGTCTGCGAAGGAGGCTTTAACCTGAGCTCACGCCGTTGGAATTCCCCACTGCGCCTGGGAGAGGCTCCTTGCCTCCGATCGCTTCCAGATGCCGTTCCCTGCTTCGGCTCTTCCCTTTGCAAAATGTCTCCCCCAGCTCGCCGGCAGCCTCACCAAAGTTTTCCCGGACGGATTCGGCATCCCGATATCCCGCCGGGCTGAGTCAGCCCGGCCTCGG
>NW_009260185.1:514665-514949 GCF_000687185.1 Egretta garzetta
TTGAGTGGAGGATGCTTTAATGCTGCTGCTCGGGGGGCTTTGCTGATGCTGTAGGCGCGCGGCCAGCCGAGCAGCCCCGTGGCAGGTAATAAACCACCTCTGCCCAGGTATTCAAACCCCGTCCCGGCAGCTCCGTGGCTGTCGGGCTCATCCAACCCCCCCGGCGTGGGATTCGTGGGGTGGGATTTTATAGCGCGAGGATGGATGCGGACCCGCCTGGGTTGGGAATGGAGGCGAGCGCCAGGGCATCGTGGGGAAAAATGGGGTGGAAAGGGAGAAATAAG
>NW_009260185.1:515738-518024 GCF_000687185.1 Egretta garzetta
ATGGCTCCCTCCATTGGCTGTTCAATGGCGTCCTCCTTTGGCTCATCGATGGCATCCTCCTTCGGCTCGTCAATGCCATCCCGAGGATGCTGGGATGCTCCCAGGTGTGCTGAGCCGCTGCCGCCCAAGGACCATTGTGGGATGCAGCCCGTGCTGGTGAGGGATGCTCGGAGGTGGGATACAGCGGTGCCCTGGGATGGATGGTGCAGGGGTGCATCGTGATGCAAGCGAGGTGGATTTAGACATCGCAGTGCCGGAGGAGGACTCTCCTCCCGACGCCACGCCTGCAAAGCGATACCAACAAATCTATGGAGAGATTTCTCCTCTTTTTTGGGTTTTTTTGGGCGTGTTTTTATTGCCAACCAGAATCAACCTCAATCACAAAGCCGTGTTCAGGTAGGACCGAGCAGGGAGCTGGCTTCCTTTCCTTCGTTATTTGCAGGTTTAAAAATATATGCGCTGAAGCTTGTTTGGTTTTTTCTTTAATCCTGGGTCTGCGAAGGAGGCTTTAACCTGAGCTCACGCCGTTGGAATTCCCCACTGCGCCTGGGAGAGGCTCCTTGCCTCCGATCGCTTCCAGATGCCGTTCCCTGCTTCGGCTCTTCCCTTTGCAAAATGTCTCCCCCAGCTCGCCGGCAGCCTCACCAAAGTTTTCCCGGACGGATTCGGCATCCCGATATCCAGCCGGGCTGAGTCAGCCCGGCCTCGGTATTTTTAACCAGAGAGCGGTGCTGGTGGCGAGAGGTTGCAGCTCACCCCATGGGCTTGCACAAGCTGGAGCCCCGGCTCCGATCCTGCCTCGGGTTTTGAGCCGCTTGCGACATTTCCATTGGGTGGTTTTTTTAATTTCCTTTTAAAATATACGAGCTGGGCTGGAGTTTGGGGTTCAGGGTCCCTGCTGCATCCCCTGCCTGTGCCACCGACCGGGGCAGAGCTTCCCGGAGCCCCGAAATGAGGGGAAACTAAGGCAGGAAAGCACCGAGCGTGAGTTGAGGATGCTTTAATGCTGCTGCTCTGGGGGGCTGCTTTGCTGATGCTGTAGGCGCGCGGCCAGCCGAGCAGCCCCGTGGCAGGTAATAAACCACCTCTGCCCAGGTATTCAAACCCCGTCCCGGCAGCTCCGTGGCTGTCGGGCTCATCCAACCCCCCCGGCGTGGGATTCGTGGGGTGGGATTTTATAGCGCGAGGATGGATGCGGACCCGCCTGGGTTGGGAATGGAGGCGAGCGCCAGGGCATCGTGGGGAAAAATGGGGTGGAAAGTGAGAAATAAGGGGGAAAAATGCAGAGAGAGGGGATGCAAGTGGATTGGGGAGGACCGAAGGAGGAGCAGGGATGGGGGGATGGTGTCAAAGATTAAGGGGGAGCAAAGGGCTTTAGGGGTTCGGTGTGATGCTGCCGTCCCGGCGCGGGGTTAAAGCGGAGAACAAGGCGTCAGGAGCTGCACCGAGGGCTGGGAAGTCCTCGGGCCCACCCCTGTGTGATAACCAGCGCCGCTTCAAGACAAAAAATAGACGGGGAAAAAAAAATAATCACAAAGAACGGTCTGTTCGTGCACATGGGGGCTCAACAGGTTGCCCTCGCAGGCTGCCTCTGGGTAGCGAGCGCTGGTATTCGGGGTGGGGGGAGAGAGGGTGGCCCAGAGCCCAGCTTTCAAAGCAAGCTGTTGATGTGACAGCAAAAAAAATTGCGATTTGTCCTCAAAAATATCACCCCAGGCCCTTTTTCCTCTGCTCTTTTTTTTTCTTATGGTGGGGCGATGGCAGCCCTTGTGGCTTTTGGTGCTGGTGAAGGGCTTGGGGGAGCTGGGGGAGCTTTTGCAATAAAAAATATGGGTGAACACAAGGGTTTGGCGCCCCGGCACCGCCTTAGGGTGAGGGGAGGATAAAACCTAGGGTGGGGGGAGGATGAAACCTGCCCCGACGCTGCCGAGCCCCTGCATCCCCCGGCAAATTTGGCTTTAGCATCCTTACAGTCCTTCAGCAGCTGCTGTGGAGCCGGGGCTTCCCTAGCCCCCTTTGCTACCTCATTAACAAAGTCGCCGCTTAATTCCAACCGCATTTACAAGTTAAATTGATGGATTATCTGTATTTTGCAAACGTGTATTTAAATCTTAATTATTTATTTGCCTGGCTCACCTAAACACACGGCGTGCCTGTAAATCAGCAGCTTTAAGCCCGGGGATGCTCCTGTCTTGGAAGTGCAAGGTTTTGCTAAGAAATAAGCACAAAATAGGCTTTTTTTGGTCTGACGGGTGATGTGGCGATTTCTCTGGCTTATTACTTCCT
>NW_009260185.1:518064-530590 GCF_000687185.1 Egretta garzetta
ATTACGAATGTAATTTAAAAAAAAGCAGTGGGGGTGGAGGATGGGGGTCCTGCTGGTGGTGGTTCTTCTGTGCTCTCCTGGCCAGGGAGCATCTGCAGGGAGGCTGGGGTGAGGGATCAGAGGGGAAACCTCTATCGGAAAAATCGCATCCCACACTGGAATTACACCTTTGGCTCGGCTGAAGGACGGCCGGGAAGCGGAGGGATTATCTCCTGCTAAATACCTGCCGAATGAATAAGCTCCTGGTCCCGGGGCGATAGCGATCGGGGTGACGTGAGGGTGGTGCTGGGCTCGGAAACACCTTGCTCGTGCCAAGCAGAGACATTTTCTCCAGAGGAGGAGGAGGAGGAGGATGAGCTCACCTGGATTTTATTCCCCTCCCAGCCCAGCTTTTGCTCTCTCCCCCCTCGGGAGGTAATTTTAACCGAGGGAGACTGGCCCTGGCGATGGAGCGCCGACAGACGGACGGATGGACGGCTGCCGTGCTTCAGGTCTGGCTGGTGGAAGGAGGAGAAACGCCGTCTCCATTGCCCCCTTCCTCTTTTTTGACAGCTGCCGAGGGGGTCTGGTCCTGGATGGGGAGGACGAGGGGTGGGAGGGATTCGGTGGCTCGTCCCTGCCCTGCACGTGTCCCCCCTTGCCTGTGCAAGTCCCGAAAATACCCCTGCCCCTCGGGGGTGCTCCGGCACCGGCGCGGAGCCCCTCAAAGGACTGATCCTGGCTGGCTTTAATCTTTAATAGGGAAAGGGGATGTGCCCGTTGGGTTTTTGTTTTCTTCCACCCAAAGCCATGAGCATCCCAGAGGGAACACGTTGGGGAGTGAGCACAAGGAGCCTTTCGCCCTCCTCAAAATCGGAAATTTTAAATGCAGGAGGGGAAACGGAGGCAGGCAGGGTAGGTGGGAGCCTGGGGAGGAAGAGCAGCAAAGTTCAGCTTGTTCAGGGGTTTTTGAGAACTCTGGGATACGGGATGTTTGTTTCCCGCCGGGATCAGCTGCCAGATGGGTTGAGTGGTGGAGTCGGCAGCTCTCGAGCTGGTGGACACCTGAACCACAATGGGGTTTTTTTCTGGACCTTGGGCTGGGAGCGGCCGATTGCATGGGCTGACGGCGGAGGGACCGCTCGGGAGGCTGGAAGACAATCCTGGGGAGACCAGCAGCGATCCCACTCCCGGCTCTTCCAGACCAGCTGGAAAGACCAGCTTCAGGGAAGACCTTGGATCCTCCCTGGTGGGGCCCGTGGGCTTTAAGGGATCACCACCTCCTGCCAATCCAGGGCTGTGGCATCCCCTTGCCCACCCCCAGGCAGTTCCGAGCATCCTCATCCGTACGGGCAGGGGCTGGTGCTGTGCCATGAAGTGCTTTAGCAGGAGCTCCCCGGGGAGAGTTTAACCTCGTTAGCAAATCCTATAATTCACGGCTCTAAATAAAAGGTCTCCTTGTCAGCAGCGACGTTGGATGCTCTGGTGGACTCAGGGCTGCTGGAGGGGCCCTGGGGCAGGGAGGTGAATTTTTTGGGCACTTGCAAAGTGGCCCCAGGTGTGTCTGGTTTGGCCAGTGATTGCCCCAAGCCCTCTGGTTTAATTGCTCCCTCCTCCAGCAAATGGTGGAGGTAGGAGAAAGCAGAGCTGCTTTGGCTGGAGATGTGGCACTGGGATGGAGCCATCCCTGATCATCCCGGGGCATCCCTGGGGAGAAGTACCCAGCCTCTACCATGGGAGAGAGCATCGGAGACACTCGGTGGTTTCCTTCCCTGTCCCTTGCACGGGGACGTACCCTCTTTGGTAAAATTAATGGGGCATTAAGAGCAAAGTGTGGCTTGGGGAGGGCTTGCACTGGCTCGTGGCGCCCAGCATCTCCCACATTTGCTTTTCCCAGCTGGAGGAGATGAAGAGGGGTAAGGAAACCTCCTGCCCTTTGGTTTCCCTTTGGAAATGTCTTTGCTGCCTGGGCTCGCCCACCGGCTGCAGAGAGCGCCTTGCTGGTCCTGTCCTGGCCACCCTTCCCCGTCTGCTTTGCCTTCCCTGCTCCGAACGGGGCTGAGGTTGCTCCTTGCCTGGTTTTGGGGGGAGAGCTGTGACTCCCACCATCCCCCATCCATCCCACCGGCACAGAGGGAAGAGCAAAGCTGCTAGGTGAGACAGCAACGGGCTCGTTTTCCCCCTTTACCCCACCTGGCTGCTCGTTAGCTGAGCTAATTAAGCTGGATGCGGAGCAGCTGCCCTTACAGAGAGGCTTTTCTTGGAGAGGCAGGGTGGCAGGAGGGTTTCTGTGCTCCTTGGTAGGGCTTTCCCTTCCCCAAATCATGGGGCTATTCATTCCAGTGCTGGGCAAGGATGTGTGATTTGGAAAGTTTTGGGGGAAGAGATGCTGGAGGCATGGGATTGAGGAGCGTCCTCCGCCCGGGAAGGTGGGAGAGCTGCGGAGCATCCCAGGATGAGCAGGGCTGCATCCCCCTTTCCCCGGGGGAATCACCAGCTTCCTAAAAATCCGAGTGAGTCATGGAAGGGGATTTTGGTGGGGAAGGCCAGGAAGCATTTTGGAAACCTGCGGTGAGGTTGGGGCTCTGAACCACCACGCCTCCTCCTTAAAAGCAGCTGGAGGCCCGGCCCCGGGTGCTGCCGGCACCGGAGGAGGTGGGCGGCTTGGCGGAGGGCAGGCATCCTCCGCAGGAGCGATGGCTGATGGCCGCTAAGCGAAGCATCCCTGCCGCGCCGCCGGGGCGGCTTGCCGTAGCCCTAAGGATGTTCTCCCTTTTGCCTTTGCCAGGGGAAGAGAGGATGGCCTCGTAGATCCCGCCGAGCTCCTGCCTGCTCTGCCTGGACCAAGAGGACGGACCGTAAGTGCCCTCCAGCTTATCGCCACCCCGATGGGGACCGGCTCCAGCCTCTCCTGCTGCCGGGGATGCTGGAAAAGGTCTCCCCGAGACGGGCATCCTCCTCCCGGCGTGGCTCATGGGGTTAATGGGGCATCGAGGCGATGCTGGGGGTGCAAAGTGAGGGGGTGGGGGAGATGCATGAGAGCACTGGTGTAGGGCAGGGGGGTAAATCCATCTGTCTGCTTCACCCCGGAGGTTTTTGGGGCTGGAGGCCTCGAGGGTGGGGTTACCCTAGCAGTCATGCTCCCCAAAACCACCCCAGTTTGCGTCTGCGAAAGAGGAGGAAACGGTGGGGGAACCGCAGGGCTGCTGTGGCAGGGGGAGGTTTAAGGTGGCACTTGGAGCCTTGCAAAGGGGATGGTGACGGGGCAGGTGGCTTTGGAGCCCCCAGAAGGGGACCCCTGTAGTCAAAAGCCGCTGGGGACGGTAGCTGCCTGCGGGATAACTCACCCCTGGGGATTGAGATCCCTTAATTTTGGGAAATCTCCACCTTTGCCTGGAGAGGTGGGGTTGAATCTGGGCATTGCTTGGGTTTGGGTTGGAGGTGGGCTGGAGCATCTTGATGGTTTTAATTTTTTTTTTTTTTTTTTTTTTTTTTTTTCATTTACCTCCCTGGACTGTTCACATCCCTGCTATAAGGGAGTGAGTGCTCCCCACAGATGCTTTGCCCGCGGGTCCTGGGGGAGCAGGCAGTGGGGCCAGGCTGCCTGCGCCCCAAGATGGCTTCCTTCCGCTTTCTGTGCTGTTTCGGAGGGGGGTTAGACCGAGGCACGGGTGCAAAGTGGTGTTGCCAAAGCCGCTCTCACTGTTGCCACTCACATTCCTGGGCAGTCCCCAAGGGTGGAGATGCCAGCGAGCACAGACAGCAGCGAGGTGATGTGGTGGCAAACGGGGACCGGCTGGGGCAGGTAGGAGGAAGAGGGGGCTGAACCCGTGCCGGGGCTCTCCAAGCTGGGTGGGGAAATCCCATGGGTGTAAAATTGCCACTGGTAGGTGCCCACCCTCGTCTCATTAGTGTGGGGTTGCTGCCCATGGGTGGCTCAGCTCTCCCCCAGCAGCCCGGCTATGACCTCTGGGTTATAGCGAACAGCACCCGGCAAAAAGGTCCTTTATTTTATTTTCTTTTAAATAGGAAAAGAGCAATTAAACCTATCTAATATGTAAATAATAATATATAACCTGTAGTAACATAGCCTAACGCCCCGAGGAGGAGCTCTGTAGCTCCTTCCATGGCACGGGGTTACCCTGGAGGCGTGGGATGCTCGGGTATGCCCATGCAGCTGGCATTTTGGGGCTGTAGGAAGGGGTTTGGGTCCCATCCCCGTGTTTTTCCTGCTGCAAGGATTAAAAAGAAAAATAGAGGGAGAGGAGAGGATGGCGGCAGTGCCGGCCTGAGTCGGACTCCAGCTCCCGAGCGCGTTAAAGCCAGCAGCGCCGTGGCAAGGCAGGAGCAGCCTGGATTTATTCCGGGGACCTGCTGCTGTGGCAATACTGGTCCTGCCTGAGTTTATTTGCTGTTGCCACCTCTAAAATTGCACCTTCCTCATGGGTAAAGATGTTGTTAAGGCTTACGTGCTAATGAGGGTGGTGGTTTTATTTTTTATTTTTTTTTCCCCTATCTAAAATCTTTGGCCGGGTCACTGTATGCCTGGGATACCACGGGCTAAGGAAACAACGCTGCCTCTCCTATTAAGAGGCAATTAAGATGCCTTTAGCAATTAAGATTCCTTTAAAGTGACTCGCCAGGGCTCTTAAAATAGAATAAATGTGAGTATGGGCAGCACGGGCCGGCTCTCCACGCCCTCGATGGGGCGAGCAGGATTGATTCCTGCAGTGCTGCGTCCCAGCGACCGCCCGCATCCCCCAGCGCTTGTAGGTCGTGCTCTTGCAGTTGCTCTGCCCTGCGCTTTTTTGGCTGGTGCAGCATCCCGCCCCAGTCCCCCACAGCATCCCTTGGCGGGGGGATCTGATCCAGACCCTCCCACCTTTCGGGCTCGCAGTGTTGGTTCCTTGCAATCCCCCAAGTTTTTTTTCTCCCTGCCGTGGGTCCCTGTTTCCTTCCCAGCTTGGAAAAAAAAATAATAAAATAAAAATCCCCCAGCACCTGGAGCTCGCAGCAGCCAGAGCGAGGAAGCTTTGGGATGCCAGGCTGAGGATTTGGGTACCTTTGATGCTCTGCCAAGCCCAGGCAGTGCCTCGAGTTGGCCGGATCGTTTCCCTGGAGGATCGCCCCCGGCCGCCTCCCAGGTTGCGTTCAGGCTCCGGCATGGGATGGTTTTGCTGAGGCAGGAGGCAGCTGAGCCGGCGCGGGGGGTACGCCGGCATCTGCCGGGCTCCTCTGGCAATCCCAGCCCTACCGCGTGGAGAAAACCCGTGGGATGGGGGTTTGGAAGATCCTGGGGCTGTAAACTGCTCCCTTGGGGTTGATCCTGGGGGTTGTCCTCAAAATGGAATGCAGGATCCATCCCGCTGGTCCCCGTGTGCCTCAGAGGCTCGGGAGAGATGGTCCGGCTGGAGGCGGAGGGGTCTGTGCTGTCCTGGCTGTCTGTCCATCTCCCTTCGATTCCCACTGCTGGGAGTGAATCCCTAGGGAATGCTGGTGCGTCCCTTCCTCGGCCTTCATAGTCCAGCTCTGCTCCAGTTAAAAATAAATGCATGTTTTTTTGGGGTGAACCATCGGAGATGCTCGTTCTCTGATGAGCATCCTTCTCACCCGGGGGAGCTGGACCAGGCAGCGGGCAGCTCCGTGCCCCACGGATGTGTGGGATGGGATGGGATGGTGGGAGCATGGGAGAGGTGTCCTTGCCGTTTTCCCAATCTGTGGGTTACCTTGGAAACATAAAAGCATGGAGAGCTCTTGCTGCGTGGCCTGCTGGTCCATGGATGCTTTGCTGGGATGGCAGCGGGTGGCTGGGATCATCGTCCACCCACGCTGGGATGGGGTGGGGGGGTTCATAATCTCCCCCCACCTTTGTGCTTGCTCCATGACTTGAAATGTTTTGGGGTTTTCTGGGGTTTTTTTTGTTTCCACCCCACCCCCTGCCAAATGTGGGCTGGGAACAGCTTGGCCGGAGCCCGCTGCTGCTTTATGGATTGACAGGATTTAAATCTGGAGACGCCGGCTCCGGCTGGAGCCGTCGAGGCCATGGGGGGAGATGGGGATGGGGATGGATGGAGGTGGAGGGACGGGCTCCTCTCGGGTCCCCCGCGCAGCAGGCTCGGTCCCCGCGGGCATTGCTGGCATCTCCCAAGGGCTTTCCTGGGATGTGGTGAAACTGGGAGGCGAAACCTTGCTCCGGATCCGAGGGGAGAGGGGGGAACTGGGCGAGGAGCTTGGGGCTTTCCCATGACGCCAGGCTGGGGAAGGGGGGACCTGGCTGCGAAGGTGGGGCGGCAGCGGGGCTTTTAAGTAATTTTGGCAGCGATAATGCTCAGCCTGGGGGCGCTTAGGGGGGCGTTCTCAGACATCAAAGAGAGGGGCTTTTTTGGTTGCTGCTTCCAGGTGTGGGGAGCTGAATCCACCCGGGACTTTCCCCCCCTGCCAGCTCCGGGGCTTGGCAGGGAGGTGATGGGGGGGCAGGGATGCTGCGGGACCAGGGATGCTTTGGGGACCCGCCGGAGCCTTTAGCATCGCTCCCTCTGCCGGCTCGGCGTCCCCGGGGCGGAGGGAGCTGGCTCTGGGGACTCGCCTCTTCCTCCTTTAAGCAGCCGTTCTGGTTTGGGCTGGGGTAGCAGAAATTTGGGGGGAGCTTGAATTCATTCCGAAGGCGCCTCCGCCTTGGCCTGGGCACGGGGGGAGCCTGGGGGTGCGCTTGTTTTGCTCCGCATTCCCTGAACGCTTGAACGCTTGGCCAAACAGCCTTTGTTTTCCTTGGGTTTATTAACTGTGTGTCTCTTAAATGCATCAGGCCAAGCTTGTGTGGACAAGCCTGAGAAAAGATCATAAAGCCTTGAAAAAAAAATAGAATAGGCGTTTTAAAAAAAACAAAAAAAAAAGCTGGTACGTAAAAGCAAAGGGCAGCCTGGGGGTGCGCTTGTTTTGCTCCGCATTCCCTGAACGCTTGGCCAAACAGCCTTTGTTTTCCTTGGGTTTATTAACTGTGTGTCTCTTAAATGCATCGGGCCAAGCTTGTGTGGACAAGCCTGAGAAAAGATCATAAAGCCTTGAAAAAAAAATAGAATAGGCGTTTTAAAAAAAACAAAAAAAAAAGCTGGTACGTAAAAGCAAACACCGGGGGGGGGGAGCGGATTTTCCCAGTGCCTTAAAGCCACAGGGAAGCGTGCTCGGTGCTTGATTTGGCGCTGAAGAACAGAGCTGGGGGCTGAATTTGGTGCTAAATTCGGGTCCTGATGCCCGGCAGCACCCCAGCCCTGGGCGAACGGGGGTGCTCAGGCCCCCAGGGAGCATTGCCAGCCTCCAGCTGCGGATTTCTCCTCGGGGACTTTCGTGGCCAATTTTGCTAGGGGAAAAAAAAAACCCAACCCAGGGAAACGCAAGCTGCTTTTTACTTTCTCCTAATTTTATTTCTTTCAAGCAAATGTAACATATGAAGGAGCGAGCCGACCCCCCCCCGGTCCCTGCCTGCTTCGACCTGGAAGATGCAATTGCGGGTTTAATCTTCCCGTTCCTTCCCAAGCCAGGAGGGACTCGCAGAGCCAGAAATCCCGAGGCAGGATGAGAGCCAGGGTGTAAATCGGGGAGAGGGGGGGCTTTTTCTTTCCTTACCTGGGGTCCCCAGGCGATGGTGGGGCTGAGCCCGGGCACGATTCACCGGGAAGGGTTTTGATATCCCTGTTTTATGGAGAAGTGGTTGTGGGGAGATGGGTGCTTTCCCACGGTACCACCTCCCCTGTCCCCGTCCCTCCGCGCTGCTCTCAAACGGATGCAGCTTTCTTTGCTGCGTATCCCGTCCCGTTGCTTGTAGCGTGCTTTAATTGCCCTTAATTCCCTTTTAATTGCTCTTTCCTGCCCTTTTAATTTCAGGAGCTGGTGGTGAGGAAGTGAAGAGCCTGGCTCTCGTGGGACCGTCTTTGGTCCTCTTTCTCCTCCCTCTTGATAAATTTTGCCCCAAAAGCCGCTGCTCTTGGCTCGTTCTTGGCTGGGCGTGGACGTGGCCCCATTGGGCAGCGGGTTCCAGGTTCATTAACGGCGCTTCGTTAGGCAGGGTGGGGTGCTGAGGTGGGTGCCCCCCCAGCAGGGTGGCTAATCCCGTGACACTGGGATTTCCGTCACCCAGCCCAGTTGCTCACCTTTCCTCTTGGCATTTAGCATGTCCGCACCCTCTCCTCCTCCGAGACGTGGCCGCTCCGGAGTGGGGAGCAGCTTGGGTTACGGGGTGGCAAAGCCAAGCCCAACCCTGAGCCAGGCTTAGAGTAGGATTCCTCCTGGGGGAGCAAAGTCTCCCGGGTACCCCAAAGCTTCTCCCAGATGGTAAGTTAATTTTCCATCCTTGCCATGTCCCGGGGCGGCTCCGACCACGGCTCTTTGCTGCCTTCTTCCAGGAGGGAGAGGTTTTGGAGGAAGCATAAAAAAGTCGCCCCGCTTCCCCGGCTGGCGCTTGCGCCCGCATTGAGTTTGCGGCATCGCCCTCTCCCCGCGCCGGGACGGTTGAATTGAAGGTGTTGGAGGTTCCCCAAGTGCTCTTTCTTTGATCCCGCTAGGCTGCCGCGGTGGCGGCGCGTTTGGCTTCGTACCTGCGGCGGCTGGTGCCAGTCGGGTGCTTGAGCCAGGGCTGGGCTTAAAAGCTCCCCCCAGGTCATCACCGTGGGCATCGATTTGGGCACTTTGGGATTTTGAGGTTAAAACCCCACCGGGGGCTTGTTCTTACTCTTTAATTCAGTTTTTCCTTTGGAATTTTGGCGTTGAACCCATATGGCCAAGGCTCCTTGGGAGCTGCAGGAAGACTCTGCATAAATCAAACCTTTGGTGGCTGCGGGGCAGAGAAATGTTAATTTAAATGGAAATAAATCCCTTGGGGAACCCTGGTACCCGCTCATCCACAGGTGCAGATGGGGCAAGCAGGGGGTGATGCCTCTTGGATGGGGTTTTTGGGTATGGCTCCGATGTGTTTTGAGCTCATCTGATGTTTTTCCCTCTTTTCCCATTCCAGGTGACCGGCGACAGCCGCGATGAGAGCTCCGGCCCTCGCCTGATGCCTCTCCTGCTGATAAAAATGATCAACAAGTCTCGTGAGTCCCACGGGGGGGAGTCCTGCCTCCCTCTTTCCAAGCAGGGGTGGGGAGCCCGGGGGGATTTGCTTTTGGAAACTCGGCTTTAGGGGTAGGACTCGGCTTTAGGCTGCGGCTCCGGCTGGGTGATGCAGCGTTGGAGCATGCTGGGCGAAGTCGCGGCAGGGAGGGTGATTTTGGGGTCCTTGATTCTCTGGGCTTGGGCACCCCGTAGCCCTTGGGCTTTGTGGTAGAAAAAATGGGGTGGAGGCACCGGGAAGAGGGATGAGTTTGTGCGGCCTTTGGTGCAAGGTGGGCAGGAGGAAATGGTGCCGTGGCTTTTGAACCTGGAAAAAAACACAAACCTGGCTCCATCTTGGAGCCGCTCCTCGCAGGGGCACCGTGCCAGCCAGGCCCCCGCCACTCCCTGGGGAGAAGGCTTTGCCGGGGATGGCTCCGTAATCCTGGAGCTACCAGGACATCATCCCTGGGGGGCTGCAGGTCCCCAATATCCGATTATCCAAACGCCGGGAACCGGCTTGACGGTGTTTTTCTTTTCCCCCTGCTCTCTGGGCACGCAGGAGGGAAGATACTCGGGGTGCTGGCGCTGTTTCTGGTGATGGTTTGGTACTCGATCTACCGGGAAGACAGGTACACACAGCTGTGAGTGGCTTTTATTAAAGTTTAAAGGACCTCCTGCCCTTTCCTTTGCTCGGGAGGCGGCATCCCCCCACCCAGCCCACCCAGGGATGCTGGAGCATCGTCTGGATCCTGGGGGGCTGGAGAGATGGCCCCCCGCTCCCTTCCCAGTCCCGCGATGCTGACGGGGAATGTGGAGAGCGTGAGGTCTATGAGCAGCGCAAGGGAGACCTCTTCTGATGCGAGGCTGCAAGCCCAGCAATTAAACACCCAAAGCAGAGCTGACCTTAAGTCTGGCTGGTGATATCCCTGGCATGGCTTAAACCCCACCACGGCGGTGCCGGAGCCCCCTTTGCCAGGAGGGGGATGCAGAGGAGCAGGCATCATAGGTTTTTTGGAGTTTTTTGGTTTTGTTTTTGTTTTTTTTAAACCTTGTTGATGTTGACACAAAAGTAAAGGCATTTTCCCTGGTATGTTATTGATAGAACTCCAACATCATCAGAGTATGTAGTGAAGATGATGATATCGTTGTATGCATTGCTAAATTGTTTAAAATTCAGAAAGATGCAAATCCTATAGAACATGCCGCCCCCCTCGGTCTCACCGGCCCTTTCCTCCTCGGCAGCTACACGAGGGACCACCCGCTCTTCTTGCAGCTGAAGGACTATTTTTGGGTGAAGACGCCGTCGCTCTATGAGCTGCCCTACGGCACGAAAGGAAGCGGTAAGCCTCAGCAGCGCTCGCCGTTGATTTCTGTCTGTCCATCTGTCCGTCCTTCTTAAGAACACCTGCAGGTTGATTTTTTTTTTTTGGGGGGGGGGATGATGATGATGACTCTATTTTCTTTTTTCCTCCTCCCTAGCAAGTTGTTTGCTTGATTTGTGGACTTTGCGGTGCGCATCTGCTTGCCCTGGGTGCATGTGGTCCCTATAGAAGAGTTTAGGCTGGGCCAGGCTTTACTAAGCCCCAGGCAAGGATTATCTGCCCAGATCTGGGGGGAGCGGGGATGGGGCAGCACCCAGGGCGTTGCAGCAGGCAGGAGCTGCCTTGCTCACCTTCTCCTTGCCCTCGTTTTGCAGAAGACATCCTCCTGCGCCTGCTGTCGATCACCCACTACTCCCTGCCCGAGAGCATCCAGAGGTAACACCGGGGTGGGTTTGGGGCTTTTCCGTCTTTCTCTTCATCGTTGCTGTCTTTGGGAGGGGGAAAACTTACACAATGTGGGCCTAAGACTTGGCAAAATGAACCTCTGCCACCCAGGGATGGTGGATGGAGTGTGGGAAGCTTTGCAGAGTGGACGACGCAGGGTTAAACCCCTCCTTGGGGGTTAAAACCACCTTGGTTTTAGAGCAGGTCTGGCTGAGATGGGGTTTTTCTCTCGCAGTCTGAAGTGCCGGAGGTGCGCGGTGGTGGGCAACGGCCACCGGCTCCGCAACAGCTCCATGGGGGAGACCATCAACACGTACGACGTTGTGATCAGGTACAGCCCTGGGTCCATCCTGTTGACCCCTCCCCAGTGCCACCTGCAGGTGGGGCTGAGGCCCATGATGTCCCTGTGTCCCCCCTCCAAGGCTGAACAACGCCCCAGTCCATGGTTACGAGCAGGACGTGGGCTCCAAGACCACCATGCGCCTCTTCTACCCCGAGTCGGCCCACTTTGACCCCCGGACGGAGAACAACCCCGACACGTTGCTGGTGCTGGTGCCTTTCAAGCCCATGGACTTCCAGTGGATGGAGGCCATCCTCAACGACAAGAAGAGGGTAAGTGTGGTGGGGAACCAGGTCCAACCCCTCCCTGACTGCTCCAGGGTCCAAACCTCATCCCACCCCTCCCTGGGGACCTACAACTCTAACAGGGGCACCACCAGCCATCTCCGTCCTCTTTGCAGGTTCGGAAAGGGTTTTGGAAACAGCCTCCGTTGATCTGGGATGCCAACCCGGAGCGAGTGCGCATCCTCAACCCTTACTACATGGAAGTAACTGCTGCTAAACTGCTCAACCTCCCCATGAAGCAACCACGGAAGGTCAAACAGGTAAGGGGTGGGGATGGCCCGGGTGCCCTGCACCCCCCCGAGGGGTGGCATCCTCCCTCCTGGTCCCCCTGGCCAACCCCATGCAGCTTGCTCAAGGTCCCTGGCTCTTTGCACGTCTTCTCCTTCCCCCTCTCCCTCCAGAAGCCCACCACGGGGTTGTTGGCCATCACCTTGGCCCTGCACTTCTGCGACCTGGTGCACATCGCGGGCTTTGGCTACCCCGATTCGGCCAACAAGAAGCAGACCATTCACTACTACGAGCAGATCACGCTCAAGTCCATGGCGGTAAGTATCTACCCCCACTTTTTGCCCATGTTACCCCCATTTTGTCCTCCAGGATGGGGGATCACAGCCCAGGAGGGCAGCGCCCTACCCAGTTTGGTGACGCTGAGTGGGGCGGGAGGCTCTCCCTTCCACGCTGGGTGTGGAGGGTCCCCCTTTGGGTGGTCACGGTCCAGCTTCTCCCGTGTCCCTGTAGTCAGGGTGGAGCTGGACCTGGGTTACATGTGAGGAGAAGGGCTCGTGGCCAGGGGGTCATGTCCCTCCTTTTGGGGGGGCTCCTTGCTTTAGGTGAAGGCGTGGGGTCAACTCGACGCTGGGGGGTGGATGAGGTGGAGGGGCTGGGAGGGAGTGGAAGGAAAAGGGGTGGTGGCCCCTCGCTGGGCTCCGGTGTCACCCCCTGCTCCCTGTCCCCCAGGCCTCGGAGCACAACGTCTCCCACGAGGCGGTGGCCATCAAGCGGATGCTGGAGCTGGGTCTCGTCAAGAACCTCACCTACTTCTGAGGCCACCGGGGCTGCGCAGGGACAGC
>NW_009260185.1:531274-532055 GCF_000687185.1 Egretta garzetta
GCTCCCAGGGGGGTGGCAGGCGGGGGAGTGGAGGGGAGCGTGAGCACAACGCTCTTGTGTCCCCACGTCCCCAAATTCTGGTGACCCTGTCCCCATGCTCCTGCCCATGTCCCGGTACCCGTGTCCCTGCGTCCCCAACTGCCCGTGTCCCCAGCCCGTCTCCATATGATCAGGTGGCTCAAGTCCCTGTGTCCCCACATCCCCAATTGCCACAGCCCCTGTCCCCATGCCTGGATCCCTGTGGTGTACCCATGCCCCAATCCCTGTGCCCATGTCCCCAGATGCCCCAGCCTGTGTCCCTGTGCTGTACTTCTGTCCCCATGTCCCCAGCCCATGCCCATGTACCCAGCTGCCCCAGCACACATCCCTGTGCCTGACCCTGTCCCCATGCCTTGATCCCTGTGTCCCCAGCTGCCCCAGCCTGTGTTCCGGTGTCCCCAGCTGCCCCAGCCTGGGTCCCTGTGTCCCCACGTGCCCCAGCCTGTGTCCCCAAATGTCACATTCTGTGTCCCCACATGCCCCAGCCCATGTCTCCACATCCCCAAGTGCCCTAGGCTGTGTCCCCATGTCCCTGTGCCATGACCCTATTCTCATGCCCAAGGTCCTGGTGCCCAAGCACCCGTGTCCCCCTGTCCCCGCAGATGGCCTTTACCTGCTGTGTCCCCGGTGTGAGGCCCAATCTCCTGGCTCCCGCGGTGGCGGTCTGGGGCCCCGGCTGCCCCGAGCCTCAGTTTCCCTCTGCCACCAGGCACCCACTTGCGCCTGTGTCCCCAAGGCGGGG
>NW_009260185.1:532693-532961 GCF_000687185.1 Egretta garzetta
GTAGCCGTCCGCTTGCCGCTGCTGCTGATGCTGCTGTCGCACTGGGTGTCGAGGAAGGAGCTGCTGTCGCTCATGGAGCCGCGCTGGAACTCGCGCTCGCACAGCTCGATGGAGCTGCTGCCCATGCCCAGCACGAAGCGCTGGCTGTAGTCGTAGAGGCGGCTCTGCCCGCTCAAGGTGCTGTAGATGTTGGTGAAGGACATGCCGGTGGGCACCCGCTGCTTGCTGGCAGGGAGCAGGGCCCCCGGGGAGCCCGGACGCGGGGGGG
>NW_009260185.1:533343-533923 GCF_000687185.1 Egretta garzetta
AGGTTGGTGGTGCCCACTCATCCACCTCATCCACCCACAAGGATGCTCTCCATCACCCAACCCCTCCTGCCCGCAGCATCAGCGTCCTTGTGGGCCACCAATGCATCCTGCTCAGCTCAGCCCCCCTCCAAATCGGGGCAGGGGAGGCATGGGTGCCCCTTGCACCCCGCTGGCCTGGCATGCACCTTCTTCTTATCCCCCAAAGGGTGCTGGGACCAGGAGACGGCTCCGGGGGTACCGGAGCATCGCTCCCTGCGCAGGGACAGGGATGTTGGAAGGAGCAACGCTGGGTGAGGGATGAGCTGGTCCAGCCCTGGGATCCCGCCCTGGGATCCCGCCCTGGGATCCTGCCCTCAGATTCCTCCCTGTGCAGGTTCAGGAATGTTGGAAGAAGCAATGCTGGGTGAGGGATGAGCTGGTCCTGCCCTGGGATCCTGCCCTGGAATCCTGCCCTGGGATCCTGCCCTGGGGTACTGTCCTGGGATCCCGCCCTGGGATACTGCCCTGGGATCCCGCCCTGGGATCCTGCTCTGAGCAGGGACAGGGATGTTGGAAGAAGCAATGCTGGGCGAGGGACGAG
>NW_009260185.1:534540-536913 GCF_000687185.1 Egretta garzetta
CTCTAACTAACGTAAAAACCTTCCTTTTTTTCTTCCCCCCTCATCCCCCCCTGCCAGATTCTGGCTCGTCTCAAAATATTTATTTGCAGCCCGGAGGCTTTGCCCACCCCGGCCCTGCTGGTGCGACTGGGACCTGTGCCGGCCCCGCGGGTCGGGAGGGGTGGAGGGGCTGGGGAAGCTCCTTTGCATTTGGTTTGAGTCCAGTTTTGCTCCCGCGGCCCCGGCGCAGACCCCCGGCCATGGATGCTGCGCCCCGCCGTGCTGCCTCCCCCGCCTCGCTCCGCCTCATTAATTTTCCTTTGAAGGCTGACCGCCATCGGGGCGGGGGGGCAAGGTACACCTTAATTAGACCACGGCTTTAATTACCCTTCCTTCAGCAAGGTGGGGTTGTGCAGAAGCCCAGTAATTCCCCCCCAATTCCTCGGCTGCCTTTTTTCTCTCTCCTCCCGTATTCCTTGCGCGCCTCCAGCCCGGGTTCCCTGCCCCAGCGCTGGGCTCGCAGTCGCCCGACCGCCATCGGGGCGGGGGGGCAAGGTACACCTTAATTAGACCACGGCTTTAATTACCCTTCCTTCAGCAAGGTGGGGTTGTGCAGAAGCCCAGTAATTCCCCCCCAATTCCTCGGCTGCCTTTTTTCTCTCTCCTCCCGTATTCCTTGCGCGCCTCCAGCCCGGGTTCCCTGCCCCAGCGCTGGGCTCGCAGTCGCCCTGATCGCAGCCCCAAATCAGCCTGAAAATTCCCTTTTATCGCCCAACTTCTCCTCTCCCTTTTAAAATGGTAAGTGCTTGTGGAAATTCACCCCGCAGCGCTTTCTGTTCGTCTTCTGAAAGCCTTTGATACGGCAATTAAATGCAATAAATTAAACTACCTGAGCTTTCCTAGGGAAAAAAAAAAAGCCTGTAACAGCCATTGATTTACCAAGGTAAATACAAGGGTCGCCAAGGATTAAATTCAACGCAGATAAAATGGTACGTGGAGGGGGTGAGGGTTTTTTTTTCCTCTGCCGGCGCCCGCCGGCCCCAGCGACACCCTAAATCCCCTACGGCGCCGCCGCCCAGGCAGGGATGGGGCCGCACGCAGCCGTATTAAACCCATCGCAGGGGTTTTGCAGGGCCCGGCTCAGACCGAAAAGGAGAAGCCGCTGCGTCTCCTGGGACCTGGCTGGGGGGTGGCGTGGGTGGCCTGGGCGGGCAAACTGGAGCTGGAGAGGGGCGAGGGCGGGCGAGACGCAAGGGGAGGGTCCTGCTGCTGGCAAAACCGCCCTAGCGTTATAAGTTGGGCTCGACGGGGTATTTGAAGGCGTTTTATGGCGCTTCTCGCGATGCTGATTGGCGCCGTCTTGGCAGGGCGCCGGGGGTCCGGCTGCACCCCGTGGATTTGGGGGCTGCAGTGAGCCCGTGCGCCCTCAGAGGGCACCGAGCCCCCGTGCGAGGGAAGCGCGGGGTCCGTAGAGCGCCATCGCATCGCGTCCTTCCCAAGTCCCCCGTTCCCACCGGTCATTAGCGCGCCCCTTATTAAAGTTTGCGGGGCGGATTAGCCCTGATGCCGTCTCGCGCCGTGAATTAGCGGGCGGCGGGACGCTTCGCTTGCCGGCCTCCCTCCGCCATCGCTGGGTAACGGATGGAAGTTAACGAAAGTTAACGCCATTACCACGATTAATGGGGATTATGAATGCGGGGAGGGGAGGGGGGAATAGGTGAAAAAAGAGACCAGAAACATCTGAGTGTGTGGCCATGAGCCAGCATCGTGCTTGTGGATGCCGGCACAGGCGCGGGACGCTCCAGAGCATTTTTCCGGAGCCGTGGTTTTCTCCAGCTGGGCTCCACCACCGACGCGCTTTGGTCCTTTGGCCGCCTTGCTGCCGAGCAGGCGGCTGGTGCTAAAGCCGTCCGTTAGCGGCGTGTGCCCACCATTCCCCCTCCTGCCAGTGCTGCCGAATCCAAGGGCCCAGCTCGATCCCAGGAATATCGTGCCAGGACTTAATCCTGCTTGGCAGCGCTGGGCGCTGGCAGCCTTCGCCATCCCGAGATCCGTGCACATCACAGCCGGGCATTCCGGTTGCGGTGTAAAGCCATTCCCCCTTTCCCATGCCCAGACCTCGCCGGTCCCTCCCAGGCTGACACCGCTAAGGGCTGCAATGAACTGCATCCAGAATCGCCACCGCTTCGTGCCTCAGTTTCCCCTGCTGCAATAGGGTGACCCCCACCCCCCCCGGTTATGAAGCATCGCATCGGCTTCGCTGCGCTGGCTGCTGCCATCGAGGGAGCGCGTCCCTGCGAAGCCAAGTGCCGGCTCAAGGTCACTCCAGGCAGGGAAACGGCGCTTAAATTATGGAACTAGCGGCCAGCTCCCGCGCTGCCTCATACTCTGGCC
>NW_009260185.1:537209-539130 GCF_000687185.1 Egretta garzetta
CCGGCCGAGGCGTTATCGCCTTCCAACGCCGGCTCCTGCCTCCACCGCCCGGCAATGCCAGCTGCCACCGAGCGCCTGCGCCGTCCGTCCCAACGCCCCTGGGTGAAGCTGTGTCACCTCGTCCCACTTCTCCCCAAATGTTGCTTTTGGGACGGGCGAAGGCGGTGGTGGAGCGTCCCGCCAGCCTTCCCCCAGCCTTCCTCCCTTCCTGGGAGCTTGCTGCAGCAGACGCCCGCTTCTCCGTGCTCCCACGGCGCTGGGCTGGATGCCCACCAGCACCAGTTACCCCCAAAGCTGTTACTGGCCTTGAGACAGCTCAGTCCCGGGCGATGCCTATGTAGATGCCCAAACCCCATGGTGGCCCAGCTCCGCTCTGAGCCACGAGCTGCAAAGCTCCCCAATGTTCTCATTTATTTTTTTTTTAGCAGACGCCCGCTTCTCCGTGCTCCCACGGCGCTGGGCTGGATGCCCACCAGCACCAGTTACCCCCAAAGCTGTTACTGGCCTTGAGACAGCTCAGTCCCGGGCGATGCCTATGTAGATGCCCAAACCCCATGGTGGCCCAGCTCCGCTCTGAGCCACGAGCTGCAAAGCTCCCCAATGTTCTCATTTATTTTTTTTTTAACGTGGCTTCTTCTCCCTGGCTGGAGGAGGCACGGGCAGGCTGGCCTGGTGCTGTGCCCAAGCTGGTACCCTGCCAGCAGCATCCACCGAGGACACTGGTGCCACTGGGAGACGTTGGCTGCGTGTGCCCCGAGCCTCCCGGGCCAGGTCGGATGCCGTGGAGGTGCAGCCCAGCTCTGATCCAGGCAGATGGCCCGGGGGTAAGTGGAGATAAGCCTGTATCGCCAGCTCGGGGGTTGCTGGTGCTTCCCAGGGCTCAGTGGCACCGGCCACTGGGTGCTCGGAGCATTTCTGGGGGAGAAAGGTGGGGAAAATGGTGCCGTGATGGCTGGGCTGCAGGTAGAGATGAGCCTCGCCCACAGTTTCACCCCTGCTTTTTTTGATTCTTCCTCTTCCGTGGGGATCTGAGCTGAGGTCCTGAGTGGAAAACGTGCCCGGTGTCGCTCTGCGGGCTGTGAACAAACTGGGAAACGTCCCTCGGAGCACAGGGATGGGTTTCAAGATGGGGACGGGAAAGAAAGGTGAGCAAGGAAAAGATCATCAACCTCTCTGCTGGGTGGGTTACTCTGATGGTTCCACCCCAAATATGAACAAAGGCGATGCCTGGGGCTACCTGGCTGCACTGGACCCCCTTGGACTTGGGATGCTCTTGCCTGCCGGTCACTTTGGGATCGTCTCTCTCACGATTGCTCCTGGCAGCGGGGACGGCTCCTTTAGGATCATCAGTCCCATTTCACAGATGAGGAAACTGAGGCACGGAGCCCTGTTAGCCAGGCGTAGACCCCAGCCATGACAGCAGAGGGGGCTACGCCACGTCGGAGCTGCCGCTGCCCTTCGGTCACAGACCGGGCTCGGCCGAATTGGCGTGCCGACGCAATGCACCCCGAGGAGTGGGAAAGCTGCTGTTGTCATTTATTTTTTTTTCCAGGATCAGTCCCTTTAACGGGCTCTTCTGCCTCCAGCCGTGGCTGCTGTTTGTGTTCTGGCCCCCGCGGGCTGGCAGCCTTTCCCCTGCCCGTAGGCAGCACCTGGCAGAGCAGCTAACAGAATCAGACAGAATCACACAGAATCCCAGCATCCCAGCATGGCCGGGGTTGGCAGGGCCCTCGGGAGCTCACCCAGTGCCACCCCCCTGCCCAAGCAGGCTCACCCAGAGCAGGGGGCACAGGACAGCGGCCAGGCGGGGGTTGAAGATCTCCAGAGAAGGAGACTCCACAGCCCCCCTGGGCAGCCTGGGCCAGGGCTCGGGCACCCTCAAAGTCAAGAAGTTCTTCCTCACGTTCAACTGGAACCTCTT
>NW_009260185.1:539386-550357 GCF_000687185.1 Egretta garzetta
ACGCCCCCAGCCTGTACTGGTGCATGGGGTTCGACTTCCCCAGGTGCAGCACTTAACACTTGCCCATGTTGAACTCCATCAGGTTCCTCTCCGCCCAACTCTCCAGCCTGGCCAGGTCCCGCTGAATGGCAGCGCAGCCTTCTGGCGTATCAGCCACTCGGGGAGACGGCGCTGAGACAATGTGAACATATGCAAATCAGCCAGCGTGACGTGTCTCCTAAGGTGTTAATGAATTTATAGATGCATGAATAATTATTTGTGAAAAGCACGGAGAGCTGCGGAGGTCACAGATGGCTGGAGAATAACAAATGCGATTGCGTTGAGCGGGGGGAAGAAGAGTCGTGCCGGCAAGGCTCCGGCAAGGCAGAGGCGCCGCGGGGAAAGCGAGGAGCGAGGGCACCATCCATGGTGCAGAGGGTGGCTCTCCGCTCCCGAAACCTGGCAGGAGCAGGTCGGGCCGGGCCAGACCTCAAGCGCTTGGCCAAGGGTGTGGGATGGGGAGCGAAACGGCTGCTGTGACGCAGCGAGGTGCGGAGCTGCCTGCGAGCGTGGCCTGCGTTTTGTTAACATCTGCATTAATGGTCTCGCCGCGCGAGCACCCGGCGCGTTAATGAAATTCGCAGTTGATATTAAACAGCAAGGTGTTACGAACGTTGTTGAGGGCGAGGAGATCATTTCAAAGGACGCTGGTGAGGTTGAACCCAGGCTGGGAACATCACAAGAAGTTTAGGGAAGGCGACTGAAGAAGCGGCGGGGGAAATAATGCTGGTACGGGGCGGAGGGAGAGCATGGAAGCCTTGGGGTGAGGGTAGGGACCAAGCGAGGGGTGCTGTGTGGTGCCCCCTGCTCCTGCTGGGGAGGTCTCATCGCTGCTCCCGAGCAAGGGTGAATTTTTTTTAACTTGCTCCACCATTTCATTGGCAAACTCAAAGCCTCTCATTAGGAATCTGGGTCTCTAATGGCCGGAGGAGGACACTCACACGGGCTGTTGGGAACAGCAGGGAGCGGGATGAGGGTGGGCGGGGGTCCTTAGGGGCTCTGGGAGGGAAGGAACGGGGAGGTATCTGCTGGGAATGCTCTTGCTGAGGGCAGATGAGGATGGGGAGGCTCTGGTCCGGGCAGGGGAAGGGGCTTTGATGTCCCAACCAAATCTGCCCAACATCAGGGTCAGAGACTACAGACCACCTCTTCCAACCTCCTGAACAGCGTTGAGCCAACGACGTTATTTCCAACTGATGTATCTTTAGGAAAAGTGCCTGGATTTGGCCAGGAGAGGGAGGGAGTCACCAGGCTGTTACGCTCTGTCATGTTATACCCAAAAGCGCTCGACTTTGCCCACCCTGTTGGCACTTAAACAGCCCCTTTACACCGTCCTGGGGCCGAGGCACCTCTCAGAAGTCTTGCTGATGAGCTAAAACGCACGAGCTCTGTAAACTTCTCCCCATAAGGCGTTTTTTTTCCTGGCTAGCAAATAAATGTCATTTATTGTCATTTTTTTTCCACACTGGTTCCATCCTGCCAGCTTCTTTATCGAAATGTGCATGGCACAGCCCTGTGCTGCTCCGGGACCAGCCCCATCGAGGACATGTGTGGATGGGAAATCACCTCCTGGTGAATAATCAAGGCAATTCCCCCCGCCCCGATGCCTTGCGGGGTCCTGTGCCTGGCCTCCCATGCTCATCCTCTTCCTCATTTACTCGTCGGTGGCAAACGTTCCTCGTACAGCTTCTCTGCTGAGGCTTCGTGCTTCCAGCCTGGGGGCTGAGGTCTTGAGCAGCGTCTGGGCTGATCTCAGCCCTTCCTTTGGCAGCCAGACCTGGGCTTGGTGCTGTTGATCGCTGCCTATACAGATGGTGGCACAGGGTCCTATGGAGAGGAAGGTCCTCATTCCCCTTCATCTCAGCAGATTGCTCCAAACCCAAGTTGCAGCCTCCTCTGTCCTTCCACCAAGTGAAGCCTTGCAAGTCCCGCCGTGGATTTGCAGACTCCTCGGGGCAAAGCCCTACTGGGAACGAAGGGTCTTGCACAGAAACCTCAGCAGTGCTGGGATAAGACGCCAGATCCTCCTGCCTTCTCATTTTGAGGCTCCCTTGCTGTCCACGTGCACCATCAGACATCGGTTTTGCCCGCCCCATGGTCCTCAGCCTTGCCTTCCCCCCTGGGAATTCATCAAACAGCTTTTGCAGGCAGGGCATGCAAGTGCTGCCCAAAAACGGGGGGGTTCGAGCAGGAAAAAGCCACCCAGCAGCCTAGAAAGCAGCCTCCAGCCTCTTCAATCCCTTCCCCCCCTCCTATCTGCTCTTTTCTTTCATGGCCACTCGCCTTTCTTTGCCTTTTGTTTGGCTTCTGTTTGTCACCAACGACGTGGCACCGGTCAGACAAAGCAAACGGGGGCCGAGACGCAGCGAAGAGCTTTGACTCCAGGCGAGAGGAGCAAGGAGGTGCCGGGGCTGAAGCTGGATGTCCTGGGATCTCAATCGTCGGTGCCTGGCCCCGCCTGCGTCATTGGGTCCCGTTGGGCACAGGCAGCGCCCTTGGGAAGGCGACGCCTCCCCGGTTCTTACAGAGCCAGCCCCAGGCTGGCCCCCCCACCCCCGGCGTTAGCAATCTGCACCCAACCGCGGGCACAGACGTTATTTTTGCACGTGTAACTGTAAATTGCGTCCAGGAGAGCGCGGTGCTCGCTGGCTAATTAACTCATTATTATATTGTGCTCACCTATTTCGCGTCTACTTGCGGTCTGCAGCTCTTTCCCCACGCGAGGTGGCAAATTTGCTTTGCAATTAGCCCTGCGGGCAGCGGGGCTACTGCAATAAACCTCTCCCAGCTCTCCCTCCTCATTAGCAAAGTTTCACTCGAGGAGCTTTTATGGCAGGAGAATGCGTATCTCAAGAGCGAGGTTTTTTGGAAGAGGAGCTTTGCTGTGAGTGGGGATTACGGCACTGAGCTACATGTGCCTGGGCTCATCAGCATCAAACTCTTACCCAGGGTAATTGCTTACGGGGAGAAGAAGTAAATCCTTACCATCAGCTGCTTGATGGTCGGGTGCTCCTCCGTCTCCCTGCCCGAGGCCGGCTCCTTGTGCACGATCTCCACGCGGATATCGTTCTTGGCAGAGACCACACCTTTCAGATCTGGGCAAAGAGTGAGATGGAGAAGGGGTGAGGCCAAGGCCATCGCGGAGCATCCTTGGGGACCCGACCGATTGCCAAGGACATCCGGCAGCACTGCGGAAAATGAACCCTGGCTCACCAAGTGCATCTGAGAGTGGGGCGGGGGGCAATGTTTGCATTGCTGTAAGACATGGGCAAAACCTTCACCTCCAGGGAGCTGAGGTTCCTATTTTAATTCCTTCGGGAGCTCGGTTAGTCTCTGCCACGCTCAGGGTGCTGTTAACAGGGGCTGGGCTCAAAAGATGGAATACTGCTCCTGAGGGAGGTGCCAGCTCTTCCCTGCCACTGGGAAGCCCCTGAGAAAAGCCTTCCCCGGGTTTGGGGTGCAGATACGTGTGGAAAAGGCCAAGCAGCAAACAAAGACGTAACCAGGGCTTTGGGAATGACAGAAATCATCCCTGGCTGCTGCTTTCACACAGAGCAGGGAGAAATATTTCTGGAGAGAGTCTCTGCCTTCCCTGAAGGTGTCAGGCGTGCTTTGAAGAAGTCGTTTTAGCAAAATGAAACCAAAGACACCGAGCAGCAGGAGCAGAAATGGCCAGGTGAATCTGCGATGAAAAGCAGCGATGGATGCAAATCTGACCAGCGAGATCTAAACAGCTCCCAGCTTTGAAGCCGGGCTTCAGCCCCCGATCTGGCTCCCACCTCCTGGGACGGCTGCGCCAACCCTCCCGCACCCAGAATGGCCTTCAGCCGCTGGGCTCTTCAGATCTGCCTCCAGCCAAGGAACCGCACCAACAGTCCAGCAAGGGCTGGACCACGCAGGAGCGGGTGGCTTTATCTGTAAACCAAACCGAATCACGAGACCGGCTTAAAATCATAGAATCATGGAATGTTTTGGGTTGGAAGGGACCCCTAGAGGTCACCCAGCCCAACCCCCCTGCAGGAGCAGGGACACCTTGAACCACATCAGGTTGCTCACAGCCCCGTCCAACCTGGCCTGGAATGTTCCCAGGGATGGGGCCTCCACCCCCTCTCTGGGCAACCTGTTCCAGTGTTTTACTAGCCTTGTTTCTTCCTTATATCCAGTCTAAAATCTTGAAGCTCCAGCCTTGAATTAATCCATCTTGGCATCCCCTGCCCTCGATAGCTGCAGCCCTGCTGTCACCCACGGACCCCTCCAAGTCTCGGGGTGCAAGGCAAAGGGTTTCGCTGGGAAGCTGCTCCTGTGCTTTTTTTTTTTTTTTTTCTTGCTGGGATGACGTTCCTGGTGGCAGAGCCTCCGTCTTTAATCACAAGGAGAAGCTAATTACTGTCTTGCACATCCTCTCCCAGGAGTGCTCCCCCTTAAATAACTCTGGGCCGTTAAGTCACCAAAGATACAACAACAGATGTGCAGTAAAGTCTTTTTTTTTTTGCTTTTCCAGAGCCTCCAGGCTCGGCGTTGTCTGCACCCGGTGCATTTATTTTGCTGCATCTCCCCAAAGCAAGGCCAGGAATTGCCCCCCCGGTGCCATTCATTGCGGTCGGCAGCCGGTTGCAGCCGTCAGGAGATGCCTTCTCCAGAGTCACTGCCGGGTCACCTTGTCCCCTCCGCCGGGAGCCGTCCCCGCAGCCCGCCGACGGGTTTCGTTTGCAGGTTGTTGGTTTAAACGATGCAACAACGTGCCGGTATTTGTCCTGGGAGAGGAATCCGAAATCATCATGGTAGGGAATGAGCCCTTCTCCTGATATCAAAGTGCTCCGCTGGTCCCATCGCTCCCGAGCTGCTCTCTCTAATACCCCTGCTGATTTCACACCACTAAGCGTGATGAGAAGTCCTTTCCTCGCCTTCTCAGCCCAGTGTTTCTACCTCCCTAACACCCGCCTGCCCCTGGAGATAGCGGCCACAGCATCCAGTTTGCATTAGCACCTGCAAAACTGGGATAGAAGCCCTTCACCCCGGGACAGCCAGGCCCTCTCCTGCAGGGTTTTGCACCCTGAGGGTCGCTCGGGGGCTGTTTTAGCTGCTGATGTGCCCAGCTCCCCCGAAAACCAAGGAGGGACCCTGTTTTCACAGCTCCAAGTGGCTTTTGGAGCCACGTGGTGGGGGACCAAGCAGCACCCCCTGCTCCCTGCATGGATCTCAGGCTGGGGAACCCCACCTGCACCCAGGATTCGCTTCGTTAGCACCATAGCATCCCCGCTCCTCTCAAGCGGCAGCCCCGGCGAGCACCCGGCAAAGCTTCTGTTACTGAGCTGGCATCCCAGTTGGGTCCAGCTCTCCAAAAAAGGTTGAGCTGTTCCTCCTCCTCTTTCACTTTGGGAAGGGAAGGGAGACGAGGGCAGGGATCTTTGCTGATCTCTTGGATGATCTCTTCCTGCTCGCTTGCTCCGATCCCAAAGCGAAGTACCAAATAAGCCTTGTGGGAAGCACAGGGACGCGTCCCCCCCCGGACATCTGGGGATGCTGTAGCCCTCTCCCCAGGGCTTGGCAACTGGTGCCTTCCACTGCAGGAGGAGCTGAAGAAGAGCAGTGGTGCAGCGAGCACGCTGGGAAGATGCCCAGATCCAGCAGCTCGTTGCGTATCGGAGACCAAAAAGTCCTTTCTGAGTGGGACAGCACTGGAAGCACAGCGGAGGAAAGGGACTTCAAAGAGTGCCGTGCCACCACGTCCCCAGTACCCTCTTCCCAGTACACATCCTCCTAGCCCTGGCGAGGAAAATGCCCCTTCTTCCTGATTTACCACGGGGAATCCAAGGGGTGAATCACGCAAGGTGATTTGGGTGGGATGGGGTTGTCCCCTCCAGGAAGGACAAGACCTGCCCATCCTTGCACGCTTCCAGCTTGTGGGGGACTCTAAAACCTGGCACTCGCACCACGTCTTTGCTCTGTTGTCATGGCATTAGTGGCAAATTGCAGGTCCTGTAACGAACCCCGCGCCATCTGGTTACATCAACTAAGAGGAAGATAATGAACCACATGCTCTCCCCTGCTCCGAATGACGCGGCGGGGGGAAAGCACGGCCGATGACATCCAGCCATTGACACGCTAACACGGCTTGGCCCTGCCTTCTTCAGGCGCTCGAATCGTCCATCCTTGCTGAACGATCTCTGCAACATTGAACTGGCCTACTCTTGGGTCCTGTCCACCAGCAGTGCCCCCCCAAAAGCAAGGCTAATGACCGCCCCGCCATTTAATTTGTTAATACTTGCTAATGGAGGCCGCAAGAGTTCAAAAAAACCAGGGAGAGGCATCATTATTGCTCTTAAAATTAAACACATTTCTGCCGCGGGAGGCCATGCATTCATATCCAAATCCAAGCGGAGCCTGGTGTCTTTGATTGCTTTGCAAATGATCAAGAGGGGGGAAATAAAAAGAAAACAACTGGGTTTTCTGGCACACACACAGAGAGAGCTTGGCATCCCGGCATCCGTACCACACGTCTCCCAAGCTGGGAGCGCCGTCGAGTGTCTCCTCTTCTCCCCCGTGGCCTGAGATGTTCCAGACAATCACGCTCTTCTCCCTGGTGGTTTGATGCCTTTTCATTTAGCCAAGGATCCTCCTCCTTTAATTTCCCGGTGTCTTCTTAATGAGGCAACACGATGCCACACTGTTTACCCCTCCTTCTCCTCTACCTGCGTCTCTAATGGCGGTTTAACTTGTATTCCCACCGCAGCCTGGCTTCAAAACCCACACGTCCCGTGCAAAACCCCTCAGCTGGCTGTAATTTTCCACTAGGAAATACGCGTTTTATGATGAGAAAAATGGAATTGAACCAGAAGCAGAACAGAGAGCACAAATCGAGGAGGGGTTTTGAGCAGCGACATGACATGGCGAGGACGCTTCCCCTCTTGGACATCAGGATTTCTCCAAGGGAAGGGTTAAGAGCAGGTCCCTTTGCAATCCCTTTGCCCCCAGGACACCCCTGCACGCCCTGCGAGCTGCCCCTGGGATTAGCGTTTACCCTGGGATGCTTTTCCACATGCTCCGAACCCCTTCCCCGTCCCCGCAGGGCTGCCGTGAGCAGCCGAGTGGCGCTGAGCATTTGGTACACCAACAAGTGGAGCAGATGGTGCTGGTGCTGTGTCGGTAAATTCAGCCTCAAATTCCTTTGTGACCCATTCTATTTGCTCCCCCCCCACCCCCGCAAGGTTTTAGCCCCAGCCCTGCCCGAAGGGATGCGGCGGGGCCGGGGGAGACACTTACTCCTCTGGGAGCGGGCGCAGCAGAAGGCGACGATGGTGGCCATCAACACCAGGAACGCCACGCCGGCCCCCACGGCCACTCCGATGATCACTGCCATCGGCACCGACTCTGCAAGAGGAAGGAGAGGGAGCATGAAGCCAGGATGAAGGTCGGAAAGGGGGCTTTTCCCCCAGGGACCCACCCCCGGCTACTGGAAAGAGGCTCAGCGATGAGCCCTGGGGAGGGTTTTGGGGCCAAATGGACCTCCTTCCCCGCTCCCTCATCCCTGCGTGGGTGACGCCAGCAACTTGTGCAAACCCTGATCTCTCTGTGCCTCAGTTTCCCCTGGGAGGGAGAGAAGAGGAGGGAGCCAGAAGAGCGGGTTAGCAGCGGCTCTCGGCAGCGCCCTGTGGGTGAATGAATATTTCTAAAGGATGAAAGGTGCAAAAGAAGTGAGTGTGATTAAGAAAGAAAAATGGCTGGGAGAAAGGCTAGGGCTGGGACGGAGGGGTGGAGCTGGGCAGGCGGCTCAGCTGTCTTGGCTGAATTAACCCAGGAGCCATCATCCACAGCCTCTGCCTGGTTCATAGCCCGTGCGGGCAGGAGGCAGCCCTGGAGCAGAGCTTCCCGCGGAGCCGGGGTTACGCGCTCGCCTCCTTCTGCCTACAATAACTTTGTCGCTGGGTTCCCGGCGGGGATTTCAGCCGGCGGCTCAGCCAGGAAAGCTGATTTATTTGCGTGGATCCAGGCAGCCGGCTTGCAAGGTGCAGGGAGGGGAGAATATGAGATCGCATTTACGGCGAGAGGGTCAGATTTGCAGCCCAAGAGCCTTGTTATCTCCCTGCTCCTTTCCTCCGGTCCCTCAACGCTCAGCTCCTGCTTACCGGCGAGTGTTGGGTTGGTGCCTGCTCCCTGGATTATCGCCAGGCAGCAGCGGGCAGCACGCCCACTCGCAGGACACCAGAGCTGGGGGTACCACAAATGGCCTTCGGTGGCTGGGATGAGGAACCACATCCTGAAGACCCTCACCCCAAAAGCAGCAGATATCTATCAGTCCCCATTCCTGTGCTTTCTAGCACCCCGTAGGCTCTCGTGAACCCACGGTGGGCAAAAAGAGGGGTAACCCTTTCCAGGATGGCTGGCTAAGCTGGGCGAGTGTGTCCTCACCCCCTTCCTGCACACCTCCAACGTGTGTTTTCTCCTTGGGGCCCCTGCCTTGCAAATGGCTGGGATGAATCTAGGGAAAAAGATGGATGCAGAGAGGTGGTCCTCCTTCCCCCTTGCCTACGCGGGTGGGGAACGTGAATGCTGCTGGGCCACGGGGCCATGGGGACACATGGGTGACCTAGCTGAGAGGCTGAGCCCGGCCGCCCAATGGCTGACACTTGACTGGGCGATACGGAAACCATTTCTCATTGTCCACTGGCGTGGAGCTGGTGTTGACCACGAATTTCATCCTGGACCTGAGCTCACCGATCCCACCTGTGCCTTTCAGCCTTCCTAAGGGCATGCCTGCTTACTGGTGGGACTGGGAGGAGTCGTAATTCCACCAGCATCTTTCCCGTCTAGTCAGCAAAGGGTTTCTTCATTGCTCTCTAATCCCAGCTGGGGCAGGGGAGTTATAAAGCCACTTTGTTACCCTTCAGCAGTGGCCATGGGGCTTCGTGGGTCCTGAGCCCTAATTTAGGAACTGCAGGGTGATAAAAAAATGGTGCTGGTTGAGTTTAGCCTCTTCTGCTCCCACTTGCTCGAAGAAGAGCCTTTGGTCGCCCCCGCTTAGCTCGTTGTGATTCGGCTGGTGGTTTAGGCTGGTGCTTTTCAGTTGCTGGCTTGCTCATGAATCTTCTGCCTGGGCCACTGCTGCGGTGGCTCCTGGGTCACCAAAGCTGCTGAGAACGCTGACCATGGCTGGAGCCCCATGAGTGCTCTGCAGCCTTGAGCTGGAGCTCAGGTGGCCGATGCTGGAGCTGGTCCCAGCTGCACCAAGGAGCTCATCCTAAAACCAGCACCCTCCAATGCCCCAGTTGAGCCACAACAAGAAGAAACTGGGATTTTTTCTTCTCTGTGTAGACCGTGGCCACCTGCTAGGCAGTGCTCCTGCTGACAGTGGTAACTCGCGGGGTTTTTTTGGCTCTCCCAGGGGAATAAAGAGCGAAAGGGTGAGGAGCCAGGAGCCCGGGGGCCCTGGGAGTTCTTGCTGGCTCTCAGCTTTGGGGGAGCGAGATCTGCAATGCAGAGCTGAGGGAGAAGCAGGTAGTGATGGCGAATGATGAAGATGATGGAGAATCATGTGGGGAATGGGGCGGGGAACGTGGCCGGGGCTCTCCTGGGCTGCAAAAAAAGGTGACTGCAAAGGGACAGTGACAGGGACCAGTGGCTGGGAGGGTAAACTGTGTCTCCAAGAGCAGGGCGAGCTGATGAGGAGCGGTCTGCTGGCTACGTGCTCTCCTGTGAACCCTACTTGGCGCAGAGGATGAGGAAGGCACAAGGGCAGCACACCCTGCAGCACCCGTTCAGCCCCGCGCTGGCTGCTGGCTAGCACTCTCCCAGGGTGCTGAGACAAGCTGGTGGCCGCCAATGACCTTGGACACTTCTACTTCTCTCCTTCTTGCCCCGCAATAGCACTGAAACGGTCCCTTTCGCAGCACTTTAAGACATGGCTGCGCAATGTTATCCCCTCTTGGCGGGGCTGGTTTTCAGAGCGAGTCAGTGACAGAGCAGAGACCCGACCGCTCCTGCTTCCCAGTTCATCCCAGTCACTGCCCTGCAGCTTTCCTACACCCCTGCCTGCCCTGCCGGAAAGCTGCCGGGCCAGGAGGAGGACGCCGGGTCCTTGGGTGTGGTAATGGCTGGGGACAATTCACGTTCACCGTCAGCTCATGATTTCCATACCTGCTTGAATACCAGCTCCTGATTTCATTTCCGTACCTGTTTGAAAATAAAGCAAGTGTCCACAGCCTTGCACAGCCCAAGCGCACACGTCAGCCTTCCTCCGCTTACTGCTCCGAGCGCAGGGACGTCCCCATGAAGGGGATGTCCTCTGCCACCCTACGGCATCCTCAGCCACCCTACGGTGTCCCCCTGCCCAGGGCAGGGATGTCCCCTTGCATGGCCTAGCAGGGGTGCTCGGATCTCGGATGCGGAGCCGGCTGTGGACTTGGATGCTGTGTCGCCGGCTCCGACCCAGCTCGGCTGCCCGGCCACCCTCCGCCGGGACCCAGGCTTGCCGCTGAGCGCTCCCGCTGACTGGCAGGCGACCTGGAAAAACCACTGGCTCTGTTTGTATTGGAAGAAGCCCAAGGCTAATTTTAAGGGGTTCATTTAGCTCTAATTTAATCTGGACGGCAGCCTTGCCTATAAATCACGGCTTAATGAGAACAATCCACCTGCCTGCCCTGGCATTTAATAAAATAGAAGAGAACTGGAGTCCCTCCAGGAGCTAAGCGGTCCTCACAAAAGCCGTCTCCCTCCCTTGCTATTGAGAGCCCCAAGAGTGGAAATCCCCTGGCCATCCCCTGAGAGTTGCTCGAGGTGCCTTCGAGGCCGGGTGGGTAAGCCCAGCCCTGCAAAACACATGCTGGCTTCGTGGCTGGGGGCTGGGGTGGAGGGTTGCCACCAGCCCAAACGCCTTCCTCCCACACTCACTCCCACCGCCACGGAGCAGCGGGGTCTGGGAGGAGCAGCCGGTCC
>NW_009260185.1:550442-551613 GCF_000687185.1 Egretta garzetta
CTGGCAGAATGGGGCAACACTGTACCAGGCAGAGACTTCGGAGGGCTTGTCCCACCTCCTGCCCCTCTGCCAGGACCAGGTACCCTAAGGACGCAATCCTACAGCTAGCACATCTGGAACATTTTCACCGCCCTTCCTTAGTTTCCTCTTTGCCATCCCAAGAGCTTTTCTGAGCATCTCCTGCCTCTCACGGCATCTCCCCGCTCTTACAGCCCGGTCAGGTCCTAATTCCCGCTGCCCGACAGCCCCCCCGGCTCCTCAGCGATGCCCACCTTGCTCTTTGAGCCGGATGATCTCCGTGTCGGAGCCGAAGCTGTTCCAGGCGGTGCAGTTGTAAATGGTTTGGAAATCAGCCCGGACGATGTTGCTGATGGTCAGCGTGGAGATGACACCCTCGTCCGTGCTGACTGTCTCCACCGTGTAGCGCCCGGAGGTCCCAGACTCCAGGACGTTCTCCTTCCAGGACCAAGCCTGCCAAGCAAGGGAGGGGTCAGCCTGGGGCAGGTTTGCCCACCACAGGGCACCCTAAGGTGCGTGGGCACCCACCATGCCCCATGGGACGCTACTCACAATTCGGTCTGGTGGCGGGGTGCTGCGGATGAAGCACTTGATCTGCCCTTTCTGGCCGTGGAGGGCATGCTGCGTCTGGGTGCTGGAGATGATGGGTGGCCCTGCAAGAGAGAGGAGAGGGCTGCTGGCATCTCGCACGGGTGGCTGCAATACAAGGCACCGGTGGCAATGAGGGGGGTGTTAGCGGGGACATCGGAGCCCCCCTTTTTGAGAGGGAGGGATGGAGCAACAGCTCCCTCACCTCCTGCGATGCAGGAGGACGCAGGGTGGGGGCTTTGCTTTAAGGCTCTGCTGGTTTTCTGCAAAGCCCCCCCCAGGCACCAGGGTCTCTGCTCCCACATCCTGGGCGTTGGGCGGCGATTAAATCACCCTGTGGAAGTCTCCTTGGTGAACCTGGCCTCTGAGAAGGGCTGTTTGCTCCGGCAGCAAAGCAAGAGCCTGGCCCACCTGGTGCTCCTCTTCCACGATCTCCCAGATTCATTAAGCAACCGTTACACTAATTGCTCCCCAGGGGCTTAACGAAGCGGTAGGAGGGCAGAGGGAGGCACTGACGAGCAGCTGCTACCTGCAAGTCCCCCATCAGTGACCTGCAATCCGCCTG
>NW_009260185.1:551654-552078 GCF_000687185.1 Egretta garzetta
CAGCTGGGATCTCCTGCGCCGTTCAGATGCCGAAGGAGCTCAGCCTGGCTGGGAAAGGCTCTCCCCAAGCGACATGAGGCCAAACGCACTGGCTGAGCTGGCTTGGGAAGGCAAATGTCCTTGTCCTGCCGTGGTGGCCATCCTGAAGGCACGGTTGGGAGAAAAGGGGTTGGAGAGGAGAGCACGGCTTGGTGGGCTCAGCATGTCCCCCACTCTTCCAACAGCCCCGTGGGGAGGGGGGACCTCCCCCTGAGGAGGGGCTCACCCCAAGGGAGCAGCATAAGAGCTGGGATCCTAATTGCTGTTTATTAGCCTCCTTAATTAAAGCAGATTTGCATTTCTGTGAGCGGCTCACTGCTGATAGAAAAGCAAACGGCAACTGGGCAGGGTGAGGGAGGAGGCAGGGGCTGGCAGATCTGCCCCT
>NW_009260185.1:552127-562428 GCF_000687185.1 Egretta garzetta
CAGCCCCTACCCCTACTGCTGCCCCAGCCCCTGTCCCTGTCCCTGTCCCTGCCCTTGCCCCTGCCCCTGCCCCGGCTATTTCGGATGTTTGCTCTGGGTTGTTGCTCTCGGGTTTGAGCCCATCCCTGGGTTTGTCAGAGAACGCAGCCTTGCCGTCATGCCCGCCCCTGCACACGTGTTCAGAGCTGCAAACGCCGTCGGGCTCCGGCCTGGCCATGCAAAGTGGAAGAGCCGCAAGAGGAGTTGATACAAGAGGCTGGAGACAACCTCAACTGGGGCTTGAGCCCTGGCCTCTGGGGTGGTCAGCGTGGGAGAGCGTGCTGTGCTCCTGCTCTCTCCCATCAAGCCAGCCGTTGGGGATTTGAGAAACTTTTCACAGTTTCTTTTTATTTTTTTCCCCTGCAGCTGATGTGTTCCTTTAAGAAAAGTCTCCGGGATGTGGGGTACAGCGGGGAGAGACAGATTCACCTGGGTGTCCCTGACCGATTCCCATCCAAATTGCCCGTTTATGAATTTGCAGAATGCACAAAATGTACCGAAATGCTGAATTCTTCCCTCTGGTGCTTTCAGATGCACAGCTGCCTATTGCAATTACCCCAGTATCTCCTTTCTGCACCGAACTTTCACGCTCCCCAAACATTCCCCACTGGCTGCAGCCCTATCCTTCCGTTCCAAGGTGAGATGCATGGAGAAGCAGCTCAGCGAAGCGCGCTTCACCCCCCAGCGACCAGGAACACGGCTCTGGCAGCTCGGGAAATTACTGCTGAAAGTGAGCCGCCGTCCAAATTGATGAGAGCAGGAGCCGCGCGCGAAGGAGAAGGTCAGGGCTTGCTTTGATGTAACGGTCATAGCTGTATGTTAGTGGAAACTTTTGTGCACCTTCATATCAGAAACAGAAAATAAAAAAAAAAAAAAGAAGACATTTTGGTGTGGTTTTCTGCCCAAACGCTCTTCTTCAAGATGTTCTTCCAGGCACGCTCCCAAGGTGTGCATTCTCATTTATCCATCGCTGAAAGCCCAGGAGAAGTTCGGTTGATTCCTTGCTTTCCCTCAATGCAAACGGCATCTTGCCTTCATGAAATAGCTCTTTCCAAGCATGCCCAAGGTGGTAACATCAGCTAGCCTTGGCCTTCGCTCCCCACAGCCCACGCAAGAGCAGAACCGTGCCGACAGCCAAGTGTGATGGGCAAGTGGCCCTAAACGTGGGTTGGGGCTTTTTCCTCCTGGATGGGACACGTGATGGGGACCCGTTTGGCCCCATCATCTTCCAAAGTTGGCACAAGGTGTGCAGGATGAGCTTCTTGGCTAACTAAACACATGCTAGGTGATCCTCCTGCTTGCCTGCCCTGATCACCGACGAACCCAAAGCCAATGGAGGCAAGAGCAGCGATGGGATCCGTAGGCCAGGCCTAAATAATAATAATAAAGAGCCATCTTCTTTCTATTTCAAGGGTTGTATGTTACTTATAAATTCTGGAAGCTCTCCAAGTCTGGGTGACGCTAGAGAAAAATGGCTTAATAATCATTAAAAGGATCATTTTCCCCAAGGAGAGTGGATTTTAAATGGCACAAATGCCAACGGCTTTGGGTTTTATTATTGCTTTAGGAGTTCAGAGTCGAAGGCTTATCATCATGATAATAGCCTATGACTAAAGACCATTTGTGAGATGAACATGCCCAGAAATAATAGCATGAAGTTGCAGCCTCTTCACATTCGGGGCTGGCGTTTGATTCTCCACCAGGCTCTGGCTCCTTATGAAAGCTGCCAATCTCCGGCTTGGCATTCAGCGCTAAGTGTGAGACAGCCCACCGGCAGGAAAAAGGCTTTAAACAATGTTGCTATGGATATAAATGATGGAGCTATTGGTTGCGGTTATTTTTAGTACCCTGGTGCCAATTTATTTGTGCAGTCCTGGCTGCTGGCACAAAAGAGAAGGCAGCTTGCTGACTCGGGAGCCTTGGAGGAGTGAAAGGATGGCCTCGACTTCTCCAGCCTGCTTGAGTCTATCTGAACCTTTCCTCCCAAGCAACGTTGGCAATGGTTTGGCAGGAGAATTTGGTTTAACTCCTCTCTTCCTGGGCTGGCTCGCGCTGCCTGCTATTGCAAGGGATCATCCCAAGGTCCCCATTCTCAAGGCATGCTCGGTGAGGGTCTCCATGGATGCCACCATGATGTTCTCCTGCCCAAGCACTGCGTCAAGCCAGCCCCTCCTGTGCTCCCCAGCTCTCCTGCAGCCTTGCCTTGCTTGTTGGGGTGAATCCCAGGCAAATTAAACCCTGAATTAGCCACCCGGGGCTGGCCAGCCCTTCTAACAAACCTTTTCTCGCAGAGCAAGAAGGGCAGGGGTGGTGGTCCCTGCCCAGCAGCCTCTGCTGAGCCCGGATGATGTGTTGATCCTGCTGTGGAGGTGATCTTGGGGTGCTTCTCCTAGTGGGGTGGGAGCTTCAGCCAGGCTTGTGTGCAGCCGGGAGCATCGCGAGGCTTTGGCTCATGCGGGGGCTGTAAATCCGACTGCTGCTGATTTACGGTGGCACCAACAGTTCCTCGCTTCCTTCTTGCCTCTGCTGCTCCGGCCCTGCCAAACGCTGCTCATTTGCATAATCCTCCTTCCCATTAACGAGACTCTGAATCCTATCTGCTTCCTTTCAGGCTGGTGGCCTCATGCTCTGGCTGGGCACGGGCTGCCAGCCCCTCTCTGCACACGCAGACGAGGCTGCCGGTGGGGAGGGCGGCGAGACCCGCTGGCAGCGGGGGCAGGAGGATGCTCTCCCACCCCAGCATCGGCCTGCCGCAATTTCTGACTGGTTTGGGAGCGGATGGGCTGCTGCAGGCAGGATTGCAGGCTGAGCCGGATGAAGATCCCTCAGTCGGGGTCCCCGTCCTTTCGGTGGGCTGGATCAAGCCCCTTCGAAGCCCGCACGCACCGATCAGTCTGTGCCACTAGCCCGGAACAGCCCCTTCTAAATGCCTAATTTCCCTGTGACGAATCCCAGCCCACGGAAAAAGGCACCCAGTGATACCAAGACAATTGTCTCACCCTCTGGATTTAAAATCACTTGAAAATACGAAGCGTTCGACTTCCCTCTCAAATTACAGCGGAAAAGACTTTCAGCGGCATTCATTAGCTGGATTAGACACAGCGTGCCGTGCTCCCGGAGCCGCAGCGCCGCGCCGGCCATCACCTGCGCCTGGAGGTGCGGGATTCTCCCTTGCTGCAGGGTCCAACGCGATGGCGTGTCCCAACGCTGTCACCTTGGGGTGGCACCAAAGCCCAGCAGTGGGTCTCCCAGCAGCACGTCCTAGCGGGATGGGATGCTGCCAGCTCCCAGGCGATACCCAAAGCCCAGCGGTGAACCTCACGGATTCCATTTGCTCCCCTGTCAGAGGCGAAAAGCTCAGGGGTGGCGTAAGCTTTAAAGCTCTCGAGAGCAGCTTTCCCACGCCACGTGCTCCGGGCGGCCCCCAGCCCGCCGAGCCCTTTGCTCGGCACCCAAGGCCGCCGCGTGCCTGGTAGGTGTCAGGCAAGGAGCAGGTTCTTTGTTTGCGCTAATTTGTTGCTTTGTTTTCCGCCAGCTAGTTTAATTGTAATTAAAACCCAGCGGCTGCAGGGGAAGGAGCATGCAGGCGCCGAGGAGCTGAGTCGGAGGCAAGGGAGGGGTTGGTTTTCAGTCCCCTGCTGCGTTGCCCTTGGCTCCCCTTTCCAGCATTATCTGCACTGAAAATTAACGCTTGCCTGTGCTGCTTCCCCGCTTATTTTCGTCTCTTTGTGACACTGAGCGGGGACTGAAGCTTGCCAGTTTGTCACCCAGGTGAGAGGCAATGCAGAATTCATTCTCTATTTATACCATTTGCAGCCTGCCTGGCTCTCTCCCTTCCATATTTAGGCTGAAATTCATTATCGGCTGCTGCGGGGTCCTGGCCAGGTCATCGGTAAACTCCAGGGCTCTGGAGTGCTTCCCAGCTCCCGGGCATGGGTGAGGGCCCGGGCTGCATCCTGACACCGTGCTGGGTGAGCCCCGAGCAGCCCTGGAGGAGCTGAGCAGCAGCGCTGCCTCACGCAGGTATCCTCACGTGGGCTCTCGGAGAGTGATTAGGCTGCTGGTCTCGGATCCAGGCTCAATTCCCAGCTCTCCGGCTGTACAACTGAGACAACAGTGCTCTCCGACCTTGCAAGGGTTTTGCAAGATAAATCTATTAAAGATTTAAAGACACCAGCTCCCAACTACTCAATAAACCCCTGTTGATAATAAGGAACCACGCAGGTCTTAGATAATATTGGTGTGTTTGTGTTTTTTTTTGCTTTAACCCACGCATCGCCAGGCAAACGAATGCAAAATCCTCATTCCCTTGTATCGCCCGAAGGGCAGGATCCAGCTGTGGGTGGGATTTGCTCTGTAAGCAAACATCCGAGGGGATAATTTGGCAACGCAAGCCGTCAGAGCCACAGGAGCAAAGCAATGAGACGGCGGGATAGAGCAGCGATAGGAAAGCAAGAGGTACCGTTGACGGTGAGCGTCACCTCCCGTTCCCCCGCGCCGACCCGCGGGACCACGGCTCGGCACACGTATTTCCCAGCGTCTTCCTGGCGGACGGACTTCAGCGTCAGCTTGTTCTCGTTGCTCAGGACCTGGAAGAGAGGAGGGGGTGGCTTTCAGGGGGGGGCGATGAGAAGCTGAACAGGAGCCGTGCGTTACGAGCTCCGCAGCAGCCTGGAGAGAACAAAGTGGATGAGCCCAAAGTCTTACATGGCATGGAAACACCACTTCTTGCTGTTGACCAGGGAATAAAGAAATGACACATTTTTGGGGGGGAAATCTAAGTCCTGTTGGTGGGAGATCGACCTGGAGAGCTGGGAACCGGGTCTGGATAGCTGGGGAAATCTCAGCTGCTTTTGGGAAGCCCTCCCCACAGACCGGCTGCACCGTGGCTCTCAGCCACGCTGCCCTCCTGCCCCGGCGGTGCAATTAGCAGCTTTATTAAACCTTGAAAATTGCTGCAGCAGCGGGATGGGGCTGAGGCTGTCAGCAGAATCCCAGCACTGGTGGCATTTAAAAAGACGTGGTGGGTCTAAACCAAGTACCGGCTTTCGGAGCGGTGCGTTTCGGTGCTGGCTGCGCGTGCCTGGGGGTAATTCCTCCCTTGCCTCCCTCCCCCAGGCCCTCGCAGGCTGGGCCCAGCCCATCGCCTCTCCTCCTTCCAGCACCCGCTTGCTCCATGAGCCCCGGGTTGCTGCTCCCGCAGCCGATGCCTCTGGGAATTCGTGCTGATGGTTTGCAAAGCCCACGGTGCCCTGAGCAGTGGTTCCATATGGATCTGGGTCTCCCTGTAGCAAGAATATGGGGGTCTCACCCCTAACCTGGCAGGAGGCAGAGGCACAGGGTTTCAAATCCCTTTTAAACCCATTCTTTTAGCACTGATTACGAAGATTTCCATGCAAATGCCTGTGCTTACTTGGCCTCATCTCCTCTCTTCTCTCTCTGATTTGTTTCCTTCTGGCAAAGCAGGAGGAAAGAAGGCAATTTTTGTGGGAGCCTGACCTGTCTCTGAAAGCAGAGGGGCTGGAAAAAAAGCAGTCCTGATCGCACATCCCACCGCGATGGCTGGGTGCTGTTGGGCTTCACCAAGCAGCACCCCCTGCCAGCATCCCTCTGGGAAGATGGAAGGAGGCTCTGCTGAACAGCAACAGGGCATCTCTGCTGGGTTAGACCAGCCGGTGGGTCTGGCCTGAGCCCCGAGATGCTCCCAGCCAGCAAAGGCCAGCTAGAGGGAGCCAAATAAAAAGGGAGAAGGCTGCTCTGCCTGGCTTTGCTGCCCATTAGCGAAGGCAAGCTCTGGTGCGTGGCTGGGGCTGGACCGGGAGGGTCAGGAAACCCTCGTCCTCCTTCCAGCTGCCCTGCACACTCCAGCAGCTTTGAGAAAATGAAATAGCAGTCTACGGCCTGACAGCGACGCCTGTAATGATGATAACCCAGAGGAACAACACTGCAGCTGCGGGATGGGAAACCACCCAGGGATTATTGACCCGCTGGGATTCCTCAGCTGATTCGAGCCATCAGCTCTCCCAAGTCTGTAATTACTTCCCAGGAGATGGCCTTCGCCGAGGTCATTATGGTTTGGAAAAAAATGCCCCAGCAGTTAATGCCTCGATCTCGGCTCCTCTCCTGCATCCGTGCCTGGGGAGGGGAGCGACTCAGCCCCTTCATCTCACCATGACGCGAGCCCAGCGCTCTGACAACGCCAACGCATACGCCAGCGTCGCCTCATCGACTTCAGGACGCGTCTGTCCAGAGGAAGCTGAAAGATGCTTTTCAAGCCCAAACCTGCGTGCGCCTTCCGGATGAGTTTCACGTCTCAGCCCTCCTTTAGCTTCTTAACGTGGCTTTGCTCAGCCCTCCTGTCTGTAAAGAGGGGATCAGAGCACCTCCTTCCTCCCCGGGCTGACTGAGCCGCGATTAATATTTGCAAAGCTCCTTACGCTTTTCAGGACAAAAGAGAGGTGGAGAAGTCTGCTGGGCCAGATCCAGACTGCCCCGGCTTGAGCAGAGTCCGGCCCACAGCGGAGGAGAGCTGGGGTGACCACGTCAGGGCGTGAGCTCGGGTCTGGAGGCCAGGACCATCCCAGAAAGAACCACACGCAGGTGATTTGCAGAAGCTCTACCTGTCAGCGCGAGGTTAAGTGATCCTCTGGCCTCTCTTTACCCCTTATGCCCATCACCATGGGAATCAATTCTCCTCCTATTAGGACTCCTTCGCAAACATCTCCTGCGGGTGAGAGCTGCGCGTCCTCTGGAAGGTGGCTCTGCTAGGACTCGATTCCTCTGCTGAAAGATGCTTTTCAAGCCCAAACCTGCGTGCGCCTTCCGGATGAGTTTCACGTCTCAGCCCTCCTTTAGCTTCTTAACGTGGCTTTGCTCAGCCCTCCTGTCTGTAAAGAGGGGATCAGAGCATCTCCTTCCTCCCCGGGCTGACTGAGCCGCGATTAATATTTGCAAAGCTCCTTACGCTTTTCAGGACAAAAGAGAGGTGGAGAAGTCTGCTGGGCCAGATCCAGACTGCCCCGGCTTGAGCAGAGTCCGGCCCACAGCGGAGGAGAGCTGGGGTGACCACGTCAGGGCGTGAGCTCGGGTCTGGAGGCCAGGACCATCCCAGAAAGAACCACACGCAGGTGATTTGCAGAAGCTCTACCTGTCAGCGCGAGGTTAAGTGATCCTCTGGCCTCTCTTTACCCCTTATGCCCATCACCATGGGAATCAATTCTCCTCCTATTAGGACTCCTTCGCAAACATCTCCTGCGGGTGAGAGCTGCGCGTCCTCTGGAAGGTGGCTCTGCTAGGACTCGATTCCTCTGCGGCAGCGATGGCACTGAGCTTCAGAGGTCTACATTTCCCTTTGCCTCTCCCAAATGGGACTCCAGGCCCCACTTTCCAGCCCTCCATCGAAACGCCTCGTGGATTCACACACGCTTTCATCCAAAATACTACAAAGGCAATAAAGCCTTTACTGCTTAATGCACTTTGCTGGACTAACTGGGGATGCTCACTGCAGCCCTGCAGATCTGCAGCCTGGGAGCCACTGCTCTGCACTGCCATGATGTCCCCTGTGTTTGGAGGAGCCTCGGAGGTCCAGCATTTGTCCAGCCAGGAGCTCCCAGCCCATAGGTTTGGGCTTTGCTCCATGGGGAGCATCACACAGCACCTCATGCCCTGAATGTGCCTTTCCCCACCGCCCTGGCAGCGATTCTTACCACGCCTGAGCCTCGCTTCATCCAGACGATAGTGAGAGACGGGTTCCCAGTCCAGGCACAGTTGAAAACTGCGTCTGAACCCAGGTCAACGAGGAGGGACTGCGGTTCTGTCGCCATCCTGGGCCCAACTGCACAGAGGAGACCGGAGTTACTCCCAGTGATGGGCTGTGTCGACCAGAAACCCTCAGACCAAGGAGGTCACTGTGCCCAAGGAAGCAGTGGTAGGTCTTGATGGACCTACAGGTCACAGCCATGTAAGATCCCCAAATAAAGAAGAGCATGAGCCAGTTGCCTGCTGCAAACCCCAAGAACCACCACCATAAGGCAGGAGGAAACTGGGATCCCACCACCAGAGCATTTACAAAGCCTGAGCTGCAAGAGAGCCTAGCAAGGCTGGGTCACCCCGGGGAAGTCAGATCGAGCCCTTCCCGTTAATTTTCAGCAGCTCTGCTGGCCCTGCTTAGGGCTTAGCCAGTCTTAAGCTTAGCCAGTCTCAAGCTGACCGATTACTCACAGTAGACATCCACGGTCCTGCTGATGTTTGTGCTGCCCAGCGCGTTGGTGACCTCGCAGGAGATGGGCTCGAAGAAGAAGGTGTGGTCCACGATGGTTTCATAGAAGTCACCCGAAGCTTCCTTTATAACCTGGCCTTTTTTTGCCCACCTGTTGGAGAGGAAAAATCATCGTCACGGTGCTGTTTTCCGTGGCTTGCCCTGCACACGTGTGCGATGGCGGAGGTGCCGTACGGTGCCTGCTGCTGCCCTCGGCTTCAGGAGGGACGTGCACTTGTCCTCAGCATCGCCCGCTTCCCCTAGGGATTACAACCGCAGGTTTTGGAGGGGAGACGCCGAAGCGATGTGCACAGATATCCCTACTGAAACCTTCCCAAAATAACCCCAAAATTGCTATTTCCCTGTGAAAACCTGGAAAGACACCTCATTCCTTAGGATTGCGGGGCACGGGTGGGAGACCTCAGTGACAGGAGGCAAAACCCTTTCCAGCTTTCCCCCGCTTTCACTTTTGGGGCACGGGTGGGAGACCTCAGTGACAGGAGGGATGGAACATGGAGAGTGGGAATGGCAGCGCCAGGAGAACAGTCCCTTCCCAAACGCTTGCCAACCACCACTGCTGGTCTTTCCACACCAAAACTGCTAAAACCCTTTCCAGCTTTCCCCCGCTTTCACTTTTTTCTTTTTTCTTTTCCCCAATCAGAGAGAACTTTATCCCTTTAAGGCAGCTGAAATAACATTCCCCTGCGAAGCCAAGCTGGCATTTGCAACACTGCAACTTGCAAATTGTCTTGGAGAACAAGCTGTCAACTCAGCACTTGAATTAAGCCGCTGTTTGCCAAACAATGAGCAAATGTGACCTAATGGGGCACCAGCTGGCAGCCTGCCACTCCGGAGCGGGTGGGAAAGACCCGGAGATGCTGTTGGGTGGTGTGGAACTCCAGTCGCTCTTTGGGGGAAGGGAAAGAAAGTGCAGCAGGCTGGGGAAAAAAAATAAAAATATAGAAAAATCCTCCCAAACCAACCGACAGGTGAATTAGAGGGAGGAGGAGGATTCCCCTGAGGAATCTCTGCCGCTGTTGCCTTGGGGCTGCCCTCCTCTGGTGGCGCTGGATGGGTTGGGATGTTTGGGTTGGGGAAAGATGCAGGCACTGGGAGCTGGACGTGCCCCGTCAGGCTGCGCAGAGACGAGCCATGCTTCCCATGTGGGGTCGGCAGGGGGCTTTGGGAAATCTGTCCCCTTCACGGCGACCAGCATCCCAAGGTCTTCCTACGGGTCTCCTGCTCCTGCCTTTACTGCTCTCCTCTGCTCGTCCCCACCCCTCTGCTATGGGTTCCCCTTTGCTTTAATGCGAAAATTGTGCTGCCCCAAAGGCGACAACCGGAGCTAGGGAGGGTCTGTAGGCACAGGCGGCTTCCTCAGGGGCCTCTGGAGCGGGAGCGAAACGCCGGTCCGCGGCAGGCTGGAAAACGCTCCGACAGCGCCGCTAGAGCAAATTCCCCCGGTGCCTGCCGAGGTGAACCCAGCCGAATGGGGCCAGCTGGCCTGCAAGCCTTCGCCCACCATCTGATGAGACAAGCGTTTTGAAAGAGATGTATGAGCGGTACAGATGCGAGCTGATTTGTACGCACTTCCCTGCCCTCTCTTTTCATTTATCTTTGCACCTTGAACAGATGCCGACTGGCCACGACAGCTCCCCTGCCCCCCCTTCCTCCCCGGACTCCCCCTTCAATAATTAATCAGGAGATGCCGCCTTTATTTCTAGGGCTGCGCTTCATCTGTTAACGAGGGAGGATCCTCGCATGGAAAAACCAGCACAAGTGACACCTTCCCGGTGCCGATCCAAAGGTTTCAGTGGTCAGTGACGCTTTGGTGATGCCCTTCTCCTTCCAGAGGGAACTGCGACCCAAACCAAGGGGTTTGCAAGAGGTTGGCCAGCGAGGTGGACCCCAGCATCACGTTTCCCTGCCTCCTGATGGGATCTGCCTTGCCCAGATGCCTCCCTGCCTTGGGAATGATGCTGCCCATCACTGAGAGCATCTGCCA
>NW_009260185.1:562492-563045 GCF_000687185.1 Egretta garzetta
CTCGAGCCCAACCTTTAACCTAACCCTGCCATCCCACCACTAAACCCTATCCCTAAGCACCTCATCTATCCTTCTTTTAAATCCCCCCAGGGATGGGGACTTGACCACCTCCCTGGGCAGCCCATTCCAGAGCCTGACAGCCCTTTCCAGGCTGTGGCAGAAGTGAGCTGGGGGGATCAGCCAGACCTCCAGTATCTCATCCTTGAAGCTCTGCACAGGTTGTGGGGTGGACAAGAGACATGTTCTCGGTCCCCCCTGTTTGGTTTGCTACTCAAAAAGCCACACTGCAGCAATGCCTGATGAAAGAAAGCATGTGGGAAGGAAGGTCGAAAGCTTGAGGGACAGGGCAACTTCAGCTGGTGAACATGGAAATACCCTGGGCGTTTTGTCAGGGGTATTTCTGCTCCGTTAAGCTCCTTTTACAACCTTGGCCCCGTAGAGGATCCCAGCCACAAGCAGATTTCCAGCCTCTGAAGGGTCTTGTTCTGCTGCTCAGGGGCTCAGGGGAGGCACAAGGTGCCTGAAGCCACTTCCCCGCAGCAGTCACTGGGGT
>NW_009260185.1:563233-576033 GCF_000687185.1 Egretta garzetta
CTTGGGCTCCTCGTGATTTCTTCCCAATGCCTCGCCAGCCCTATTAACATTGAGCCTGGCTCCCAGCCAGCGCTCCCTGTCCTATCACCCTTGAGAGCAGGGGCTTTTTCATTTATCTTGTTACCTTAAAGCTATTTATAGATTGCAAACGTGCTGCCCAGGGTCTTTTCCAGGCTATATAAATTTACCTCCTCCGGTCTCTCCTTGTATGACTTCGCCACTGCTAACTCACCAGTCGCTTTTTGCTGCTGGTTTCCTGAGCTTCTGGCTCAGGAAAGTCGTTTTTTGCTGCTGGCTTCCTGAGCCAGGTTGAAGGGGCTGAGGGGAGCACGGCATTGTTGCACCCTCCCCGTGCTGAGCCTGCCCAAAGGACCTCTTCCCATCATCTTCTTGGGCTTGCCATGACTGTTGGCATGGCAAAAGGGACGCTACGGGCCGCATCCCACCCGCCCTGCGCTTCTTGGTGAGGTGACACCTCACCCTGAGATGCCTTCACTGCCCACGCTCGGCCACCAACAGGCACCTTCTGAGGACCTAGCTCCAAATCCACCACTTCTCCCCGTGTTGTATGGCCAGCGCAGACCTAGCACCCTACCTGCTGCTGTCCCTCGCCCCCCTGGGCTTTGCACATTTTCTCATCTTCCTTTCTCTTCACCAAGCACCGTCTCAGCCTGTTTCCCCGGATGGGTATTTCTTCCCCTCCGGGCTGAGTTTTATTTTGTTATTTCCTTCCCCATATTTCTAACCCGTGTTTGTTTTTCTCTGGCCTCTCTGGAGGGAGTGCCTCCCATTTCAGTATCTTCTGGAAATTGAATCGGCCCGGGTGATGGAGGAAAACAAATTTCAACCAGGAAACAGATATTTCGATCCAAGCTTCAAAGGGGTTATTACAGACAGCAATGAAAAAACGGTGATTAAAGAATAAAAAAACCCCAACCCAGTACTGCGTCCTTTTAACACTTAAAGATAAGAGGGAGGGGGGGACTTTTCTAAGGAGACATTCTTCAGGGAAATAGCATTTTTTGGACTCCATCGATCGCTTCCCAGCTAAGAGTGCCCGCATGCAAATAAGGACGGACAGTTTGGGATGTGTCAGCTCACAAGTGATGCCGGGGCTTCGTTTGGGTTTTCAGACGTCAGTCTTTCAGTGACCTCCTTTGGTTTCCGAAGGAAACCTGCCGCAAGCCGGGATGAAGTGCTTTTGTGCTTCCTCCCAGGGTCTCAGTGGAAGATGCTCAGCTGAGTCGTCTTCTGCATGAGGGGTGAAAACCCAGGAGCTCCATCACTTCCCCTTGAGGACCCCATGTCTGGCCAGGCTTCTGGGCTTGTGGAGCCCACGAAGAGCTAATGGCGGTTGCAAGGAGAGCATGACATCCCCTATAGAACGTCGGCCCACAGAGGAGCATCGCCAGCGAGCACTTCATCTGCCTGAGCGCTGCCCAAGCTCACCCGAACAAATCAATCCCTCTGCCTGTGGTACAAGGCCTCGTAATTCTTCAACAAACACCGTGCATGAACAAGCTATTTACTTTACAGCCCTGGGAAGGCTGTAGGACTGGTACATACTCTTCTTTAGAAAGCTCTTCATCAGGCCATGGCTCTCTCCTGCACCTCCCAGCAGCACGTGGACAACCAGCACGTGAACTCCGTGATGCCCCATCAAGCGCTACTTAAATCCACACGGCGGGCTCTGGGGATCCTCGCTAAAGAGGGTTTTTTCTTTTTGGTGGTTGCCAGCAGCACTTGTGCTCCTTGAACCAGACCTCCCGGCCGATCGGCTGCTCTGCTGGCGGGGAACCCAGGGAAGTGGAGTCTATCGTCATTTTTAATTAACAATGCAAAATAAAGCAGTTGCTTGCTGTATAAATTGTGTTTACCCACACAAAATGACAGTCACAAAACAGTTTACAGTTTACAGTCGCAAAATGACTTAAAATAGATAAATATTTCCTTGGACGCATTTTAATTGCTTAATAAAAGTACCAAGAACACCCACAAATACCTTAAATAAATGCATGGCTCTGGGAATGAATTAATTAACATTTCATTCCTGGGAATGGCTATTAATTGCTACAAATTGCTCAGAGAATGGGTTTTGTTGCTTTATTGCCAGCAGTACCTTCGATTCCTAGTGCCGTAAGGCAGCAGTCTGTCCCCCCAGCCTCCAACAAGGGCCGTCCCCATGGGTGATGGCTGCCAGCGGGACGCTGCGAGCACCACCCCGCATCCCTCCGCTTCCCCCATATCCCCGGCATCCCCCCCCTGGGGAGGAGCTGATGGAGAAGGACGGGGTTTCATGGACGATGTGCTGGCATCCCTCGGAGGTCCGTGCCAGGCAAGGACGGCGGATGGCTGGTGTTGACAGTTCCACGTCTGTAGAGCATCTCCCGTGAGTGACAGTCTTGTGAGAAATGATTGAGTGGGCAACAGGGCCCGAGCAGTGTCACGCTCCCCCCCCCCAGCTGGCTCCAGCGTGATGCATGGCGCAAATTATTTCTTTATTAAGAGTAAATTTCCATAATGGTGATCTATGGGGTTATTCCTCTTCTCCTGCCTGCTTCCTCCCTAATGAAGACGTGTGGGCCCTGTGCAGTTCCTCAGCCACACGTCCGCCGTCCTCCCTCCATGCCGATTCAGCGGGTTCATTTATCAGCTGGCGTGGGCAATAGGTAATCTCTCCGCCATCTAAATTACAAGGCTGGGCCTTCCAGCTTGGGGTTTAATCAAGTTCAGGAGGGCAGAGCCCTGAGCAAAGTGCTGAGCATCCTTGCTGATGGCTGGCTGGCCCGTGAGCACGATGGTACCCACCGTAGGCAAGGAAAGGCTTCCATGGCAAGGAAGGGCTTGCAAGGCAAGGAAGGGCTTCCAAGGCAAGGAAGGGCTTCCAAGGCAAGGAAAGCCTTCTAAGACAAGGAAAGGCTTCCAAGGCAAGGAAGGGCTTCCAAGGCAAGGAAAGCCTTCTAAGACAAGGAAAGGCTTCCAAGGCAAGGAAAGGCTTGCAAGGCAAGGAAAGGCTTCCAAGGCAAGGAAGGGCTTGCAAGGCAAGGAAAGGCTTGCAAGGCAAGGAAAGGCTTCCAAGGCAAGGAAAGGCTTCCAAGGCTCCAGCTCCCATCCTGACAAACCTCCATCCATTCACGGCTGCTGCAGCGATGGCCTCTCCCCAAACCTCTCCATCCCTGGCGTGGGCATCTTGGCTCCAGCGCAGAGCGAACCCCAGGTCTAACGTCAGAGACGCTGCACCTCGGAGCGGAGGTGCCAGCCTTGCTAATCTCCCCCTGCCTATTTTTTTTTTTTCCCCATGTGTCTTTTCTTCAGAAACAAATAAACAGCGAGAAAGATTGCAACCTTTTCCCGCATTTCAGGAGTTCAGGCTTGAATCCCAGACAAGGACATGTTTGGAGTCTGATTGCGCTCGCTGCGATGCACCAGTTGCCGCTACTGGGGTTTGATTGTTTTTAAACACTCTGGAGTTTTGATGATAATAATAACACCTTGCTGCGCAGAAGAAACCTCTGGCTTGATTTCCTACCTAATCTCAGCCTCAGCATTCCCCCTCCTGCCAAGGCGGGAGGCCGGCGATGAGCCTGATTGCTCATCAAACTGCAGTCTTTAAAGCAGGTGCCTGTCTTCGGTGCACAGGTTTTGCATCTCCTCCTCGCCATCAGCAGATCCCGAGAGTGGGAAAAATCAGTGAGGGGCTACTTCGAGCTCCCCAAATCACGTCTGAAGGTGTGCAACTGGAGATGAGCGCTCTGGAGAGCATCGGGGTACCCGAGCAGAGATGGGCAGGAACACGCCAGGGCCGGTTCTGGCACGGGAGCCCGGGGAAACCGAGGTGAGATGGTTTCTCTCTCCCAGATGGCACAATTAAAGCCGTGCCGCTGGTGTAGCCTGTACAAGCCGCAGTTCGTTTTGGTGAGAAAACAATCAAAATAGCCTTTTGCTTAGCACGGTGATCAGAACAAATTGGCTGCAGAAGCGGAGGGGAAGGAGTAAACAAAGCTGTTAACTTGTCAATGACTTGACTGATCAACCGTTGTAAATAGTTAAAGCCGGCTGATGAGCCGTGCAGATAATCAATGGCGTAACGCTACGCGCCGCAGCCCCAGGACCGGGCACCACCAGGCTTTGCAGCTGGAGCTGCCGAAGATCCAGCTGGGAGCGTGCCGCATGGACCTCTGCACGCCGGAGATGCAGGATGGCCACGGACCCCGCGGGTGGCTTGCCCGGGGGACGGCGAGAAATAGCACCTGCCCGGTGCACGGACATCCCACGCTGGACCACGTGCCTGAGTCGCTGATATTCCAGCGGCGCGGTGCAGAGGATTACGGACCCTGGCTTTGGCAGCAGGGAGGTGTTGGCCGGCCCGCCGTGCCCCCCGCCCAGGCTCCCTCCCTGGCCCAGGGGCTGGTAGGGATGCTCGTCCCCTCTGGAAGGAAACCGGAGATGTCCTGGTGGAAAAGCTGTTACTATTTCAAAAGAAAAGCACAAAACTTCACTGGCTGGGTGATTCCTTCTGCAAATCGAGCTGTTTTCTTGACAGATCAAAACAAAACGCAGACGCTTTAGATCTGGCGGTCTTTAAATCCCGCTGCTGAAAATCCCCCCTCCTCCTCAACCCCCTTACACGAGAGGGCTGTGCACCAATCCTGTCCCCATTAATCCCTCTTCTGCTGCTTCTCTTGCCACCGTGGATGCTTTTCTTCCCCTTCACATTCACAAGTCCACCCTCTTTCGCAATAACTCCTCTCTCCTCGGCTCCAGGGTCACGAGCTCATATGAAAATTGTACTTTTTTTCCCCCCAAGTTAAATCCCTAACGTTAAATTCCTGATTTTTCTAGGTGCAGAGAAAGGGTAAAACCATGCAGATGTGTCTGAAGAAGCAGGCTATGACAGCCAGCTGCCAAAACTGCTTATCCTGGGGCAATGCTGGGGATGTGTGCACCCCCTAGCCCTGGCAGAGCTTGGAGGTGTCACCTCTCCCGGAGGGATCTCACCCCTTCGGCAGCGATGCTGCATTTCATTCCTCCTGCCTACATCGTCTTGACTTACCCCGCCACACAATAGACATGACTAATAGCTTAACTATTATTTTTTTGCATGGATCGGGTAATCCAATTTCGTCACGTGGTTTGCGTTGCCTCAAATTATTTAACGGGATTAGCCCTTTCCGGGGTCTTCCTACCCCTCTCCATCCCTGTAGCGGAATTTCTTTAGGCAGATTTATGGATGCTGGCATGTCAAAGTGCTAATTCTCTGCCGTGTTTATCCTCCTCCTCAGCGCAAAGTGGTTCTGTGCTGTGAAACTGTTCAAACTCGCCTTCCTCTCTACTACAGCTCTGATTTTTCACCTCAAAAACATCACCCGTGCTTGTGGCCTTTACAACTTTACACCTCGCTGTGCAATTCCTTTGGGCTTTGCAGGGAAAAAAACCCAACAGTGGTAAATGGAGACGGAAAACCCCAGCCCTTCATCAGCATAAGAAATCTGCTGCCAGGGGGATCTCGGAGCTGGCGTTGGGCTGGGACTCATGTTTGGGATCACTGAAGCTACCAAATCCACATGCTTTGGGACAGAAATGATGGGCACGTAGGCAGGAATGGCTCCATGCATGGCCAGAGAGCTGTCAGGTGGCTGGGGCTCTTCAAAGGGTTTTCTCTGTCTTGGCTCACTCCTAAAGCTCCTCCGAGGTTTTGACCTGGGCTTGATTTTGGGATGTTCTCAAGGGCTTTGTGGTTTGATCTCTGTAGTGCGAGAGGACTTCAAGCACTGGGTTGACCTCCCATTGGCATGGAGAGGAGGCAGACCTCGGGACAGGTTTATATTACCTCTTCAAGGAGGGTGACCAACCTCGGATGTGCCCAACAGCCAGGCGATGCTCCCTGCTTTGGACATGGTGCCCACCAGCCTGAGACAGCTCCCCCTGACTTTCCAGCCCCAGCACCGAGCAAACTCCCCAAGTCCTAAAACCTTTCCTTCCCCATGGAAGCTGCTGTTGCCATCCCATCATTCAGGCTTGCTTTTTAGGCTCTATCTGTCTGAATTTTGGCAGGTCCTCGGGTTGGTGCGAGGCACAGCTCCTTCTCTGGCAGGTTCCTTGGCTGGTCCTGCCAGAACAGTTAATTATTCAGTGCTGAACTGTGTCTAGATCAAATGATTCAAGTTAGGATTATCGATGGAGGCAACTGGGCTCGGAGGCATGCACCCCAGGTGAAGACAGGTTGAGTCCTAATTATGTAGGAATCTTCTTGCAGAAGATGCCAAGGGCATTGATTGCTGTGTAATCCAACACGGGCTCCTGCTGGCTGAACTGCGAGTGACTTGGGGATCTCCCAGTTTGTAAGGAGGAATAATAAATGACATATCCAGAAACACATTCCCTCTGGGCTAGTGCAAACATACCGTCACCGCACAGGTGAAGTGGAATAAAACTGCAAGTTCAACAAGCAATCTGTTCATCTTTTCAGTACGAAATCCGTCCATCCATCCACCCAGGCATCCATCCACCCAAGCATCCATCCATCCATCCATCCATCCATCCATCCATCCAAGCATCCATCCATCCATGCATCCATCCATCCATCCATCCATGCCCAAACTGAGGCTCTGCTCACTATTACAGAATCACAGAATCCCAGCATGGCAGGGGTTGGAAGGGACCTTGGGAGATCACCCAGTCCAACACCCCTGATCAAGCAGGGTCACCCAGAGCAGGGGGCACAGGACAGCGTCCAGGCAGGCTTTGAATATCTCCAGAGAAGGAGATATTCTTGGCCAAGCCTCTTGAATCCCCTTAATACCACCCTGGTAACAACGCTGCTCTTCTCAGCCATGTCATGAGAAAATAATCAAAGGTGGTTGTGTACTGGTGCAAGAGTGACCCATGAGAGCTTTGCAATTATCTGTTGACTTCTGTATAAACCAGCAAGGTACAGCATTCCAAGAAAAAAGCAGTCTCCAAAAGTAAAAACCATGAAGTCCTTAATTACACACTGCGATAGCAAAGCAGAGCCGAGCATTGCGTGATGCTTTACAGACAAATGGCCTAATCCAGAGCCAGCAGCTTGCATTTTTCCTTTGCTTTAATGTTGGCCATTAAGGAAGGAATAGAACAGGAACCCAAGGGTAACTTCAAGGCCTGAAGTTAAGAGTTCCTCCATGATCTGATGAGACCGGAATCCCTTTTGGGCCTGTCTGGGCTGGGCTTTGCAAGGCCAGGTGCTGGCTACCGCAAACGAGCACGCCAAGACCACTTCATGCCGGGTGGAGAGGTGGCTCAGGATGCACGGCACGTCCTGGCCACAGCCACCGGAGTCATCCAGGTTTGCAGAGGAAAGGCTCTCCGGCCAGAATCTGTCCCAGCTCAGCTTATGCCAACTTTCCCCTTCCTTTCCCCTAGAATTGCTCTTTCCCAGTGAACCCAGCCTGGCTTCCCAGCTGAGCAAGCCTGTGCGACATTTGCCCAAGCTCAGCAGCAGATCCACACGCCAACAGCCTGCATATGGATGAGCCCTCTGATTGCCGGTGTCCAAGACCAGTCATGTGTACTGGGGAAATTACCGGGACATGTGTTCCTGGGGGGCGAGTGGGACCCAGTGGGTTTATTTTGGGATGCCAGCGTCCACTGGGTCTTCTCATACTCATGGCACGCATGTTGGCCTACATTTTGTAGCTATGCTGGCAGCTCTTTGAAGCAGAGACGTTTCCAAGGATGCCGCTTGGGGAATTGGTCAAATGAACAAAAACTGATGCCGCCTGCAATCTCCAAATCACCAGTGGTTAACTGGAGCAGACACAGTGACAGAGAGAAGTGGATGCTAATAACTTCATCCTCCATTTAACCCCTCCTCTAGCCCCTGAAAACAGCAGTGAAGGAGCAAGGAGGGAACAAAGAAGCGAAATCCTTTAGGAAAGCCCCCACAGGGCTGAGGCGGGTGCAACTCCCATCCCCATCCCGGGTCCTTCCCGCATCCTCTGCCTCATCATTCACACCTTGCTTGTCCCTGGCCACGTTCCCCACCCTCTGGCACGAAAGCAGAAAAGCCTCAAACAGAGCTGAAGGCCTCTTAAATCAACGCCTTCCCCAACTCAGAAGCTGTAAGAGGATTCATTATTTATATCGCCGAAACACAAAAGCTTAGCATATTTTAAGCCGTTTGAAACGACTTCAAGGCAACTCTTCCCCTCTCTTCTTTTTTTTTAGCAGAACACATTGAGATGTCTCCGAATCAAGTGGCAGGAGGAAACTCTCCTTTTCTTCCGAAAGAGAAAATAAAATGGAGGGATTGAGGGAGAGAAAGAAAAAAAATCCGTGTGATGACCGAGGAACACCCATCAGGGGATGTTCCCTGTGAGATGCTGTATAAGCATTTGAGCGTTGCGTGGAGGTTATGGCAGTAGGAGAGGTGAAGGAGGCATCTCTGCCACTTCCAAGCACAAGCACATGCAGCTGTAGCCTTCAGAGGCAGCAGGAGGTGCCGAGTGCTGGGTGTCTTTTTTTTTTTTCCCTCCTTCTCTCCCTTTTTACATTTTCAATTTAGTCACAGCATCTCTAATTTCCTTAGATCTGAAGCCACCTCGTGAGACTGGAAGGGAACGATATAGAAGAAAGATGAGGGGAAAAAAACCGCCAGTAATCTTGTAAAAGTCAGTTTTGAAAAATCAATTTTCTTGTGTGACAAGATTTGCTTAAGGCTTTTCGTTCTGTGAAATCAGCCCATCATCCTGCGGGAACGCATGAAGGAAGTGGCAAGTGTGGTTTGGAATAACTCAGATTAAAGACTGCTAAATTAGGCTGGAGAAGCTGCCACCTCTCCTTGCAAAGGGCGAGGAGATCTGGCTTAGAAGAGCCAACGATGCTCCCTTCCCAGTCACCTTCCCAGTCACCAGGAGCCTGTCTCGATGGAGAGGTGACCAAGGAGGCTGGGAAAACACAACCCTCAGACCTCTCTGAACCCTACGGATGTTTAAAAGAAGTGGTAGCAGCTTTGCTTGGTAGCAAACCAAGCTTTTTTGCTCTGGGTCTTGGCTAACAGCCTGCGATTTGGGTGCAAGGTTTGTTGGAAATGAGAGGCTTTGGAGACAGGTTCACTCCGACACCAGGGAACTGCAGTGCATGAGCAAAGTCCTGATGACTTGTGAGGCCACCAACTCCTGTCCGATGGGATGCCGGTGGTCCTGGCTGGCTGGGGATGGCCACAACCATGGTGCACCCCGTGTTTCGGTGAGCCCTCCTGAACCACACCGGCAAAACCCCTCTCCGCTGGAGAGGCTCCACCCAAGACAGCGGTTTGGGCTGGCTGCTTCATCACTCATTTCATTCGGTACCTTTAATCATTTCTACATCAGGGAGAGGTGCTCAAGAGTACAAAGCGCTTTCCTCCCCCCCGCCCCCCCTTTTTTTTTCCCTTTCCAGCCATCAGACTCTCTCTCCTCTACGTTCTCTCCTAATTAGTTCAAGCTGCCTCCGAACATCTCCCACGCGCTTGTTCCCATTACCCTGACATGCCAGGGAACGGGAAGACAAATATCCCTGTCCTCGCACCTCCATGAGCGAAGGGAGGCTCTTCCAACCCCGTCTTCCCCATCCCACCTGGAGCTGTGTGCCTTGGTGGAGCCCCCCGGTTGCTTCCCAGCTGTGGGGATATTCGTGCCTTTTATTTTACTTTATTTTTTTTAAAGCCTGTCTTTCCCTCTCCACCTGCCACCCAGCCACGCTCCGCTCCTTGTCAGAGGGAGCTGGCAGATGGGGCTGATGCACCACGGAGGAGATCTGAAGAATTCATTCTCCGTTATTTTTTTCTTTCCCCAGCTTTCATTTTCACTTCAGAGCAAAGGTCCAGTTGTCTGGGAGGAAGCTACAAAGACAAACCCGGGCAGGAAAACAGAGATAGTCAGGAAAAATGTTACAGTGCCGATAACTTGAGAGCATTGTGTGCTTTGCATTCATTTCAACTCCCGCTTTAGCTGCATTTTGCTATGTCTATAAATTAGATTTAGTCTGTTGCTGCTGTGAAATGCCTGCGGGCTCCTTCCCCGCTCCGGCTTCTCTTGACTCCCTTGCCAAGTTTGGCTGCGGGAGGCAGCGGAAGAGGTGACAGCCCTGCCGAGGGACGGCATGGGCACTCGCAGCGTCCTGCCGCTGGACAGACGGCAGCCTCGGCCGTTGGAGGAGGAAGGAGCAGATGGGAGGAAGGCGGCAAAAATAGGGAGCGTGGGGGGCCAGAGCCTGCACATTGATGTAAATGAGCCGCTTCCCCAAGCGGGACTGAAGGAGGAGGATGGTTCGGGGGGAAGAAGGTCCTAAGTGTGCCAAGAAATGCAAAACCAGAGCGGCCGTTCCTCCTGAAGACGCTGAGATGCCTCTTGCCTGGACCAGACATCGGGTGAGCTGCTCCCCGGACCAGTCTCTCTGCAGCCCCCCGGTCAGCAGGGACCCCTGAGGCTGGGCAGGACCGTGCGGGGCTGCCCCACGCTCCCCTGCAGTCCCCAGCGGAGATGTCGGGGGATTCTACCCCTGCGAGCGTGACGCTGAGCCCGATGGCCGGGGGGGAGCGTGCCCTTGCCCCCATAGACTTCACACCCAGCCGGCGGTTGCTGGCTGCTCTGCAGTGTGTTTCAAACCCTTTTAAATATTAATAGAGATGTGATTGTCATTCAATAGGAGCTTAATATTGCAGATCCCCCTTCCCTGGCGGTGACAAAAAAATGTGCCAGTTAGGGAGTGGTCTGGGCGATCAGAAGCTCTGGGGAGTGCAGGGTACAGGGGGGATGTTCGCTTTTATTCTGGGTCCTTCATGAACGGGCAGAAGAAAGCAAGCAACACACCAAACACACCGGCTCCCGGGAGACGTTTTTCAAAGCCATCTGAAGTTCATATTAAAATATATTCGGGTCTTATAGTGCCAGAATAGGGAAAATGGGGCTTGGCTGCAGCAGCGCCAGGCGTGCCCGTTAAATGGATGATTTGTCACTTCTCTGTCCAAAGTCGCCAACAAAATGCATCGCCCGGAATCTCTGCATCAGCTTCCCAACGATCCAATGATCCCTTCTGGCCTTTACAGCCTATGGATCTGTGACCATAACCTGCAGCAGCCAAAGGGAAGAGGCAAGGACAACTTTAGTGTCATGGAAGAGCATTGAACTTCAAACATGCCGTCCCCTGGCCTTTCACCCAGGACCAGAGATGCTGTCGCATCCAGAAGCCCAGCTGACCATGTGAAGGAGCAATGGAGAAGCAGAGATCTGCTCCCAGTGCCTGGGGTGACTTCTTCTGCTCAATGGTCCTGGCAGCAGGGAACAATTCCTGAGACTCTTCCTTCCCTAATACCCGAATTCCTCAGCTCCATAGATGAAGTGTGTGGCTTCATGGTGGTCAGCCGAAATAGGATACGTCCATCTATCAGCCCAGCTGTCCTCACTGCCTGGACATGGGGGTTGACTCCCTTCATGTCGGACGCATCCCTGGGGGCAGCCCTCTGGCACGGGGGGACCCCATCGGAACAGGTCTGATCCCTGAGGAGTGAGCACGAGGAATTAGGGATGGAAATCCCCTGGGTACCACGCAGAAATCAATGACTCACTGACCTTCACGCTGAGCTTCCTCCTCTGCTATAACCAGGTGCCTAGGGCAGGGGCTGGCTCTTCTCTCCCACCTTGGGGATGCATTTTGGAGAAGCTGGGTCTATGGGTTGAGTCCATGACTGACTGGATGTGCTTCTAGAAACCAGTTGGCCCAACCAGCCATGCTTACTGAGGCAGTGAAGGTGCAACAATTCACCCCAGCCAAGCAAGGGCCGGCCATCTGCTCATCCCCTCCTCTACCCCCCTGTCCCTTCGACAAGGCTCTCCCAGTCTTCCAATGCTCCTGGCTTTGCTTCTCTTCCACCCAGTGTCACCCAGCAGCACGCGCTCTTATCGACTGGCTCTTTGATGTGTAGTAAAGCAACGCCAAGCCATGAGGAAACTGGTTCAAGCATCTGAGCAAACTTCCAAGCTGCACTGGTGCTGTTTCCTGCAGGACATGGGGCAGGCACTCTCAGGGAACTTGACTTCTCCGTGGTGGCTTGAAGCACCTCATGAATAAGTCTGGAGGATGCCAGCAGGTCCCAGAACTGCGCAGATGAGACCCAGAGTAAAAAGAGCAGCGATTGTGGAGTTTGAACTTCTCCTCTGGGTTTGTTAAAACAAAATGTGGGAATGCTTCTCCCTGGAACAAATACCTCCAAGATGGCACCGTGTAAGACAGGCAGGCCAAAGCATCATTGTTTTCCCCTTCTCTTCTCAGAGCTCCTCAATATCAGGTGCAATTTTTCCACATCTACCTGAACCCCAACAAACCTGCCACTTTTGCCCCCAAGACCAGCAACTAAAATGCTCGCAGACCTGTGCTTGGGCACGACGTACGATCCTTGGAGACAGCAGATCTGCCAAAGGTGCTTGGGCTCTTCATCCACATGTCCCCTTGAGGCTGGGTGGGAAATGCCCACCTTGCATCCCAACCAGAGGTAGGATCCCGTGGAGCAGGCTGGAGGAACTGGGTCTCTTCCCTGTTGTTGCCCCTTTGCAACAGCAACAAGTTGCGTCTTTTTGTTTTCCCTCGCGCAAAGGCAGAGGGAGGTGAGGACGCCGTCTCCCATCAGGTGCATTCAAGGGGCCAAACAAGGTCTTTTCTACAGACCGGAGCCCACTGAGCGCACAAACGAACAACGTCCCTGCTGCGAGCCATGCAGTGTTGGCGATGGCTGTGGGGCTGAGGGTCAGCGATGGCGGTGGGGCTGAGGGTCAGCGATGGCGGTG
>NW_009260185.1:576159-577344 GCF_000687185.1 Egretta garzetta
CTCTGAGCTCTGGCACGGCCCACCCAGGCACCCTGTGATCCTGGAAGACAGTGTGGCTCAAGCCCTGACCTGCAGCTGCAGTTCACCGAGCTGGTTGATGCAGGAAGATCTTCACCAATATTTGGGCAGGCGGCACCTTTGGCTTCAGCCCAACAGGAGCAGATGGAGCTTGCTTGGGTGGCACAAAACACAATCCCCCTTCTACTACTGGCTGGGGAAGAAGTAGTGTTGCACCATCCCCTGCCTGGCTGTTAAATAAATGCTTCCCAGCTCCTCCTGACCTCTTCTGCTGCTGTATCTTCTGCCATGTCCCACACAAGGATGGAGACTTGCGCGTGTTGTTCACAGCTACCGTACTCAACGCCAGAACCAGCCGCCTTGCAGCGGCTGGGAAGGGATAGCTCACTCTTCCCAGCTATGCCTGTTTGTCTGTCCATCAGTCCCATGCCTTGTTTTGGAAGCGCAACGGTCCCCAGAACTGCGGCTGATGCTGGAGGGCGGCTCGAAACGTCCCCCCACCTCCGTGACTGCAAAGATAACACCATTTGCAAAGGTCTCTGCTGGCCTTGGGGGTGAGAGCGCGGTACCAACGCGCGAGAGTGAGATATGTGTTATTGCCCTGCCCGTACCAGCTCCCCATCGCTCTGCAAAAATAATCATCATCGGCGGAGCCCAAAAGGCTGAGGGACTCTGCCTCTTGCAATATTAAACTTCCCCATTTTCTTCTGCCACTTTAAAGATTCTCTTTCTTACTGCGAGTGATAAATAATAACAGCAAAAAAACACCCCACAGACACACAACAGACATCAAAAGCCAAGAGAAGATTGGCAAATAGAGAGATCTGAAGTGAGCAAAGAGGAGGCCTGGTTGTGAGTCGGTTCACGTAGCCCCGACTTCTGTTGCTTTCCATTAATTTTACCCGCCATCACAGGTGGCAGAACAACGGCGACAGCTAATTACTCTCTCTTGCTTTCCTTTTCTTGCCCGTTTGCTTGCAGCAAAAGAAAGTCAGTAAATTCCCCAATTCCCCCCTCCCCAGCCCGGAATCGTCCACCGAGAGGCAGAGGCGCATGGGAAGCGCGTTATTAGAGGAAGACGAGGCGGTGCAATTTGCCCGCACATATGCTCGCTGCCCGGCAGAGCCCTTGGCTACCCCGGCCTCCCCCCGCCGGGCCCCGGGGCGG
>NW_009260185.1:577565-579216 GCF_000687185.1 Egretta garzetta
GGGAGAGGAAGGGGCGCCCTCCCCCCCCCCGCCGCTGGGACACCGGGGAGCCTCTTTGGGCTCTCAGCCCGATGTCCGTGGCGCTAAAGGAGATGGGGACATGTCCATGGAGGTGCTGCCAAGCAGCCCAGGTCCCCTCCAGCCTTTCTCGAGCCCAGGGTGCTGCGCCGGCAGCCGCAAGGAGCTGCGGAGCAGTGTTTTGGTGGGCTGAGCTGCTCTTTAGCGGCAAAGGGAACGTGGTCCCAGGCGGAGACGGGATGAACCCGGGCCGGACGGGGTTCAAGACCCTACAGAGGCCATAGGATGTGCCTGTGCAGAGATTGCTCTACACGGGGAGGGGGAAAAGAGGCAAATGAGCAAAGCCCCTGCTGCCAGGGTTAGTGCGTCGCTATGCAACCCCCCCGTCACGCCTCCCTGCGACACCTCGCCAGCCCTCCGCCCGACTCCCCCCCTGCCTTTGGTGGCGCTGGCCCGTCCCGTGTCCAAAAGCGAGTGACAGCCCAGGTGACGACTTGGGTGAACAAAGCTCCCTGAGGAAAACCACGCTCCTTGTCAAGGACTTGTGGCTGCCGGTGAGGGAGGAGGGGTGGGATGTCAGCTCCAGCTCCGGCTGCAGGGTGTCCTCCGCTAAGGAAAGGCGGTCTCCTCTCTAACCAGGTTTTCCTTGCATTAAAACCCGCACGTATGTGATGTATTATATAAGAGAGCACGAAGAAAACCTCTTAAGGAAAAAGCCGCTGCCTTGATTTCATCAAAGCTGGATTCTCTATGGGTGCTTTGGGTGAGGGCAGGAGGAGATCTTTTTTGTCTCCGGGGAAATTTTGTTGAATTTTGCTTCTTCTCCCTTACCGCCCTAACGAAGGGAGTGAGGGGTCTGTGCTTAAAACCCCAGGACCGGCTTAGCAGCTTATTGCTAACGAGCAGCACGGTTCATGGATGCTTCCCAGCTGAGCACCTTTGGGCGAAGCCTTTGGGTGAGATGCTCGACCTCGCTGGCTTTTCCCAGCCAGAAAATCCTGGGGTGCAAACCCGACGCCAACCTTATTGCCCCATGTAAATTCAAGCAAGGTGACAGCTTGCTCCTGCATTCAAAGCAGGGACAGCCCTGCAGAGCTGGCTGTGGATTTATGCCCAGAAAAGGGGATTTATGTGGTTTAGACTTTTTGCTTTGTGTTCAGAGCTGTTTACTGACAAACATATTGGGAGGTATTAAAAATAAATGTCGGCTGAAGACCAAGGTCTGGTATCTCTATCCGAGGATGAGGGAAGCCATAGGAGATGTATTAGAGGGGTTCTCTTCCCAAGGAGAAAAAAAAATATCACACTTTCTCTCTCTCTTGTTTGTTTTCAAGGCAGAATAAGTCCATTTTCACCACTGACGGGGTCCTGAGTGGCCCTGGGGATGACGCCGAGCTCCTGTTCTGCCTCCTCACACCTCCAAGTATCTCAGCCCCGGGGCTTTTTGTGTCCCAGCCCTTCACCCACCTTCCCTCCCAGTCAGTGGTGGGGTGCAGGGGGTCCTCGCTCAGCCGTCCCGCTCCGGAGGACTCCCAGCTTCCGTGCCGAAACATCTGCCACCTTCACATAGAGCTTTGGGATCTTTTGGAAGGGAAATGAATCCCCCCGCAACCAATCAGAGCCATTAAGTGGG
>NW_009260185.1:579302-583661 GCF_000687185.1 Egretta garzetta
CCCCCCCCCCCCCCCCCCCCCAATCCTTTTTATGAGAAAGCATAACCTGAAAAAAACGTGCAAGTCATTTTGGTAGGAAAAGTCCATCATGAAACAAAGCACTTTGTAGCAAAGCAGAAATCCCAACACCCAGGCACTGGGAAGGGTGACAAGACGCATGGCCTTGGGCTGGGCGAGGAGGGAAGAGGAGAGCTGCGGGTGGCATTCGCCACTACGGGGGACAGCAAAAACCCTGCGCTAACGAGATGGCACCAAGGATGGGAGAAGCGTGGCGGGTCCATCTGCTATTTGGTGGAGAAAAGCAACCCAGCATTGCTTTGGCCAGGGAGATCCACGTACCCAGAGGGTGGAAACACCCAAGAGGAAGGAGAAAACCCAGGTGGGAGCCTTCGAGGCTGCAGGATCAGCCCAATGGGGGTTCAGGGGTGATGGGAAAGCCCCCGTTGCTGAGGATCATGCTAGATGCCCCATCCTTGGAGCTGAAATTTTGCCACGCTCTTGCCGCCATCTGGTTCCTCAGCCAAAGGTGGTTGTTTTACCTTCAACTGTACCAGAATCAATCACGGTGTAAGACCCACGTGGGACGTGCGCCCAGATCCTTCCCCAGATTGTCACGCACTTCGTTTTCCTCCTAACTGTAAATATGAAAACAGGGCTATTTGTATCTTTGACATTAATTGACTTCTCAAATTAATAACTCTTCTGTGTAACTAGGAATGCAATTATTGCTTTGTTGTGCTGATAGCAGATATCCAGCCGGAAGGAATCGTTCCTACCAGCAAACTCGATTGTACTAATTAAGCCGTACGAGCCTAACAGGAGGCGGGTCATGGTAACCTGTCCCTGGAGGTGCCTCCTCCATTATTATCAACCGATGCTGCTGCAAAACCAGAACCGATCGCATGCCCGTGTGCGCACGCTCCTAACTCCAAGGCAGGAGCCATGAGTGGCTGATTGCAGCGGTGGGACGGGGGGGTACCTGGTTGCTGCGAAATGTCTCCGCCTTGGCTCAGACATGGGCCCTGCTGGCCAAGAGCTGGAGCCAGGAGGCTGCGCATGACGCTCTCTTCTCCCCACGTGTGAGGACAACCCACCCCGCTTTCCATACCCATATTTTTGTCTGCTTAGAACAAGAAACCTTTGAGAGAAGAGGTTTTTTCTAATGCTAGCAGCCCTCATACCCATGCTCATACTCAAGAGCCCATGGCAGCGACTCTGCTTGGTTCAGAGCCATCGGCTCACCTTCTGCCTTGAACAAGACCGACCGAATGCAACACGGTGAGCAATGAGCCTCGCCGCTGCGGGATATGGCTGTGCTTGGAGTCCTGCTCATCAGTCCCTGCAGCATTTTGATGAGTACTGATCACGGGAGGCTGGGGACTGCCTCGGCATAGGGGTGCAGGCAGGGAGCCCCGTGCATCACCTTCACCCCACACCTGCAGTTGCAAGAGATGCATTTTCTCCTCCCGCGATTCTCCCCCTGTGCCAAACAGCCCCTCAACCGCTGGTGTGGAGGGGCATTGAAGACCTCGCTAGCAGCAACAATGCCACCCACTCAAGAAGAATGTCCCACTCAAGGAGAGCCTGTCCCCTATTACCCCCCATGTCTCCAGCCCAGGCATCTCTGCCCTGGCCTCTCCTGAGCTCTGCTCCACGCTGTTGGGGTGAGAGAGGCTTATGGCAGCTGCTTATGGGTTATGCGGATACAAGCAATGGAGTTGTATTGTTGAAAACATAAAAGAGTATGCAAAAAAAAAAAAAAAAAAGGGAATTTTCCCATAATAGACTTTTCACTCGGCGTGCTTTGCTCATTTTGTCCCCAAACAGATGGCTCCACCAGCTCGGTGCCAGGCCTCTTAATCCCCTCCAAAGCGCCAGCGAATCTCTGACCGAGGACTTGCTGCATGCAGCAAAACGCAGCAGACGGCCTGACGCGGGAGCAATTGGAGCCTCTCAATGCGTAACAACATCATCAAGGCAAGAGCAGCGTCGGGGAGCCATCGGAACCATCGGAGGGAGAGAACCGCGCCAGAGCCGGTCTCTGCTGCCCTGCGGGGATCAGGGGCTGTGTCCGGCTCCGACCATTGCATCCCCGGCTGGAGGAGAGCAGAGGCCATGGGCGTGAGCTAGAACAACCACCAAGCAGCGATAAACATGGGAGCAAGTGGAGTAACCACCAGAAACTGCAGCCAAAGCTGTTGAGTGCTTTTGGGTCACCTGGAGGAAACAACTTTGCACAGTGGGGAAGGTGAGAAGCTCTCAGTGGAGATCTGGAGCGGGACGCGTGGTGCCAGGAGCGGGGCGGCTGCCTTACCTGTACTGGGTGACGGCGGGGTTGGCCTTGGCAGAGCAGTGGAACTTGACTGTGTTATCCTCTAGCACCGGCTGCGGCTCCACGGACAAGTTCACCAGGGGTGGGTCTGCAAAGAGACAGCGACAAGCCCATGAGCAACCCAAATCCGTGGCACGGCATCCCCTTACCCGCTGCCTTCCAGGTTTCTGAGTCTGGAAAGCAAAATCTGGTGGTAAGAAACCATGGCGAAAGCCCTGAGACTCCTCGATGCGGTGATAGAACGTTTAGGGCTCTGTAAGACAGGCTCATGTCACACACGCTGCTCTTGTCTTGGAGGGCTTCAGTAAATAAGACAGAAAGGGGAGCCACGCGCACCATCTGATGTAGATTTTCACTTAAAAACCATTAACGCCGGCTCTGATTCCTGTTTAAGGAAATAAACTTGCCTGCTTTGAACAGCTCCCAGTTAATATCTCGCTGCGTAATGACGGTCTTTTGTCTACCCGCTAACTTGGAAGTGGCATTTCTGCTCTTTCATCAGCCTAATCATCTCTGCCAAGCCCTTATTGGTGTCACAGGCCCTTCAGTTCTTCTGACTGGTGCTCGCTTGCTCTTCTCCTTTTTACATGATAAGCATCTAAATGTTTTAGCGGCACACAGAACTTAGGAGAGAACCGATGAAAGCAAGCGAGAAGAGAAGAGGGAGCAATGTTTAGCTGGGGAATAAGAATATCCAGCATTGTTTTATTTTTTAGTGATGTCTGAGAGGGGGCGTTAGCCCTCTGGCTTTAGGTTTTAAGGGTGGGACCTCATTTGAGGGAAAAAAGCAGCAAGAAATGGCCTTGTGAGTTTTTCCTCCTGAAGAACCAGTTGTCCTGTTGGAGACTGTGTTGTGGCTGCGGAGGGGAGCAGGGACCGGCTCATCGATCCGGCTACGGGGCTCTCCTGCCCTTAGGGCAGGAGTCTGATGCAGCACATGCAAAAATACACCCCACAGTAGGATGTGCTGTGTGAACACCACTACCTGCTGCCTCCCTCCTCTTCCAAAACATCTCAGCAACACCCCTTCCCAGCTGGAGTGTGGGGAAAGGCTGCGGTTGAGCAGCCACCCTCCCGCTCAGCACCCAGGCAGCTGGGGCTGGGGGTCAGCCCTGCAGGCCTGAGGGGAGCGAAGATGGTTGGTACCTACTGGCCCAGGGGACCCCCCCTCAGCATCACGTGGGGGTGGGCACCCTGGACCCCAGCACTGGAGAAGGCGGTCAGCGTCGCAGGGCTGGAGGTGGCACAAGTGACACGGCTTAGGGGCTTAGGGACCTGGTTTAGTGCCTTAGGGACATGGCTTAGGGGCTTAGGGACATGGTTTCGTGCCTTAGGGACATGGTTTAGGGGCTTAGGGACATGGCTTAGGGGCTTAGGGACATGGTTTAGTGCCTTAGGGACATGGCTTAGGGGCTTAGGGACCTGGATTAGGGGCTTAGGGACATGGTTTAGTGCCTTAGGGACACGGTTTAGTGCCTTAGGGACATGGCTTTGGGGCTTAGGGATGTGGTTTAGTGCCTTAGGGACACAGCTTTGGGTTTTAGGGACCTGGTTTAGTGCCTTAGGGACATGGTTTAGGGGCTTAGGGACATGGTTTAGTGGTGGGTTTGGCAGTGCTAGGTTAATGGTTGGACTTGATGATCTTAAAGGTTTTTTCCAACCTAAACGATCCTATGATTCCATGATGCTCAATTTACTGCTCGGATGCTGTGAAGCCATGAAACCATGGCTCTAATGCAAGTTCAAGGAGTGCCATTGTGCTTAAGAGAAATGAAAGTTTCCCTGGCAGCTCCTCCCTCTACCAGCTTCCTCCACCAAACACAAATCAGGGTTGTGCCGGAGAGACCTGGCTCTCTGGAAACCGCTCAGCACCTTTGCTCGAGGGTACGGGCTCTAACAGGGCGCACTGATGCGAGAACAGCCCGACCGTCACCTCTCTTCATAGAATCATAGAATCGTCTGGAATGGAAAAGACTTTTAAGATCATCAAGTCCAACCGTTCTCCTAACCCCGCCATCCCACCACTA
>NW_009260185.1:584694-587489 GCF_000687185.1 Egretta garzetta
AGCCTGTCCAGGTGTGGAGGGAGCGGGCCAGCGGCCAGAGCGAGCTCACGTTATTCCAGCCGGGCGTGGGGTGGGTCGGGATGGCCCCTTGCACAAGGGGGGGTGTCTCCGAGGTGGCCTTGGCAGTGACCTTGGCTGCCTGGGTGCGACGGGAGGGGGAAAGGCAGGCGATGCCTCCTCCTCCGCCGCGTCCCCACCTCACTCGGCCCCGTGATATTTACCCAGCCTGAGCCCCGCTTTCTTGCGAGCCAAGCCACCTGCCTTCTTGCTGGGAAACGATGACGGGGAAATTATAGGTATTTTCAATTTACCCTAATCTCATTTTAAAATGTGCAATTCAAATGACAATAAAGATGGGCGCAGTTGGGAATATAAATGAGCTTCCCAAACGTAACAGCCCAGAGATATATGGGGGGGTCCTAATTCATTTGCAGGCATCCTGACACTTCCCCATTGTTACACAACAACAGCTAATCACCTTCCTTTGTTAAGTATGAATCACACTTCTCTTTAGTAGCTTCCCCATTGTTTGATGGTTTAGTAGCTGTGCCTACAATTTACAGAGCAGGCTCTTTGTATTAAAATGAGCCCGGCTCCCTCCTGCACTCCAAATAAAAAAAAAAAAAAAAAAGAGATTAAAAAGGAAAAAAAAAAAAAAAAAGAGCAAAGGAAATGAATTAAAGTCTTTGATCTTGCCTTTCACAAATGGGATTGGGCTTTCTAATATCGTGGTCGCTTCCCCGCGAGGTGGCGGGTGCCACGGATAGCGTGGGTTTGTGTGTGCCAGTGTGTTTTGGGGGTATTTTAAAGGGAAAAAAAAAAAGAGAGAGAGAAAGACAAATTGTAACTCATCAGAATGTAATTCCACTTGGTTACAATTATAATTCCTGCCTGGCTTCTTGTAATTAATTTGAATGATGAAATCAGATAGAGCTAGCCTACAGGCAGCCGGGAGGAGAGCGTGCATGCAAATGCTCGCACGCCCAGGTACCACGCACCCCGCGAGCAGGCGCGCGCCGGGGGACCGGCATTGCTCCCCGCCAGCCGGGCAGCCTATTTTAACCCCCCCAGCTCCCCCTATTTTAAATTAGCACCTGGGAAATGCTGGCTGGGCTCACGGGCTGAGCTCCGCGGGCGGCGGGCAGCGTGCCGGCTCTTGCGCTGCTGCCTCCTGGGCACGGGCAGACCCCGCTCCAGGCTCCTCTCCCCTCCCAACAAGCCCTTCCAAACCTCTGCCCCGAACCCAAACGCAGCCTGGGGGCCCAATGAGGAGCTGGGAGCAGATGCCTCTTCAGCTCTGGGCTTTCACGCTTCCCAGTGGGAAGCACAAAAGGGAATAAAATACTCCAGTGCGACAAGGATAAGCACAGCAGGAGACCCTGCAGCACAGCGGCGTGGCCCTCGGTTTGCTCGTCGCCCCGGGCCGCAGACCCGCCGCGTTCTTTTTCCTACTCCCACCTCCTGCAAAAATACAGATGCAGTCAAATCCCTTCTCGGCCGTGAGAAAAAAACACCCAGGTGTAAAAATGAGCGACCGCACGCGTGTGTGCAGGGGCTTGGAGCAAATGGCTTTGGGTAAGCAATAACCCCGCTGCTCCCCAGCCCGGCACGCTGCCTGTGCATTGCCATAGAGCCACTGGGCTCTGGCAGTATAAATAGTTTATGGCATATCAAACTATTAAACATGATTTTAATCCCACTTGTGATGTTCAGCGCATAACTCACAGGAGGCTGACTTTGATGTGGCTGGTGGAACGGAAATCACATTGAACAGATGTTCCAGCTGGAGTCGCTTAGTGTTTCCATTACAGACCCTGCTCTGGGTTTTTTTTTTTCCAGTTCCTTCCCCCCCCCCCCGCTTTTTTTTTTTTTGTAAGGGGAGGGTTTTATGACTCAGCTATTTCATTGCTGCTAAGATAGTCAGGCAGTGCCTGCAGGAGATCAATGGGAGCCAACCTTCAACTCGGCATCAGCTGGAAGGGGATATTCTCTCCCAACCACCCCGTGTAGGAAATAACCCCCACCCGGGCGCTTCTTTGCTGAGTGCGAGCGTTTTTGATGCTCTTTTGAATTGCAAAAGAAAACGAAAGCAGGAGGAGTGATTTGCCCGGCTGCTGCTTCCTGGGAGGGATTATTTTTGGTTCCCTGGCGTTATTTTGCAAGGCCATCTCTTTCGAAGCGGTGCAGCTGGGCAGCGTTCGCTACGGTGTGAAGAGCGGAGGCCGAGGCAGGGGAGAGCTCGCCAGCCCAGACCTGCTGCCAGCTCCTTATCCTGGCTTAAACCACTTTTGGTTTTCCCCCCCGCCAAGGTGCTGCTTCTCTGCTGGCTGTTGGAAGAAGAGCCAGGCGAAGGACCAACTTGTGTCGCTGGGGTGGTGCAGAAGGCTATGCAGCCCACCTTGCCTTTGCAGCCAGCCTTTAGCCCAGGGCAGTTCAGTTCCCCAGCAAAAATGAATGGCCCAGATCATTTTTGCTTAAGGAAAGCACCTTTAGCTCTTTGCCAAGTGAAAGCAACCTACCAAGTTGGGAGTGAACCCTAATGGACTGGCTCTGGCATCTGGGACAAAATCCACCCCACCACCTCTCCACCCAGGCTGGAGAGGTGGGCCTGTGTGAACCTCATGAGGTTCAACAAGGCCAAGGGCAAGGTCCTGCCCCTGGCTCGGGATAACCCCCGGTATCCATACAGGCTGGGGGAAGAAAGGATGGAGAGCAGCCCTGCCCAGAGGGACTTGGGGGCACTGGTGGATGAAAAGCTGGACATGAGCCGGCCATGGGCGCTGGCAGCCCAGAAG
>NW_009260185.1:587836-601540 GCF_000687185.1 Egretta garzetta
CCAGGCCAGGTTGGCCGGGGCTGTGAGCAACCTGATGTGGTTCAAGGTGTCCCTGCTCCCTGCAGGGGGGTTGGGCTGGGTGACCTCTGGGGGTCCCTTCCCACCCAAAACATTCGATGATTCTGTGATTCTATGATTCCACCGTGGGCTGGTTAATCCGTCGTGGTATTTTTCTGTCCCTCCATCACCCATCCAGCACTGGGAAATTGATATCCTCATTAGACCCTATTAAGAACAACATATTTCTAATAGCTGGCTAGGATATTAGTATTACTACTTTCACAGCATGGAGTATTTAATAGCTCGGGGTGGAAATTGGTGTTCTTTATTGGGGCTTTCTCTTTTCAAAGCAGATTCCATCGGGCTCGGGGATTCAGCTCACGTCTCCTGCCCTGCACTGTACAGCACAGTGTAATGATGTCTCCGGCTTTGCGTTGTTTGTGAGAATGCCGGTGCGTCTCCAGCTATTGTAACTGTTTGCCGGCTGTGAAATAACCCATGCTATTATCTCATTTTATCTGGCCGGTTCTGTCAGGACATGCTATCCAGCGACCCAAGAGCCTGTTAATCTTCCGGCAGCAAAAGCTGGAAGTCTTAAATGGTGAATTTTCTGCTGTGCTTGAGTTTGTTCAGCCAGTTTTAATTGGACTCTGGAAAGCAGCTGGCGTGCTAATATTGAACACCCTGCATTTGCAAATTGTTGGTAAATACAGCTGCAGGAATTGTGTGTGCAAATGAAGCCCGGCTGGAGGGAGGTCAGGATGAGCCCGAGAGCAACAGCTCTTGCACGGGAGGAGGGAAGAGAGATGTGAAACGTGATATTTTGGAGGAAGGAAGATTTTGCTTCATGGATTTATAGTAAAGGGTAAATGATACGGCTCTTGACACATGTCTGTCCCCTTCAGATGGTGATTGACACTGCTGTATTTCATGGGAGGGAGCCTTGCCACCAATGAGGTGTCTAACACGCTGTCTCGGTGGAGAGCAACACAAAAAACTTACTGCTGAACAGCTTGTAAGACTGGGAACATGTGGGTTTGTACCAGAAATCTTAACGGGCCTTATCTCTGCCACTGCCCGTGTCCACGGATGCTGCTTTCTCAGCCAAAGACATCTGGGATATGTCCCTGCCCCAGAGACCCCAGAGACCCGGATCAGGGCACGCAGTCTGTCCCCGTGCAATGCCCACCGGCCCCCCAGAGCGTGGCAGCCGGTGCTGACTTTTCTCAAAACCATGGACACAAGACGCAAAAGCTGGGAGGCAGCCTGTCCCCACGGGTGTTTCGTGTCCGCCTGGTGCCCTGGGGAGCTCAGGGGAGATGAGATCTCCTGCCTCTGACTTCACCATATCGATGTACCAGTAAATCCCAGTACAGGGAAACCCCCAAACCCTAGCGTCCCGCTCCCGACTGGGGTCAGACCCGTGCGGGCAGCCCTCGGGCAGCGACGGAGAGAGCAGGGAGGGTGGGATCATGGAGTAAACCCCCAAACCCTAGCGTCCTGCTCCCGACTGGGGAGCCCTCGGGCAGTGACGGAGAGAGCAGGGAGGGTGGGATCATGGAGTACCCAGAGGCAGCTCAGCCGGCCGCGTACTCACGCTGGATATCAATGGTGACGGAGGTCTCCTTCCCGCTGGGAATGGCTTTGTTGGTGGCACGGCAGACGATGCTCTCCCCGTTCTCTATGTCGGAGGGGGCGATGAAAAGGGTGCTCATGATACTCTCCCGCTTGCCGTCACGGAGAAGTGTCTGTGGGGGGAGAAAGGGGGATGAGAAAAGGCAGTTTCCTACAGGAGAGGGGCCCCTTCCCCTGGCCAGGAGTCGGGCCGGGCTCTGCATGCACAGAGCCACCCCCCGCTTGTACCAGTTTCTCAGCCAAGCAGCGCTCTCCGCAATAACAGTTCCTCTGGCTGGAATCTGCCAGGAAGCCTTAGGGGAATAGTGTAGACAAATTTCACCGCGCTTCCCTGGGAATTGGGCACTTAACTCCCATCTGCTTCCCTCCAGCCCTGCTGTGCCTAGACCTGGGAATCACAGCGCCAGTGAGATCCGTGTCACCCACCGGCCCCGGGAAGAGGGAGCCAGGGGACAGAGAGGGCAATCGGCTTCTTGAACCTGCTGTCAGCTTCTGCACCTACACCAGCTGAGCGTGGAGAGCCACCTGGGCCACTTTACGTAGCAATGAGTGGTGCTGACGGCTGCCAGCAGCACGGGACCGATCCTGGCCGTGAGTCCCCGGCTGCCGGGCAGCGGCAAATCATCACCACTCTGGCTTGCCTAGTGCCAGCAACCACTGCGATGGGGACCTGAGGATGCTGGGGATCCAAAAACACGAGCCTGGTACAGCATCTGTTAACCAGCTCTATCTGACTAGATACAGTCAGAAATTCTTTCCAGTGAGGGTGGTGAAACCCTGGCAGGGGTTGCCCAGAGAGGGGGTGGAGGCCCCATCCCTGGGACCATTCCAGGCCAGGTTGGCCGGGGCTGTGAGCAACCTGATGTGGTTCAAGGTGTCCCTGCTCCTGCAGGGGGGTTGGGCTGGGTGACCTCTAGGGGTCCCTTCCAACCCAAAACATTCCGTGATTCTATGATCTGCTCAGCCTTGGCACCTTGTTTCTTCCCTGGACTTATCTGATTTTGACTTCCAGCTGTGGTGCCTTGCCGTGCCTCTATCGGTGAGCCCCGGGAGCTCTGCTTTATCAAACTCCTCATCCTCCTGCAAGTTCTTACAGACCGTGGTCACCCTGTAGCCCTGCCTTTGGTACACTAAACCGATCGAGCCCTTGGAGGCTCTCAAGATGTTGCGTGGTTTTCAATCTTTTAACCATTCTCTGGGCTTTCCTCCCACCTCTCTCTGGTTTATCAACATCCTCCAGGGACCAGAAATGCCAGAAACACAGCTTCCCCCAGCCGTTGATAACAGTGGTAAATGCCCATGGATATACCCATCCCCTAGCTACGCGTTTTGGACCCTGCCAGGCAGTTTTGCTTTCTAAGTCTGTATCCTTCAAGTTTCCTACTCACAACGTAAGGCAGTGCTTTACTGAATTATAAACATATGGCGGCAGGACTAATGCTCTCACCACCTGGCTTCATCGTGACACAGCGTTCGTGCACACAGGTTTGTGCCTCTGACGGGCACTATGCAAGGAACGGTGCTGAAAAGTTGTCACCACAATCAGCACAGAAGCTGGGGAGAAGCAGGACCAAGACCCATTAGTACCTGGTCGTCAGGGTCTGAGTGCTCCAACAGTCCTTAATTTCCCTGACCAACCTCATCTGGGACCTCTGTCCAAGAGCTTTTCACCCAGAGGCCCAGGAGCTCAAGCTTTGCTTTGGGTGTGCTGATATGGACTGGATGTTCTGGCTTGACCATGAGCTGCCTCATTGCTATGGATTTTCCGGAGATTTCTGTGCTGTGGTTGACTCTGCAGGACCCTATAATACCCTCTGTGGCTATAGGGACCGTCCCCTTCAGTAGGGCTCAGGGTAAGGAAGGGGGATTTTGGTCAGCTCTGGCTGTTCTGTACCGCCTGGCTGTGATCGCAGCGGGGCTGCGTATTCATCAGTTGGGGGACTGGAAATTTGGAGAAACAAAGACATCATTGCTCGCTATAAATGGTTTCAGGCAATTGGTAACCGGGACAGTGTTTCTTCTGGGTTGATTGGAATGTCTGGGTCAAATGAAATCTGAGTGGGGTTTTAGTTTAATTGAAAAAGCAGGAAGAGGAAAATTGAGGAATGATCTGAAAGGGAGCCTCAAAAGGGAAAGGTTTCTCAGACCCCAAAAAATCAAACCCTCCCATTCCAAAAATGGCGAACATAGAATCATAGAATCACCTAGGTTGGAAAAGACCTTTAAGATCATCAAGTCCAACCGTTAACCTAACACCCCTAACATCCCACCACTAAACCATGTCCCTAAGCACCTCATCTCTCCTTCTTTTAAATACCTCCAGGGATGGGGACTCGGCCACCTCCCTGGGCAGCCCAAATCAGGTTGGTCAGGCAGAACCTGCCTTTCATGAACCCATGGTGGCTGGGCCTGACCCCCTGATTGTCCTCCAAGTGCCTGGTGAGCGCACTCAAGATGAACTGCTCCATAACTGCCCATTAGTTTTTCTGAAGGGTGTTTTTCTTTTTCAATGATTCCCAAGGTTAAGACAATCAAAAAAATGGTCAAGTCAGGGTTTCTGGTGCACGTGTGGGCACTGCGGTGCTCGAGGTGAGGAGCTCTGACGCCACTGGGGTTGGGGGCTGGCGGACCACCCCTGTACATTGCTTTTCCCTGCTTGTGGCAGGGCCTCATGAAAATCTCCAGCAAGTCAGGAGAAACTGAGGTTCAACACCACCAGATCAGTCAATGCCATCCCTCCGACCCCAGGAAAAGGGGAAGATGCTTCACCCCATGCAGAACAGGACCCCCAACAGCTGCTTGAAACACCATGGAAATCCCTGTGTTGCCTGCGAGATGGAGCTGCAGCCTGAAAGCTCAGCTTCAGATTCTTGTTTTTGTTGGAAAGATTTTAAAGAAAAATAAAGGAGGGGCCTTCGTTCTTCTCATCATACCCATTACTTGCGGGTCTGAAAGGGAAAGGGCTTAAATGTTGGCTCCCCAGGGCCAGGTCTGAGCAGTCTGCAGTGGAGAGGAAGGCTTGAGTTGAACAGAGTACGTTATAAACAACTGCGTGTCAATGGCCTGGATTTTAATTAATTCCACTTGATTTGAGAGAGGGAGAGGTCAGTTCTCTCTGGCTTTAATTAGTGCTGCCTCTCGCATCGCAGGCAGGGAGACGGGGCGATTTTCCCCTCTGTTTGCACCCATCAGCTGCACGGAAGCAGCTCGGCTTCAGCTGAGGCATCGGCACGCCCCAGCGAGTGACGGGGCGCAGGGGAGGAGGGCGGTTTGGCTCCTCCGCTTTTCCAAGCAGATCGGGATGTTGCTGGGTGGAGGCTTCGCCGTGGTAGCGGAGGGTGAAATGTTTATTAAAAGATCTTCAGGAGCTTGAGAGGAATGCCTTTGACTCCTGACTTTGAAGTTTGCTTGCATTACAAATGGCTGCAAACTGACCCATTTTATGTCTCGAATTTTGTTCTTTAGAGATTTTCATTAGAAATGTCAAGTGTTACTGAATCCTTAGCACTTACCAGACATCAGGCATCTATAAACAGGAGAACGTGTGGATACCCGTTCTGAGTACACTGTTGATTGCTCTTTGATGTTTTCCTTTATAACCCAATAAAGGCTTTCCGTTTAAATTAAAAAAATGCCAACAACCCTGACAGTTCTTCATGGAAGACCGCAGCTGGAGGAGGGGACACATGTCACTGCAGCCACCTTTTGATCCAGAGGTTCTGCTACAGCCAAGGCCAGGTCAGCGCTGGCCGTGTGCTGCTGTACACAATATTAACACCCCAGGCAGGTGGGATTTTGGGGGAGAAGTGGGCAGGCCAGGCAATTATGAGCCATGGGAGGGTACAAAAAGCCAGCCAAATCCAGAGCAGAACCCGTTTTGGTGGCAGTTTGTGGTTGCTCACTTACGTCCTCCTGACTGTTTTCCTCCCAGCTTCTCCACATATGGAAGGTTGTATGGGGGGATGTGGGGTGCCCTAGAGGTTTGGGGGCTGTGTGAGGAGCTGTGTCAGGCCTGGTATGCTTTTCTGAAGCAAGGGAAGAGCACAGCCGTTGTCCCCAGCCCCATCCCGCCTCACCTTGGAGTAGGTGGCTCCGTTGATGACTTCTCCTTTCCGCATCCAGATGATGGAGGCTGCTGGCTTGGCGTTGTCCGCGTGGCAGGTCAAGTTGAGGGGGTCCCCTGCTCTCAGGCTGATGATGGGCCCCCCCATAATGACAGGATCATCTGGAGGAACTGCAAGGCAACAGCACAGAGGAGACGATGTCATTTGCTAGCATTAAACCAGCCTTCCCGGCGTTACCTGTGGGGTTTGGGCTGCCAGGACTGGGCCATGACTCCCAAACCTCCGCAGCTGGCTTTGACATGGCTGTGGCAGCAGGCAACCCCCTCTCACCACGTTATAGCCAGCTCGCCTTTTGCTGCTCACGTGAAAGCTGTGCCCCAGATTTTAACTACCGTGGCAGAAAGCAGCTGAGGTTTCGGAGGGGACACGGGCTAAGTGGCTGCCTGAGCTTTGCGGTAATACCAAGGATCAAGCCCGTGGGAGAGAAATCCACCGAGGGCTGCTAAATATTCTGAAACACTTCTGGCCCAGGGTGTCTCTGTGCTGCAAACTGTGGGAGGATGGAGAATATTTGAAAGAAATATCCCTGCTTGCTTGCCCTATTCTTCTATTCCTCCCCAGGCAACTCTGGCTGCTGCTGGACATGGGCTATGGGGCTTGGAGGGGCTTTGGGGCTCACCCATGTTCCTCCAATTGCAAATTGGAAGGTGGGTGACCATGATTTGGAGGAGAAGGGCACGGGGGCTGGGTTTGGACTGTTACCTATTGCACTCAGGGGGGAAAACAGCTTATTACGGGCATCAGGAGCGTGGTTTCCGGATCGCCTGCCTGTGGAGAGGGCTCCCTCGCCAGCCCTCCATCGCGGAGGGATGGAGGAACCCCTGAGCGCTCCCTCACCCTGCTTTGATCTCCCCGTCGCTTTTGCTCATCGGCTGGGCGGCCGCCTCGCCCCACAAAAGGGTGGTAAAATCAGGCGCGTGGTTTCCGGATCGCCTGCCTGTGGAGAGGGCTCTTTCACCAGCCCTCCATCGCGGAGGGATGGAGGAACCCCTGAGCGCTCCCTCACCCTGCTTTGATCTCCCCGTCGCTTTTGCTCATCGGCTGTGCTGCCGCCTCGCCGCACAAAAGGTTGTGAAACTCCTCTGGTTGGGTCAGACTCCCCCTCGCCGCGGCGAGTCTTTCAAGCCTCTCCCTCTGCAAAAGCAGATTTTGCCGGGGATGTCAAGAAGACATTTAAGATCTCAACCTGCCTTTGAAACCGCCTCAGCCTGACAGCCCGTGTGAGGCCGCATCCTCATTACAGGACGGGGCTTTGCTGGTATCACACAGCCCCTGGGCATCTCAGCTGCTTGTGCTGGGAAGTGCTTCATGCCAGAGACAAGGAGGGATGAAAACAGGGAAGCGGGAAATGAGGGGCACCGGAGCCTGGTCTCCTGTGAGTAGCTCTTGCAGCCTGGCACCTCTGAACACCCCCCAGCACGGTAAGAGAAGGGGGATTCAGCTGGAGAGAGGGGCTGCCCCTTCATCCTGCAGAAAGGATCTTTCATCCCCGCTATCCTGAGGGGGTCTGCTCTAGCCAAGACCTGCTCTGAAGATGGAGAGATCTGTACAGCTGCCAGGCTAGCTCGTCCCAACCAGATCCTTTGGGCAACCAAACATGGGTAGACCTCTTGCCCAGCCACCTCGGGGCTTATTTCGGGAGCTCTTGGGGCTCTCGCAGAGCTGGGAAGCCAGCAGACCTACGGAGAACGCGGTGGGAAGGCGTCCCCGTTGCAGCCCCTCTCGCCCAAGCAGAAGAGCTCATGCTAGCAAAGGACGTCGGAAGAAATCGCTGCTTCACACCCAGCTTGGGAGCAGGCGGCGAAGGCCTCTTCACCTTCAGCATCCTCACAGAGGGGATGCAGCTGGGGGAAACCTGCCTGTTTTCCACCAAAGTCGGAGCTGTTTCCCCCTCCCCGAGCTGGCTGGCACTGGGCTGAGCCGTGCGAAGCGAATATCCACGTCGGGCTCCGAAATCCCCGAGGATGTCTCTGCTTCTGCTCCCGAGCTGCCCCAGCAGTTTAGCTGGCCGAAAAATATTTGAAAACTCCTGGCTGGCTCCTCCAGCGCTGGGCTGGCTGCGGGAGATGGAGAGGGATTATGTTCTCTGACAATTCGAAGGCGCTGCCTGCATCGGGGCAGGATTTGTAGGCAAGGCAGATGTGCTGGTTGCACACAAGGCTGGTCACATCCACATCTGCCAAACGCTGTGAGTAATGGGATTTTTCAGCTCAGTGGGTGGAACCCAGGGACTGGGCGGGGGGCGGGGGGAGGAAGCTTTTCTACAGGGATCCAAAATGTACATTTTTTTTTTTTCAGGCTATAAGAGTGAACAAAATGTGAAAATCTATGGCTTGGGGTAGTTGAAATGCGTCAGCCCCTGAATATGAAAATGCAGAAAATTCTGCCTAATTCTGATGCTATTTAACTATTAAGGAAATATTTCCCTCCTCTTAAAAAAAAACAACCAACCCTTCACTGGATGAGTTTACACTGGTTTTAAAAAAACACGATATTTTTCAATAGTGTTTTTTTTTCCCCCTCACTGAAGCTATTAATTGAATTTGACCTCAGCTTGTAAAATATTGGAAATTCATCTTGTAGAGCGGGGTGGGGGGGAAACCCAACCCACAAGCCTTGCTCTGAAGAGCACCTCGGAATTAAATGAAGGGGCCGTTATAGTGGGTTGTTTAATATTCCTGACTGGTGTCCTGTCCCTCTGGCTGCCATCTGAAGGCTTTTTTTTTCTTTTTTTGCAGTCACTGGCTTAACATCCCCCCCGCAAAGCAGTCCAGCCTGTCCCCCAGCTGCCCCCATGGAACCTAGGGGATGGGGAACAACCTTGTGCATGGAACCACTTGTCTTCCCGGTGCTAGAAAACCTTATTTTCCAACCTCGTGTTTTGCTCTGGTTTCCCTCTATTGGATTAGCAGCAAGACTTGGGGAGCTGCTTAAGGAGATGAGAAGGAGAGTGGGTGCCAATTACGCCTTCCCCAGTAAGTGGTTCTCACCCCCCAGTTATTCGTGTAGCCATGAATTATCGATGGTTTCCCGGCTCAATAACCGGGGGAGCTGGCTGGGGAGGAGAGGCTCTGATGAGTAGGAATTGGCAAGGTCTTTCAAGAGCTCTAACTTCTGCAAAATGAGGGGTGGCTGCATTCCTTCCCCAAACTCAAACTCCACCCTGGGAAGGGAGGAGGAAGAAGAGAAGAATGAAAGATAAAAAGAGGAGAAGAAGAAAGAAGGGAAAGCAAGAAGCCAGTAGCAAAGAGCCATGATCTATTATTCATCCGCTCTGCTCCCAGGATTGGTTATTATGATAAGGCACCACTACAGAATCCGGTCTCCTAATTTTTAATCACGTCGATGTAGAAGTGCTAGCCTTTCTGATTAATACAGGGATATAAATAGGCAGAGTTGTTTGGGGGTGGGGGTGCCTGGGTGTTATTCCTGACAGCAAAGAAAACGGAGTTAACCTTTATGTGCCTGGAGAGTTTAAAACGAGAAGGAAAAAGATGGGATCCATGATGGTTCAAGCCCACAAGAGCAGGAACAAGCCAGAGATGGATGACGAGCAGCTGCTTATGGGGTGGGAGCCCAGGCAGGTTGTCCTCAAATGGACACCATGCTCGGGGGGTGGGGTCCAGGCAGGTTGTCCTCAAATGGACACCATGCTCGGGGGGTGGGGTCCAGGCAGGTTGTCCCCAAATGGACACCACAATTGGGTGGTGGGAGTCCAGGCAGGTTGTCCTCAAATGGACTCCACAACTGGGGGGTGGGGGTCCAGGCAGGTCGTCCCCAAATGGGCACCACGCTTGGGGGGTGGGTGTCCGGGCAGGTTGTCCCCAAATGGGCACCACACTTGGGGGTGGGGGTCCAGGCAGGTTGTCCCCAAATGGACACCATGCTTGGGGGGTGGGAGGTGGAAGGCCCCAGTAGAAGGTCTCCTGTTCCTCCCAGTTCACCCAGGAACTCGGCCGGAGAACTGTTCTTTCCTTCACCGCAGACAAAACTATCCCAAGACACAATGACAAGCTTCTCCCCATCGAAACCCTGATTTTTTTTTTCTGTCAAAACATGGGGTTTGCTGAATATTTTTAAACTAGCCTTGGACAGGCATTAATCTGTTCTCCAGAGCTGTCAGCTGCTTGGACAAGTAAGGACAGCTTGGGGTCTCTGCTCCTTGCCCCTTGGAGTACCTTGGGAAAAGCCTGTTTTACAGCACATCAGCATAAAGAAACACAAATGAATGTGTGTTGCTCTTGAGCTGTGCATTCAGCAACTGGGGGTGGGGTCCAGGCAGGTTGTCCCCAAATGGGCACCAGAATTGGGGGGGGGGGGTCCAGGCAGGTTGTCCCCAAATGGGCACCACACTTGGGGGTGGGGGTCCAGGCAGGTTGTCCCCAAATGGACACCATGCTTGGGGGGTGGGAGGTGGAAGGCCCCAGTAGAAGGTCTCCTGTTCCTCCCAGTTCACCCAGGAACTCGGCCGGAGAACTGTTCTTTCCTTCACCGCAGACAAAACTATCCCAAGACACAATGACAAGCTTCTCCCCATCGAAACCCTGATTTTTTTTTTCTGTCAAAACATGGGGTTTGCTGAATATTTTTAAACTAGCCTTGGACAGGCATTAATCTGTTCTCCAGAGCTGTCAGCTGCTTGGACAAGTAAGGACAGCTTGGGGTCTCTGCTCCTTGCCCCTTGGAGTACCTTGGGAAAAGCCTGTTTTACAGCACATCAGCATAAAGAAACACAAATAAATGTGTGTTGCTCTTGAGCTGTGCATTCAGCAACTTCTTAAATTAGTTGGCTAGTTAGAGGCTTTCCTGCACGCGGTCCTGCCCTGCAAGACTTAACTGTATGATTAATCAATGAGAGCACGCCGAATTATTTGGCACTGAACTAATACCCCAGGCTAACACTGCAGCTTGGGCTAAGAAATAACGTAGATGTCTCTAAATGCTCCTGGCAGCTGGACAGCCTTGTGGTGAGCAGACAGACCCTCAATTATTAGCAATATTTATGGAGATAACAGGATCCTCCAGGCAGAAGTCAGCTCCTGGAAGTGGAGAAAGCAAAAAGCCCTCCAGCCACCAGTACTTCTTCTTAATTAAGGCTGACTGGGCTTTTTTGTTGTTGTTGTTGTGGCTGGTACCTCCTTGCTGCTGGGTTTGCGTTCCAAACCTCCTCTTCTTGGGACGCTGGTAAGAGATTCAACCCCAAACGCTCACCGGTGGGGAAGGGCCACCCAGCTGCTGGCCTGGAGAAGCAGATGCCGAGCAGCCCTTGAGGATGACTCTGAGCCATGTATCCGAGGGTAACGTTCAGCTGATGTTAGCACAAGTGTCCCCCTAAGGAACGAGATCCCTTGGGTGAGGCATCACTGGTGTACTGCTCGTCTTCTCTGTGGGGTCCGTGGCACTCAAGGCCCATCTTACATGCCTGTTAAGCAAGTAATGGTGACCAGAAGATGCTCTTGGTAACCACAACATGCTACAAACCATTGGAAGGTGCTTCCTAGCTCCAAAGTTGTGAGTCTAAGCACAGACCAAAAGCATCCCCAGCCCTCCACGGGGGTTTGCTGGTACCTGCTGGGCCAGCTGCCTTCCAGCAAGCTGGCACTCAGCGAGAACATGAGATCCTGTGGAGATGAAGCCAAGGGTATGTTTGCTCCTGTATTTTGCCTCTACAGTAAGGAAAGCGTGGGGAGCCCCAGGGAGGCAGCCTGGAGGGATTCAGCCGGCTCAGCTGACCCTCTCGTGCAGCGAGGGTGGATCTGGGAGCTTTGCTCTGGCGCGGCAAAGCGTTTGTGTATTCAGGCATCGCATCGCAGGCTTGTCAAAGCGGCACGTTTGCCTCTTGTAGACAAGTCAAGCTTATGAGGGCATCATGGTACACTTGCTCTGGGTGACCGTACCCAGGCACTGCCCTGATCCGCACGCTGCGTGCAAGTTTTTGCAAGGCAATCCCAGCAAAGAGCGTTTTCCTTTGCAAACCCCACCTCTGCTCCACGCTGGGGCGTTTTGAGTCCAGGTTTGCTGGCTGGCCAGAAAGAAGCAGGAGTCAACCTGCAGCCTCCGTGGGCTCCTTGCCTTCCCAGGAAGAGCCCGTCATGCTCCAAAAAGGACCACTCTGCAAGTGGGCAATGTGCAAGACTGGCGGGGTGTGACTTGGACAATAAGCTCGGTGTTAACGATGTTCAGCAGCATGATGAGTTAATTAGCTGCTGTATCATTTCTGTGCTCTGCCTGGGACTGGCACATCCTCTCCTCTTCTTGATGGCTGCAGGGAGCAGCCTCCTCTTCGCACCCACGCCTGCTTTCCCCGCCAGCCTCGGGGGTGTTTTGCAGAGGCTGGTGGTGTTGCTCTGCAAGATGTTCTTGAGATCTGGGTGGGGGGGTTCGGCCACACTCGTGAATCTTGAACTGAGTTTGGGCCAGACACAGAGGAAGGCTGGGGAGCTGGCAGCTTTCCCACCAGGTGAGATCAGAAGAGATTGGCTTGGTTAATTTGGCAAGATGACAGCTGGAAGACCATGACTGGTTGCAGTCTGGGGGAAGGTTGGGACAAGATGAGGGAAAAAGCAGGAAAATGCAGACATGGAGGAAAAAGAAGGTTCTCTGTTTCCTCAAGTATCTAGGATAGCTTCCCAAGAGGAGGAGAAGGGGCTAGAAAACAAAACTGTTTTTAGGATGGAGCTTGCTACACTGGATGAGAGAATCCCCTTACAGGGATTGGGTCTCTGGCAGCAGCTTTCCGGCAGGGTCTCGCTGTATTATCAAGCCTGAAGGGTACAAATTGTGAGGGCCTAAACCACTGCTGAGCAGCTTACAGCTACATGAACGTTTAGCTTTTCATTTATCGGGACTTTACACATTTAGGATTCAGATTTCCAGCAGCTCTTCAGAGCTAGGAAGGATATAAACAGGCTCTTAGGTTTTGTCCAACGCTCTAAAGGCTGAGATTTCGCTGGGTCTGAGTGCTGCCATGGGTTATGTTTTCCAGGGCAGCACTAACTGGAGACTTAGGGCAAATCTGTGGTGACCTGAGCTCTGGAGGAAACCTAATCCTGGACTGTGATTGCACCTTCCCCTCAACCACCCTGACACGCACCCATTCGCCCTCTCTCCTTCCCACTGCAATTAGAACTGCAATCCCTTTGCAGATGAAGAGCTTCGGCACGTAAGGAAAAAGGGACGGTACAGAGCAAGTGCTCTGAGCCTGCAGACGGGGTCAGTCGCAGGCCTGAGTCCTGCCTCCAACTCGTAACATTCCCTCCTCCAAGCACCGACCGCATTTTCCTTTGCGTCCTACATCTGAAACCTGGAGGCCGTTTCTGCCTGCAAGCTGCTCAGCAGGATGAGGTTCTGGTCTCCTGCAAGAAAAACCATCAGCAGAGCTGCCGATGCCCTCCTTCCCTGCGTAAGGCAGGCTGAAAAAATTCAGTCTGTGTTGCACACTGGCGATTTAGAAGCCACGCCGGCTACGGTGCCAAGGCTGGCGTCGCTTCAAAGAATCCGGCCTCCCCGCCGCATGCTCCCAGCCTCTGGCCCTGCTGAGATTGGCGTGGGATGGAAGGCCGGTCGCTTGGAGGATGCCTACGTGACTGGCACCCTGCCGGCATCAACCCACGCCGAGCCCTGGCAGGGTCACCCACCCTGGGAAGGGTGCAAAGGGGATGGGGCTCCTGTACGGCAATTGCATGGTTAAGATGAGTCTTAACGAGCTGACCCCGAGTCCTTGCTTGGCCAGGGAGGGATAGCAAGAGGGGGGATGTTATAGAATCATAGAATTATAGAATGTTTTGGGTTGGAAGGGACCCCTAGAGGTCATCTAGTCCAACCCCCCTGCAGTGAGCAGGCACACTGCTAACTAGATCAGGTTAGATCTAGGCTAACTAGACCCCCTGCTGTCCCTCCGTGTCCAGCCTGCATCTGCCCTGACGCTGCTCCGCGGCTGGAGCTC
>NW_009260185.1:601554-603174 GCF_000687185.1 Egretta garzetta
AAGGGACACCCTGAAAACCGCGGGCGCCGTCCGAAAGGAGCCTGGCTGCTGCCGAGCAAAGAAGGAGAGGAAACAGATGCAGGCAAACAGCACAGCCTGGGGAAAACACGCTAAAAAATAAATCAAAAGAAACAAGGGGAGCAGGGAGAAAAATAGTGATGAAAGTTTAAGTAGTGCATCTTTTTCTCGGTCCTATTTGTCTTGTGGCCCTTCAGCGCGCGTGTCTGGGCGGCTGCCGCCTCTCCGTCCCGCGGGGACGCTGCCCTGGCCGCTGGCGGAGGGCGACAGCTCAGCACCCAACGCAGCCTGCATCCCTGTTTCCCTCCTGCCCGTCTGGCTCTGAAGCCAAGTGCAACACAGGGACCTTCATCCCATTAAGAAGCTCAGAGGAAACACTGCTAATATTTCCTAAAACCTTTCCCCACCCCCACCTCATGTTTGATCTATGTTTCCATCCAGCCGCTGAAAGGCCCCCATTTCCTAGATTTCTTCAGGTCAGCAGGCTGGGTTTCCGCGGTGGAACGGTGTCCTGCCGGAGAACGCAGCCTCCTCCAAGCCAGAAAAGCTTTGCAGCGACGGCTTCGTTTCATTGCAGCAAAGCTCTGCCTGAACTCGCCGGCTCAGCACAGGAGGGGCTGATCCTCCCCCCCCCAGCTCCCTCCCCAGGTATGTGGAGGGCTATCCCTGTAACCCTTTGCTTTTTCCAGCGGAGGGGGAGTTTGGTCCCGGATTCTTTCCTAGAGAGTGTTTTAGATATTTGATTTTCATGTCGGATTGGAATGAAACCAAACTTCCAAGTTCGGAAATGCTTTGTGAGCCCCGGCTCTGGGCAGCATCCATTTTTTTTGGAGTGAACACGAGCAGATCTGACACAGGATAAGTGAGCATTTGTATTCGACTGAAAAGCCTTTCATGGGGGGGGGGAAGTTTTGGCAACCCCCTCCGAGCTTTAATAAATCGCCAGATGCTGTGCAGCCAGGTAGCTGGCTGGGTACTGGTTGTTTACTTGAAATATTCTCTCTGCAAAGAGGAAAAAACTTAAAATTTCCTCTTGAAAGGGACCTACAAGCCCAGCAAATAAATCGCATTTGCCAGTTCCCTCATTGAATTCTCCCCGTCAAGTCGGTGGTTGGATGGACCACGTCCCCAGCCACTGCCCAGCCCCGATTCGGGTCCTGAGGTCTTCGGAGGGAGCTGTTGCGCTTTGCTTGAGTCGAGGGTGAGTTGCCCTGGCTCGCCTCAAAGCGAAGGGTGTTGCTGACGATTACGGAGAGAGGCGGGTGCCTGACCCGTGGCAATCGTGAGTAATGGCTCCAATTCTGCCCGTCAGGGGATGGAGGAAGGTCAGGGTAAAGCTTCCCCAATGTGTTGGGAGGGAACGGAGGAAAAATTATCTGCCCGACTGGCCTTGTTATCACCGTAATCACCAAATTCATTAATATCATCCCCGTTGCACACCCACCCCAGCACAGGGAAGTGTGCATTGGGGTGCATCAAGAGGAGTGTGGTCAGCAGGGCGAGGGAGGTTCTCCTCCCCCTCTGCTCTGCCCTGGGGAGACCCCACCTGGAACACTGGGTCCAGTTCTGAGCTCCCCAGTTCAAGAAAGATGAGGAACTCCT
>NW_009260185.1:603312-607691 GCF_000687185.1 Egretta garzetta
AGCCCTGGCCCAGGCTGCCCAGGGGGGCTGTGGAGTCTCCTTCTCTGGAGATCTTCAACCCCCGCCTGGACGCTGTCCTGTGCCCCCTGCTCTGGGTGAGCCTGCTTGAGCAGGGGGGTTGGACTAGATGAGCTCCTGAGGGCCCTGCCAACCCTTGCCATTCTGTGATCTGTATCTCAAAGAGGGGAAACTGAGGCACGGATAGACTACGTGGTCTGCTTAACTGGAAGTGGAGTCACCCAGGCTTTCCCAGCTGGATCAGCCCCTCATCCCTGCTCCTGTGCAAGCCCCATCCCTCTCTACCGCAGCCGCAAACCACCTCAGATACCCTCCCACAAAGAGAAATGCAAAGGAGAAAGCAAAAAGCCGGCGGCAGAGCCCATCTCCTGTCTCCCCTCAACATGCCTGAACCTTCTCCTGGACGGGGGGGATAGGCAGGGAAATAATTATCTACCTGATGTAGGCCAGCACCCCCTGCCTCCTCCTCCTCCTCCTCCCCCTGTGCGCGCAGTGCCTGGGTGCAGACTGACAGATCAGAGAACGCAGGCGAAAAACGGAATTCATTATTTTGCCCGTGTGTCAGATATTTTCAAATTGTTGGGAAAAAAAAAAAGAAAAAAAAAGAGGAGGATTATTACTGTTCATTAAAAAAAAAAGAAAAAGGGAAGAAAATACGCTCTGGAGCAAACCCCCTGAGTTGGCTCCCTCCTTCAGCCAGCTGCTGCTGGTGGGAGCTGCTCTTAGATCTCATCTTCTGCAGCATGGGATGGGAGAAATCCTGCCTGCTCCGGCGGGGTTCAAAGCCCCGAGCCTCAGCCGCCGCTGGCTGCTCACCCGCACGGGGGGTGCTCGCCCGTTACCGAGAGCAGGTCTCATCTGTGAGCACTGGGTCCCCGCCGCGCCCTGTGCAAATTTATGGCGCTCAAGCACGTTGGAAATAAATGCCCACTGCGCGCTCGCCCCGATGCGCCCACCAGGCACGGGTCCCCAGCGCCCGGGTGCTGTTGGTCCTGTCGAAACCAGGAGGTACCAGGAAAATTCTGCCATGCAGAGCAGAAACGGGAGATTGGGACTCAGGCGTTAAGATTAGGGGCTTGATTTTGCAGCCTGAGGCTGTAGATGCTTTGACGTCCGTTGGCCAACACCTCTTCTGTTAATTAGCCCCAGGTACATGCTAGCCTAATGGCAAGTGCTGAGCCCTCGCAGGGGCAGGAGACCCAGCACAGCGCAATCCTGCATTTCCCTTCAGGTGGGCTTTGCCGGGAGCCCGGCGCACCAGCAAAGCAACAAATACGTAAGGGAATGAGCTGAAAGGGGAAGGACTGGCATCGCCTCCCGCTGCTCGGCGCCAGGAAAAGCTCCCCACCTCAGCCGATGTCCTGGCAAAACGGTGGGTGGGAATTCCCTGCAGGGTGACAGCAAGGGGAGGTTTGTTTTTCCGAGCCTTGCTGCATCTCCAGCCTCAATCCCCCAGGCTCCTGCCTGGTTTTCAGGGGCAAAAAAAGAAAAGGGCGCTTGAGTTTCCAGCTCAGTAGCTAATTTTGGCTGTCACGGCCCCGGCGCTGACGCAGTCGCTCGGTCCCAGAGGCTCCGTGCCCTCCCCTGGCCGGTGGCATTTCTCAGCCTTGCCCAGCTGGGATGCGCAGGTACCCGCTTTCGGCCGGCTGAGCTGGCCTGGGGTGGCGAGAGGAGCCCTGCCTGCCCCCACCGCCGCCGGGCACGCTGTCACTCGATTGAGAAATCACAGGCGTGCCTTGTCATGCCTAGACTGCAATTAGAAGAGGTTTTTTTCTACTTTGGGTCTGGGAAGATTGATTTTATTATTTTTTTTTAAAGGTGAAAGGATGCTTTTTCTTTTTTTCTCCTCTTTTTCTCGAAGGCCGCAGCTTTATCACACACCCCCCTTTAAACCATGCCCACCCCCCCGTGCAGTTGGCTATTACTGCTTCTCTCCGCTCCGGAGCGGGGTAAGAAAAGCCAAAACCTTAGGCCAGGCTGGGAAAAATCCCCCCCGGCACCGCTCATCCCTAGGACGTGAGCTGTTACTGCTGTTTCGTGGATGCACGATGCCGGCTCAGTTGTTCCTATGGTTTCTCCCTCCCCGCTGTCCCCGGCTGTTTGCACAGCAAGTGAATCAAACCGAAGGAAAGGATGAAGGTGTTTCACCCCCGTTGCCTTTGGGTGGCGAGGAAGGGTAGGGAGCAGGATTTTAGGCTGCTGCCTGCGCCGCTCTCCATGCACTCCTTGGGTTAGACCCGCCAGCCGCTGGGAAAGCTCCCATCTCACCTCTACAGCCTGGCAGCACGATGAGATCTCGACTCAACCATCTGTACCTGGGCTCCCCAGCGCTGAGCACCTGACCTCAGCACAGATGGAGGGGCTTCCAGGACCCTAAAGCACGGCTGGCTGGGATGGAGACATGCTAACGTAGGATCAGATGAGGATAGATGGATGTGGGGTGTTGCCTGCAGCTCATCTCTACGCTGTGGCTGTTGGAAATGAAGTACAGCCATGCCTGATCCATCCCTTTCCTGCACCCAGCAGCCCGGGCCAGGGCAGTACTCCTGTTTTCAGGTCAGCACGTGGAAGTCCTTGGAGCTCCCTCCTTCCTAGGTGGGAACGGGCTGCGTGCCGTGTTCAGCGATGCTCTTTCCAAGCCTCCATCAGGGGAGATTCCCGCTCAGATCCCTAGCCCTGCAGCTGCGGAGGAGTCCATGGCAGCTCACGCCAGGAGACCCACTGGGGAGATGGAGATACGGTGCTTAGCAGTTGCCTTGTGGTAGCGCCGAGACAAGGACGGCAAGCACGGGGGTTAGCTGGGAGCAGGGGGCTTTGGTCTGGATACCAGCCAGACCCTCGAGGGTGTAAGATGCCATCAGAAATAATAAATGAAGGCCCTAGGGAGACACCAATCCTCACCACATCCCAGATTTGTCAGCGCTATTCTTCACTCCCGTCTCCCCAGTCCTGTGGTCGTGCAAAGCGGCTGGACTCAAAACCACCTTGACCTCCAGCGCGCGGGCTCTCGCAGGATGGAAAAAACTTCTTGCCCGACATGACCGGCCCAAGGGTCTTACACAGCCTCTCACCCCCCCGATCCTCCCGCCAGAGAAGGCCCCAACCCCAGTCCCATCTGCAGGACTCCTGCGGCACGCCATGCCAACCGCCTGCGAGGTCAGCCCTGTCCCGGCTTTCCTTCTGCAAACGCGGAATTGCAGCCGGACATCCCGCTCCTGCCAACAAGAAACAACCTCCCCAGCTACATTTTAGGTGCTGTGCACAGCTCTGTGTTTAAAAATCAAACAGGCTGGACCCCCCCCCGTGTTGTTATCTAGAGGACGGGTCCCACGCGGGGCTTGTTGAATGCCAGGGACGTTCGTCCCTAAGTTGCAGAGGTCGTGGGCTCTGCAGACCTTCCCTCAGCCGCGGCAGCAATAAGGGCCGAGCAGATCATTATGGATGAATCCAGCAACCATCAGACAGGGTTTGATCAATGCGCTGCAATGCCTTATCTCCGACACTGGCCGGGGCCAGATGTTTCAAAGGAAACCAAAACCAGGCCGGAGCGCGATCAATCACAATGTTCCCAGCATTGACACATGTCTGGGCCCGCTCCGAATCCCGTTATCAGGCAGCGGCACAGCTCAGTCGCACGCCGTATGGAAAAGGTTCAGCCTCGCCGGCGCAAACTTGGAATGCCCTTGTCTGCCCTCCCGCCCCGCGGCCTTTCCTGAGATCATTCATCCCTGCATAAAACGGTAGCAGATCCCCTTTTTGAGATAAATTACCCAAGTCTTTCAACCTCTGCTCAGAGGGAATTCCCCCGGGCTGCTGTTCACGCTCCGGTCCCCTCTTTGAAGGCATCCCCACCGAGCCAGACCCATTAATGCAGCTTGCCCTGATAGCCTGCAAATTGCACGCTAGTTGAAAAATTGGGTTGCCACGGCAGGAATCCGTCCTGGTACCTGCTTAAAACCACGAGAGAAGGATCCTGAGAACAACGGCTTTGGTTTTGCTACGTCTCGGTGGTTTTGCAAGGGGTTTTCTTGGAGAGGAGCACAAATATAGAATCATGGAATGGTTTAGGTAGGAAAAGCACTTTGAGATCATCGAGCCCAACCGTTCCCCTAACCCTGCCATCCCACGACTAAACCCTGGCCCTAAGCACCGCGTCTGCCTGACTTTTAAAACCCTCCAGGGAATATGCCCCTGTTGCCAAGAAGGCCAATGGCCTCCTGGGGTGCATTCAGAGGAGCGTGGCCAGCAGGGCGAGGGAGGTTCTCCTCCCCCTCTGCTCTGCCCTGGGGAGACCCCACCTGGAGTACTGGGTCCAGTTCTGGGCTCCCCGGTTCAAGAAAGATGAAGAATTCCTAGAGAGA
>NW_009260185.1:607813-613869 GCF_000687185.1 Egretta garzetta
AACCCCCGCCTGGACGAAGTCCTGTGTAGCATGCTCTAGGTGAACCTGCTTTAGCAGGAGGGTTGGACTAGATGATCTCCTGAGGTCCCTTCCAACCCTTGCCATTCTGGCATTCTGTGTGTAACATAGGTGTCTCTCCATCCTTAGGGACAGGGGTGCATGTGTGGCTTAAAAAAAAAACCCCAAACCAACCCAAATGGGAGATTTTAAGGGAAATAAAAGCGATGGGTAGGCTGCCCGGGCTTCCACCCTCCCAAAATGGTGACAACCTTAATAGAAATGGTTGGGTTTGTGGGAGAAGACGAGACGAAAGGAAGACAGCGAAGAGAAAAGGGACTGGAGAGCGTGGGAAGAGCGAGCTAACAAACCAAGCTGAGCTAAGGCAGCCGCAGAGGGGAGTAGAGCTGAGCTAATTGCATCCTCCCCACAGCCCGCGGCCTCCTCCCAGCTGGACCCTGACACTCACGGAAGAAAATGGTACGTTATGGTTTGCTACCACCCCCTGATAAATTGATTTTGAAAGATGCTTTGCTTTACGAGCAGTTTAGGGCTTGGCAACTATTAATAGTAAAATAGGGAGATGCAGGAGGTGCTCGTGGGGTGAGGATGTGTTGGATACCGGAGCCTGCCGCTTGCCGTGGGACACGGCCTTTCCCTTGCTGTTACCCTTGGGGAGGTACCACCTAGGGCTGCTCCAAAATCTGCTCCCAACTGCTTTTTTTTTTCTAAATAGGATATTGATTTTCTTCTTTTTTTGTGACTGATGGAGCGTTTCAGGGAAAATGTCTGCTTCGGTGGAATTTTATTCTGTTTTAATTAAGGACTCGATAGCAAAAAGGCACCAGCACGTCAACAGGAGAAACATTTCGGTCAGGGACTCTCGTTCCTCTCGGAGGGCGAGGGTGATGGTGCAGCCGAGCAGGTTTGGCCCGACCCGGGGAACGAGGCGAGGGAAGGGAAGGGGAGCGAGCGCAAGGTGTCTGAACGACGACTCCCATGAGTTACTGCGGCAGAAATAGTTGCATTTCCTTCTGATTTTTTGGTTGTTTTTTCTTTTCTTGCAGTTCTAGGTATTCTTCCTCCACCTAACATCTCTGAAACTTCAGTGGCCGAAAGGCAGCAACTCCCCTAAGTCTGTTTTCCTCCGCAGACTGGAGATGTGGCTACTTATCCCCTGACACCGCCCGCACAAGCCAGGACCGTGCTAACCACAACTCGACTCCCACCGTACGAGGTATCCGCTCCCCAAGCCTGGGCTCGGTTTTATTGCAGGTCTGAGCAGAACCGACCCCAGTCAGCCACAGAACAAGCTGGGAGGCGACGCTGGTTTTGTTCGTGGCGTATGAGCTTTTCATTCCCTGGGGGACGGGACCCGCTTGGAGGGGCTCCACCAGACTTCCCACGTTATTCCCACTATCCAAAACCACTGAGTACGTGAGGAGCTCTCATTCAGTTTGACCCCCAAATGGATCCTGAGGGCATTAATACAAGTATATAGTAAAGCCAGAAATGCTAACAGAAATACAACCACAAGCACGGGAGCCCTGGCCCACATCGGAGTGCCAAGGCGACGCTCATGGGATGCCCCCCTGACTCCGAGCTGGTTTGGATCTCTTCCCGATACAGCCAAAGACAGCATGAGCTGTAGGTGCTGCCCGGCCAGCCTCGGCCACAGCTATTTTTTCTGGTGGTGGAGGCTGCCCAGCAGAGAGCTGGAGGGGTTGGGATGCATCCCTGGCACTCAGACATCCACGGTGCACACTGCTCCCGTGGGATGGGACACGAGCATCGCCGCGAGGAGGGCTGGACCTGCCTCCCAGCGCAGCGGGGAAGCCGCTTAAAATGCTCGGCATGTCCATCGGTACCAACCCTCTTCTGGCCGGACACGTGCCGAGGGCTGCCGGGAGCCCTCGCGTTACACTGCAATAGCTCTTGGGCGGGGGAAGATGGATTTCCCCGGCAGGGCGTACAGATAGAGATGCCACCGGCATTACCAAAAGCATCCATCAAAGTCCCCCTCCTGCCTTCTGAGGTTTTAATCACTCGGGTCCCGGCTGCTGTCAGATGATGGGGAGAAGGGAAAGGGAACAGGAAGAGGGAGATGAGAAAGCACAGAGTTGGTTTGTCCGAGGGGCAGCAGCTGGGGGGACGGGGCGGGGAGGGCGTGCGGGGTTTTGATGCGGTGGCTGCCCTGCGGCTGACGGGAGAGAAGCTCAGGCTGTGCCGAGTGGGAAGGGAACGCTTCGTAGGAGTTCAGGCCAGTTTTGTTAAACGAGAAGTGCTGAGTTTGCACAAAAGGGGATGTTTGGAAGATGTCAAAACAGATGTTCTGGGTTTTCCCATGCCTAACCTCTCATTTTGGAAAGGCTCCCGTGAAATGCGTGGATGCTTTCAGGAACGCGGATCCCTCTGCTGCCCTTTCCCAGCCCAAACACTTTGCCAGCTTTGACTCAAGCGACAAATAATTCCTGGTGAACTTATCAGTGATGGAAGAAAAGTCACCCGGCTCTGGACCCAAAGAGGGCTGGAAGAAAAGTCACCCGGCTCTGGACCCAAAGAGGGCTGGAAGAAAAGTCACCCGGCTCTGGACCCAAAGAGGGCTGTGCTGGAAAGCCATCGCTTTATGAGCTCTCATACTGGGAGTAGCTGTGCCTTAATGAGCAGAGAGACGGGCAGGGCCTGTTGGCCCAGAGGCAGTGGGTTAAATGGTGGAGAGCAAGCAAGAAGCAGCAGAAAGCGGGGAAAAGGGGAACCCAAGTAGGTGGTGGGGAAAGCGCTGGGAACGACGCGGTCCTGGCTGGGCGCATGGGCTCGGGAGGCCGGGGAGTGATGCAAAGCCCCCTCCTTCGCTCCCCACTCGTCCCCGTGCCACCACGCTGCCGCCGAGCCGGCGGTTCCCAGCCCTGTCCCTGAACCCCCTCCATTATTAATGACAGCCCGACGGTGCAATTTAGCAAGCCTAATAATTAACTGAAAAATTCATGAGGTTCAAAAGCAGAGAGGCCGCTCAGAGGTGAACAAGGAGGAGCTGGGGAGGGAAGAGACGGCGGCAGCCAACTCCTACCTGCTGCAAGAAGGGAGACCCAAAGCCTGGCTTGTCCCTGTGGGACCAGCCCACCCTGGCGGCAGCAGATTTAGGGGCAGCACCCCACAACAGCCCTGCAGGCGTGGGCAGGGGCCCCACGCGGATGCCCAGCCAGCTCCTGGGCAGGAGGGACGGGCAGAGCTCCCTTCGGCGCAGCCCGCTCCCGCGGAGCCGGCAGCATCTCGCCGCTCCCAGCCGGCCTCTCAGCCACGTTTCCTCCTTTGCTTTGGAAGCGTTGGAGGCAAGGCCGGCACGTCGGGGGAACTCCCAGCCCCCAGGCGCTTGCCAATCATCCCTGAGACGCTCCAGCTAATTATTTTTATCCTTTGTGAATCGCGTGGCATACAGGAGGCGCGGAAAATAGGACGTTCTCGCCATCTCGCTGTCTCCGGCGTGGGCTAATGGTGCCTGTAAATTGCCGCTCGGTGTCGGGGGATCACAGTTTGTAACGAGGCTGTGTGTCGGAGAGGCCGAGATCTCTGAGGGGCGCCATGCTTCTGCCTCCCACGCTTTGCTCCGGGGCGGGGGGAATTTGGGGGTGGTTTTCCAGTGAGTGAGGATTTTCCTTCCCCTCCTGCTCATCCTCATCCCGTTACTGGCTTGCAGGGCTCCGCTGGGACGGAGGCAGGGGTCCCCCCGAATGGACTGCCATGATTTGCAGGCTGGAGTGCCGTTTCTTTTTTGGTCTGCAGATCTCCGTAACGCTCTGAAAAGTAGCCCAGGCAGAGGCAAATGATAATTTGGGCTCTGCAGAGCACATATTCGTGTTATGCAGGGAAAAAAAAAGGTTGTGTCCCCTTCCTGCCTTGCCTTGGGAAGTGGAAAGTGAAGACCAGTGTTTGCGTGTTCCCTGGGCTCATACCTCCCATGCTGGAGATCTTTGGTCCCGACGGCCAGGAATAGCACAAAGCCCTTCAGGAGATGGAGGGCTGTTGAGCGGACGCTGCTGGTGGTGGTGGGTTTTGCCTGGGCTGGTGGTGGGAGCGCTGTGCGGGTGCTCTCCGTGCACAGGGAGCCTACCGAGCTCGCAGCGCCGGCTGGGACCGCGGCATTGCATGACCGAGACCCTTGGCCATCGCAGACCCAACGGTGCAACAGCAACGTCCGGGCAGGTGAGGGCCTGCGGGACCTGCGTCCACAGACGGAGGAATTCAGGTGGCGAAAACGCGAGGGAGAGGAGGAAGGCCCACCTTCCCCATCTGGTGACAAACACCCGGCTCTGCTTGTGAGCATCTTCAAGCCACTCCAGGCAGCGACACAAGAGTTTGTTTGTTGTTTACCCACCCAGCGAGGAGATAAGGTCAGGGAATCGCAGTTGGCTCGCTGCAATTCTAGAGGGGAAAGCTAAGCTAAATCTGGCAGCTGAATTACTCACTATTGACTGTTCTCCTTCTCAATTATCACTCCATTTTGCCAGAAACCTCCAAAACACACACAAAAATTTTCCACCCAGGCCCAAAGGATGCTCGCTGGCAGATCCCACCGCTGCCTCGCCAGCGTGCAGGAGGTGCTGCGAGCCCTTTTGCACGGCCTGAACCGGGGCAGAGCTGCTCCCGAGACCTGGCAGAAGCAATCTCCCGGAGAAGCTTTTTTGGAAGTGAGTCGCTGCCACCAAGTCGGTGAGACAGGTAGGAAAGCCGCAAGCGGGGATGCCGGGCCTCAGCCCAGACTGCCCCATCACAGCTGGATGCAAAACGCCATTTGCATTAGGTTAAAATCTTGAGTAAATAGAAATCAAAGGAACATCTGCTGCTTTTTCACTGAGCTGGTGTTGACACCAGAGGAGGGGGACTGTGGAAGGACAGATGGAGAGGAAGGGGTTGTGGCGGAGAAGGTGGCTTGGCTCACCACAGTTTGGGCAAAATGACCTCAAACAAGGAGACGCCTCCGCCTGGAGCTCTGCTTCCCACCCCAGAGAGGGGTCAGCGAGCGCAGGGTATGGCAAGTCATCCCCTTCCGAGAAATGGGGTCTGTCGGCATCGCCGGGGCTCTCAGGTGGCTTTGGAGAGAGGAAACGCCTTGCTCGGCTTCTGCGGGGCGGAAGGGATGGGCAGCGAGCGTCCGCCAGCCTAACGCGGCGCCACCAAACCCGCAGCAGCTGTACCCTGCTGGTCACGTCGTCTCCCACTTTTCTTACAGCCCAGATCCGAAATCCATTTGAAGAGGAGTGGAGCCTTTCATCACGGAAAAACCAACACATTTCTAGTCCTCAGTGCTGCAAAGCTTCAGAGCTTGACCCTGGGATGCTCCACCAATAACAGAGGCAAAGCATTTTTTGTTTTCACTAGAAATTCCCTCACTTCTCCACTCAGTCTCAAGGCTTTGGGGACCTGACATCTGGTTCTGGAGTGCCTCTTGTGCATCGCAGCCGTTTCTAAGCCTCCCTGCGCCGGCATTCATCCTGGTGCCTGAAAGCAGCAGGTTCACAAACAAACCCCAGCCTCAAATACAAAGGGTTATACACATCTGCAAACAGCCATGCCTGCGTCAGAGCTTGTTTTGGGGACTGTCTGCACAGAAAAAAAACAACACTGAGGAGCTTTTCATTTTGGGCTGCTCAGCTCTAGGCTCGGGCACGCTCCTTCTCTTTGCTTACCAAGGACACGTCCCCACCGCAGTCATCGATGTGGGGCTGCCTGCACCGTCCCTGCGTCTACTCAACCCCCTGTTCCCCACCACATCCCACCCCAGCTGAGCACCCCTGGCCCCTGCCACAGGCCCAGCACCATTCACACCATTCGCAGCCACGCAAGTGAGGAAAAGCCCAATCTGCTGGGGAAATTTTGGATGGCCACTGGTTTCTGGGGAGCGCAAGTCTGGGCAGAGCCGCGGGCAGGACTAGGCTGCAGGTTCAGATCATAGAATCACAGAATGGTTTAGGTTGGCAAAGCCCTTGAAGCTCCCCCAGCCCAAGCGTTCCCCTACCCCTGCCATCCCACCCCCACACCCTGGCCCTCAGCACCGCCTCTGC
>NW_009260185.1:614739-618172 GCF_000687185.1 Egretta garzetta
CCTGGCCGTGCCAGGGCCCACCCGCCCCTCTCTGCGGGCTTGCAGGAACTGATTGGGACCATGGCGTGACATTGCGATTTGCCACCCCCACCTCACCCGAGTCAGTAATTGCCTTGTAATTATTTCTCCGGCGATTTCACCGCCAACTAACGCGCGGTCTCGCATTCCCAAAGAGAAAGGGACTGGCGTACCCCGACCGCTCCTCGCTGTCCTCATTTGTTCAAAAGGAGTGGCCGAGTGTCAGTGAACTCCGTAGGGATGCCCAGCGCTGCCAGCATCGTAGCAAAACCGGGGATTAATACAGTGATTCCTCCATCCTCCTTTGCTCTGTTCTCGCAGCCTCGCTGAACAGTGCGCCTTACGGGCCCGGGCAGAAAGCAATTAGGGCTGAGAATGAGCTACAAAGGCCGGCTGGAGATCCTAACCAGGAACGGGGTGTGCAGCAACGCGGAGAGGTCAGGAGAGCACGGAAGGAGCCGGAATACGTTAAGAAAACATATGACTCATTACCACGGAGAAAAGGATGCTGCTGCTTCTGCCCCGGGGCTTATTTTTTTACCAATTCAATTAACTCTTCGTTGTGCTGCCCTAAGGCAAAGGCAGGCTGAGAAACAGGGCAGGGAGGAAACCTTACGCAGGGGTTGGGCTCTGCCACGCCTGGAGGGGGTCTGATTTCTCCTCTTCTGGACCTTCCGTGGTGCCTGGGATGGTACGAATCAGTTTAGAAACCTGGCTTGAGATGGCCTCCTCTTCCTAACAACCCCCTGCGTGCCTTCTGCAAATAAAACCCCTCAACGCCTGCCATTTTCCAAAAATGATTTGCATGAAAGAATTATCCCCGAGGCAAGAAGCGTTGTTAATTTTCCCCTTCGCTGCAATGAAGCCGCTGGAGGAACGAGGCAGGGCTCCAGAAAGACGTCCCAGCCCAACCCCGGGCGACGTAGCTGGCTAATTCGCACCTCTCGTGAATACTCGGGTGCGATGTGAATAGCGAACACTCGCTTTCCGTCTCTGATTCCCCGAGGCAGGACGTGCAGGAGGAAAATCCTCTAACACGACGGTTGCCAGCTCCACCTCTGAAGAGCTGGAGCCAACCTAAGGGTTGGGATGCAGGAACGGGAGCAGCACCAACACTCCTTGAGGGTGGTTCTGCCTTTTCCACCTCTATCTCGGTACCTGTACCTCCACCCTGGCACCTACCGGGGGACCACACGTGCCACCGCGGGGCAAAGCGACCTGCACCGCCCACACCAGCCCCGGGAGCAGGAATCCCCGCGGGCTGCCAGCTCTGCAGGCGCTGAAAAAAGCCCACAAAAAGAGCTCATTGGAAACCATCATAGAAAGAAACCTTCGTAGGAAGGACAATAAACTCCAACCTTTCATTTTGGGCAGATAATATGGAATTTTTCAGTTTTCTAATGACAAAAAACCTGACAAAAAGGAAGGTTTCTCCCCTCATTTTGACTCATTTCTCTTCTTTCTTCCTCTCTGGAGGAAAGGAATTGTAATTATCTCCTCCTCTCTGGAGGAAAGAAGTGGAAAAAAGACGACGCCAAAACCTAAAACCTTATCAAAGACTTCATGTGAGCTTCTTCTGCTGAAACAAAGGAGGAAAGAGAAAGCGCCTTGATCTGTTGACTGCAAAAGCTTTCATCCCAACCACTGCATCTCTAGAAAGCATCTTCCCAAAGCCCATCTGAAGGCTGCCCTGTGCCCACCTCCCTCAAACGCCGACGGCACGGGCTGCGTTAACAGCATCCTTAGCCGCTGCAGAAGGAGCACCAGCCACTGCGCTCAGCCTGGTTTTGCACAACCTGGGGCCAACTGGGAATTAAAGTTCAAAGTGGAGCTGGCAGGACGGAGGTTCAGCCTGCAGGCACCACCTAGGCAGCATTAAGCCAGAACTAGGGTGGAGCTCCCGGATTAAGGGAAAAACCAGGAGCTGCTAAAGATGCAGCAAGGAACCCCGCATCCAGCGTGACTTTGATCTGGAGGATTAGGGATGAGGCAATCAAGGAAAGGTGGAGAAGTTGGTGAATCCTTAATAAGGTGCAATTTGCAAATCCTGTCAAATTCATGAATTTTAACTGGAAGGATAATTCATCCAAAGGTTTGGGCCAGGGACTGTATTATTTGTTACCTCCACTGTCCTCTGCCACGCTGTTATTTAGGATGATTCAGCCGCCTACTCAGGAGAAGCAAAGCCCCGGTCCACGTAACCCACGCTGCCGCAGCCGAAAGTTTGTCCGCATCAGCTCACTGGCTGGGCACCTACGGATAGAGCCCACGCTCCCAGAAACCACACTCCGCTCAATTCAGTTTGTGTGGAAAAAGAGAGAAAACCCCCCCAAACCATCTGATGGTTATTTTGTTTGGCCCACTGCTATTAAACCCCCCTCTAAAATCCTCATTGCGTGATTCCTCCTAACACTGAGCACCAGCCTTTGCTTTGGACTGATCTAGGCGCGCCTTAAGTGCAAGCGAGCATTTGGGTTTAGCGTCGCTGGGGGAAAATCCACCTCCCTTGCTATTGCTCTGAGAAAACCCAGGCCCTGCAGAACAAGCGTGCGATGGGCACTTTGAGGTGGGGAACCTGCAGGCTGAGCCTTACCAAGCTCAGTGTGGCAGTGGAGACCAGCAGGCTGAGCCTTACCAAGCTCAGTACAGCAGTGGGGACCTGCAGGCTGAGCCTTACCAAGCTCAGTAGGGCAGCAGAGACCTGCAGGCTGAGCCTTACCAAGCTCAGTACAGCAGTGGAGACCTGCAGGCTGAGCCTTACCAAGCTCAGTCCAGCTCAGGGCAGGAGTGCCAACGCCAGAGGTTTGGGTCCTGCCCTGCAGTTTTGTGGCTCGGCCCTGTAAGAGCAGGAGGCGGCGGACGAGCGAGAGGGAGATGCGAACGCAGATTTCGCGCGGAGGCGAACCAGAGGAATGGGTGGCTGCTGCTTTCAGTATCTTTTTGCCCAGCCAAGTACGGCAATCAGCACAGAGCACTGCGAACGAACCCAGAGGCGACTCCGTGGCAGAAAAGAAAGGGAAGCAGACGAAAAAACCCACTATTCTTAATTTACTCCAGTTAATTTTAGCCTAATTTGATCACGATGTTCTTCTGTAAATATCGGCCCTTCTTTAATAAGTCAGCGTTCGCCGCGGAGGCTGCAATTGCAATGTAATCACCCTGTGTATCGTAAAAGACTTTCTCTGTTAATTGTTAGGAGGAAGTGGAGCTATTCTGCGGCAGGTATGGGATTGCAGAGAGAGATAATTATAACCAGATCTAATTAGTAATTATAACAGACCTCTCCTAGAAATTGGTTTTTTACTTAAATATTCCCCCAGTTCTCCCCGCAAACTGCAGCGCTGCTGCGGGAGCGCGCTGGGTCGCACGCCGCCGCCGCCGTGCCGGGACACGGGGGGGGTGCCAAGCCTGGCCC
>NW_009260185.1:618892-628447 GCF_000687185.1 Egretta garzetta
GAAACTTTAAAACCTCTGCAGTTCTACTCCTCCATCCCTCTTGCTGCCTTCGCACCAGCCAACGATATCTTTGAGCAGCACTAAGGAGCAAAGCACCTCCAAGTTCTGCCTGGGGAGCTGAGACAAAAAGCCAGAGAGCCAGAAAATGGAGCAGCACGATCGGAGGAGCCTGTACACAGAAATCCTTGCTCCAGACCTAACGGGGGGGGGGTGGTTGCTGAGCCTGCAACCCCTCTTGCAGCTCTCCCTGAAGCATCTCCCAGTGCAGTGGGTGCTCCCTGTCCTCCCTACCCCACCGCTATCCCGAGGACTGGAGCCCTGGTACCACCCAAAGTGCTTTGTAGGGAGGAAGGAGGAGACGCAGAGCTCGACCTTTGCAGCGTGGTTGGAGCATGACTTTGCTGCAGATCTGCCCAGATCTTGTCTGGTGCAACCTCAGAAACGTAGCTGAAAAGAATCGAGAGGTGGGCGACCTCACTGATGGAGCGGTGGGAGGTGTCCTAACGTGCTCCCTTCTGCAAAGGGGGAGCGACAGGAGCTGGGGGTAATTAAACACAGCTGGCTGAAAGACGGACTGGATGGCCTAATAGGATTTCATCTCCAAGATCTAGGCTCTAATTACTGGGCTGCATGGATTCTGAGCCACATTAGCCTAAGCTGACGCACTATTTCTTAATCTAGTCATTCCCTCCCAAGCAGCGGCGTCTCCGGGGGGGCTCGCTTGGGCAGCAGAGTTAGCTCACAGCTTGGTACGGTCTAACTAGGCCAGCACTGCGGGACTTCTTTATGATTTTCTGGGGTTTTTTTTCTGCATGTCTCGGTATCATTCCCGGCAGGGAACACCCGCAGACAGAAATGTGTGGGGGAAGGCACCGCGCGAGGAGCAAGAGGGAGCAGGGTGTCATCGGGGTGGGGGCAAGGCGATGCTGGGACCAGCCTGGGAAGGGAGACAAGGATGGAGATGTTGTGCTCCTAGGAGGGAGCTGGAGGCCTCGGAGAGAGCCGGGAAGGGTTGGGTGAAGGACAGTTGGTTGGTAACCTCGATGAAAAGCTTCCTTTACTGAACTGGCACCTTGCAGACCCCTGAGCTGACCCGCTGGGAGGGACCACGCACCGGCCAGCCTGGCTCCCCATCCCATGGCAAAGCGTGCGGCTGGGAGCAGCCCCTGCTGCAGAGGGCTTTCTCGCTCCGGCAGGGAGCCAGCGCCTCAGTCGCTACCCGGAGATACGTACGGGAGGAAGGGGAGCGCACATTAACAGCGCAAAGGGCAAAGCAAGGCAGGGACGCACATCAATCCCCTACCGCTGCTGTGAGACAGAGATACTAATCCAAGAGCAGGATGCTAATCCGAGAGCAGGGTGCTAATCCAAGAGCAGGATGCTAATCCGAGAGCAGGGTGCTAATCCGAGAGCAGGATGCTGACCCAAGAGCGCAATGCTAACCCAAGAGTGTGATGCTAATCCAAGAGCAGGACGCTAATGCAAGAGTGTGATGCTAATCTGAGAGCAGGATGCTAATCCAAGAGCGCGATGCTGACCCAAGGGCTGGACGCTAATGCAAGAGCAGGACGCTAATCCAAGAGCACGATGCTGACCCAAGGGCTGGACACTAATGCAAGAGCAGGACGCTAATCCAAGAGCACGATGCTAACCCAAGAGCAGGATGATAATGCAAGAGCAGGATGATAATCTAAGAGCGTGATGCTAACCCAAGAGCGCAATGCTAATCCAAGAGCGTGATGCTGACCCAAGAGTGTGATGCTAATGCAAGAGCGCGATGCTAATCCGGGAGCAGGATGCTAATCTGGGAGCAGGATGCTAATACAAGAGCAGGACGCTAATGCAAGAGCAGGACGCTAATGCAAGAGCAGGATGCTAATCCAAGAGCACGATGCTAACCCAAGAGCAGGACGCTAATGCAAGAGCGCAATGATAATCCAAGAGCAGGACGCTAACCCAAGAGCGCGATGCTAATCCAAGAGCTGGACACTAATGCAAGAGCACGATGCTAATCCGAGCAGCACAGACGCCCGTTTTCTTAACCCGGGGCTCCATCCCCCAAATGAGAGCGAGCCCATTCGGAGCACATCGCTCCCAACACATCCGTTGCGTGCGGATGGAGAGAGACCCACTGGCTCGGACGCGCTCCACACCCCACCGCGCTATTGCCATGGTTCCCACCTCTCTAATCAGGGCTTCCCGCTCTGAGACGGCGCTGACCTTGATACCTTCCTGTTCGAGGCCTCGCTATGGCAAAGAGATTCAATTAAGCCCCGGTTCACGGCGAGTGCTAAAAAAGAAGGGGGGGGAGGAAAAAAAAAAAAAGAGCCCAACAACAACAAAAAAATGGCCTTGTGAGAATAATTTTCTTCTATGGATTTTTAAGACCAGTGGCTGGAGAATCACTTTCTCGTTTTTGTGCTGTCTCTCCAGTCAATAAATAAGAAGGAAATAAAGGATTTCAGAGAAAATAGAATGCAGTCAAAAGGTAAATTGTGGTCTTAAAAGCCCCTAAGAGACTGTCACAGACTTTGAAATGTTTCCTAGTTTGAGACCATTTCTTCCTGACTACATGGTTTCCGTTCCTCAATTTGCATCTCTGGGAGGTAATCTTTAAAACTGATTTTCCCCTGGTTGCGTTTCATCGGCAAAGAAACTAAACAGGCTGCTGCATTACAGTAATAACATCAACATTTCAGCCACCTTCGCCTTAATTATTTCTCTGTCTTGCCAACAGAACCAGTTAAACGAGATTTATATTTGGGTGGGAAGGAGGGGGGGGCATGTTGAGTGTGTGTGGATGGGTAAGATAACCTGGAAAAAAGCGATTTCTCCCTCATTATGTGTCACCAGCAGTAAAAAAAATTAAAAAATAAAAAAATAAAAACATGAAGTAAAAGGTTTGGGCCATTTAAGTAATAATAATGTAAGCATTTCACCTGTCTCTTGCTTAATTATTTCCTTCTCTCGGCTCTGCCACCTGAACTGGTTTAGATAAGATTTCAGCACGGATAAGGAGGAAGAACCCGTACTCTCCGAAGCAGATAAGCCATTTTTTCCAATGGAAAGCAAGAGAATACGGCACTAAAGCCTTCCTGCCATCTAATCCAGATTTATCAACAGCCTCTTAGCAAAAGTCTTGCCACTAAAAGCCTGTGAAGTTTTGCAAAATACTACCGGATAAGAGAAACGCACTTGTAAAGGCAAGAAAGAGGGGCCGGAGCGTGCAAAGCAGCTCGGCAGTGTCTGTGTCCGGCCAGCACACACTCAAGGTCCCCCCCAAAAGCACCCCAGAGGGGGAAAGGGGGGGCTAGCTGGTTGATGCCCAGGTTTAAGGAGAGCCCAGAGGTTTTGAGAAGGTTACCTGTTCAAGGTGCCAACGCTTCTGAGTTGGCTGCACTTAGAAAGTTGGCCCCTCCAAGACCTTTTAGGTCTCTCTCCATTCCAAGATGTGCACATCCAGCTGTGTCCACCACCCAGGTGCTTTAGAACAGGGCTCGCTTGCCAGGACAGAATCACACAGAATCCCAGCATGGCAGGGGTTAGAAGGGACCTTGGGAGATCACCCCGTCCAATGCCCCTGCTCAAGCAGGCTCACCCAGAGCAGGGGGCACAGGATAGCGTCCAGGCGGGGGTTGAAGATCTCCAGAGAAGGAGACTCCACAGCCCCCCTGGGCAGCCTGGGCCAGGGCTCGGGCACCCTCACAGGCAACAAGTTCTTCCTCCCGTTCAACTGGAACCTCTTGTGCTTCGGTTTGTGCCCATGGCCCCTTGTCCTGGTGCTGGGCACCACTGGGAAGGGTCTGGCTCCGTCCTCGTGACCCCCACCCTTGAGATATTTGTAGGTGTTGATGAGATCCCCTCTCAGCCTTCTCTTCTCCAGGCTGAACAAGCCCAGCTCCCTCAGCCTTTCCTCCTAGGGGAGATGCTCCAGTCCCCCCATCATCCTTGTTGCCCTCCTCTGGACTCTCCCCAGGAGTTCCTCATCTTTCTTGAACTGGGGAGCCCAGAACTGGACCCAGTGCTCCAGGTGGGGTCTCCCCAGGGCAGAGCAGAGGGGGAGGAGAACCTCCCTCGCCCTGCTGGCTATGCTCCTCTTGATACACCCCAGGGTGCCATTGGCCTTCTTGGCACCAAGGGCACCCTGCTGGCTCATTGTCATGGTCAAGCCAAGAAAATAGCTGTAGACGTACCTAACGTCAGTGGGGACCTTGCAGCCCGGGAACGGAGCTCGGTGCAGAGCAGGGCTCCTGCAGGGCTGAGGATGCCTGGCAAGCGCAGGGCCCCGGTGGGTTGGCAGTCGGGTCCAGCCCTGCAGCGAGGCGCTGGATGCCGCGTGCCTGCTGCTCGCTGCAGGCGCTTCCAGCTAAACCCCTTGCCAAGCCACGTGTTCGCGGCTGCCAACGCGTGCCCAACACACCCGCAGATGGGACGCTCGCCTGTGTGCAAACATTTACAGACACCTTGAGCGACTCGCGAAGAGGCGGCAGGTGGCTGGAAGCTGGCCATCCGCAGGAAGGAGCCTCTTGGGGAGAGGGTTTGCCCGCGCGGGAGACGCTGCTGCGAGCGGCGAGGAAGATGATGAGATGCTCTTGGATGCTCTGCATCCACGACACCGCTGATCCCCCAGAGAAACATTTTAAAAGTAAAAGAAACAGCTCTCCGGATAAAAAGCTCTCCGGATAAAAAGCTGGGAGTCTCTCCTTCCCTCCACTCGTAGCGCAGAGTCTATTTTTATTATACAATTTCCACCCTTCAGTGGCTCAGATGTTTTGCCTGCATTTTGTTGCTGACCCTCAGGCCAATCCTCAAAACAATATTTGCTCAGGGTTTTGCGTGCGCGTGTGTGGCTTTTTTTTTTTTTTTTTTTTTTTTCTTTTTTTAAAATAAATTCAGGGCGGGTGAAAACTTTCCTTCTTTCTTGGTTTATAACGGGCTGAGGAGTGATCGCGTGTGCCTGTGCAAGAAGGCAGGAGGGTTGGGATGAGGAGGGTGCGTTTCTGGGCTGCGGGGAGAGGAGAGCCCCTGCTGGCAGGCAGGAGGGCAGGGTGCTTGTGCCCTCACGAGGGCCGAGAAACCTTCTCCAGGAATCGCTACCCAGCTCCACGCCCTCCCTGATCATCCCAAACCCGCCGGCTCTCCAACCCAGGGGAAGCTAATAGGATGCTCCTACTTCCCAGCACAGCGGCGGGGCGGGATTCGGCCCCGTGCCTCTTCCCGCAGAGCCGCCCCGCTGCCTGCTTACGCTCATAAGCTCCTCCAGCTCCCCTCTGCCTGGCCTTGCCTTCCCACCCTGCCTCGCGTCTGATTATATTGGGTCTGCATGTGTAAGTACAGCCTCCTGCCATCCTAATCATCTAAAGTGGCTATTTGAATAACAGTTGTTGGTGCCTGTAGTTTCCTGTAATTTCCAAAAGGAAACAAATCCATGCAGACTGCAATTTTGCGCCTATGAATTTTGAATGAATATCTCTAAGAGCCTCAATTTCTCTCTCCCTTCCTTCCTCCCCTCCCCTCGCCTGCCTCCCAGACCCAGCTGAGCGAGATGCTGCCACCACCAGAGGGGCTCACCCCAGCGGCTCCTTTCGGGGCTGGATGTTGGGCTAGCGAGGCTCCATGCCTCCTCGGAGAGACACTGGCATCCAGCCGGCAAAGCGCGGTGCGGCCGGCGGCGCGCGCTCGCTCAGGGAGGCGGCGGGATCGCACCCAGCCCACGGGAGACCAGCAGGACGAAGCCGGGCACGGAGGCAGAAGCACCTTTCAAGCCTCAGGTGTTGGGATTTTTCCCTGCATTCCCACCTCCAAACTATGCTTAGGAGGTCCCTCTCTGATGGGACCTGCCCTTTGGAGATGCCGCTGCCGGCCAGGCTCTTCCCCTTCTAAGCCAGAGCAGCTGGGAGACCTCTCTCCTCCAGAATTGATTTCCACCACGGCGACAGTCCCTATTTATAACCTTCTCCCTTTCAAGTTTCCCCTCCTGTTCTGCTGCGTGCAGTTTTATGACAGCGAGGGTTCTCCTTTTTATGACACTGTTGTTTTTAAAGTGGTTTTTATCACCTGGTTTTATTACAAAATTACCGTACAGCACCCCAAGTGCCATAGCAGCGAGGAGGGAGAGCGGCTCTGGAAATGCAGCAGCTCTTTCCTGAACAGCTTGCTGCCTCGCTGGGGAAGTGGCTGTGATTTGGTGATGGATGGAGTGCTTGTTACCCCGTATATTTTTATCCATAGATATATAAAGCACTTTGTGATCCCAGTGGATACAAGGCACTATATAAATGTAAATCATTATCATTATCATTAAATACCTTCTGCATCTTTTAAACCTACCAGTTGGAATCAAATACATAACGGGGCAGCTGGTATCTGGGCTTTCGCTGGTGAACCAAATGCGAGAGGTGTGATTTTTGTCTTTGGTAGCAATTAAATGTGGTATCATGAAAGACTTTCTTTTCCCCTTGCAATTTTTCCTGCTGGCTCCGATGTGAAAGTCACTTCTCACCCACCACGAGAAATCTCTGCAGACTTCCCTAGCAACAACCTGCCTAAGAAACAGCCACCTTGGGCACGCGGATGCTCCCTGGATTATCCGTACCCGTCGCGAGCTGCCCGGCGTGCATCCCCGCCGCATTGCCGTGAGTTAGGGACAGTCAGAGGGTCCCTCGGGTGCCGCGGGTCGCAGGGCGGGGAGTTCGGTGCCTACACGATTTACGACTCAAAGGAGAATATAGACACTTGTCTCTATAAGCTACGACTTATAGCTTAACGCTACGACTCGGCAGCATTTCTGCTCGGCCGCTGCCCAACCCCAGAGATAACCGCCCATGGAAAACCTCTTGGATGCCATCCGCGTGGCAGCCGGCACCGCAATGATCACAGGGCACCAGGCAGATCGTGTTTATAACCCAAAGTTTCCTGTTCCTGCTTCACCCCCGTCCTTTTTTCCTTTCTTTAAGGGAGGAAATGTGAGCCTGAAGGATTCGCTCAAGGTCGCACACGGAGGCTTTGGCAGCAGAGAAATGAACCCGGGACTCTCGTGTTTCCATCCAGGCCATAAATCACCGCATTCCCTTTCCGCCCACATAGCCAGGAGGGCGAGCCAAGCTGGCAGCACACTGGGTGCCCCTGCCCTGCTTTTCCCACCAGTGCTGAGCCCGTATTTTGTCACTACAGCCCATCTTCCCTCCCGCATCTCCAGCAAAGCCACCCGGCTGAGGGTTCCTCCCTGGGGCAATTCATCTCCGGCCGCGTTACACCCGGTGTGATGCTGCCGCTCCGGTCTCTGCATCCCACACCCATCCCAACAGCAGGCTGGGAGCTATCATTCACTTCTTGGGTTGTTGCCGCTGTCGGAGAGCTGGCGGCATGGATGGCTCGGGAGAGGGATTAACCCTATGGAAGAGCCACGTGTTTGGGGGTCAGGAGCCGAGCCGAAGATGAAAGGTGTCAGCACTTGCCAGGGCAGGACAGTCCATGGGCAATTCCTAAAGGAGATGACTGGCACAGGGCTGGGATACACTCGGAGATGTGATGCAGGGCAGGTCTTGGTCCCAGGCGCTGGGGACCGGCAGCCCCCAGCACCCAAGGGACCAGCACCCAACGATATTTCATTTCCACTCATTGTGACAAGCAGAAGGGATGGGGTTGGAAACCTCTGATGTGCCACAGGTCTGAGCCCCGGCTTTTAATCCATATCCCTGCTAACCTGCAGGTAGTGCCTTATAAAGGTTTTGCGATATTTAAAGGAACAAGGTTTTTCCTCGTTCCTGAATTTTTTTTCCCTTTTTTTTCCCCCCCCTCATTTTCCCCAGCCTCCCATAAGTTGCAGTCTCTTGCTGCCCAGGGGAGATCTTCCATTTAGCTACATTTTCCTTTCTCATTTCATGCTGTAATGGAGATTCCTCATAGGTGTTAAATCCATAATTTGCTGTGAATCCCGTGTCTCTCTCCGCGGAGGTCAGAGTTGAGCACGTTAGAGGAACCCAACAGCACAGCTTCGTGCCTGGCCCTGGGGGAAAGCCTCAGCCTAATTCCCAGGAGCAGGGCGGAGGCTGGAGAGAGGGGTCCTGGAAACCAAGCCACCTACTAGTGAGTTATGGAACTACTCATCCCACAGCAGCTTGGGACTGCCGGGACCCTGCACCCGAGACTCCGTGCACACCCCAGTAAGGACGCACGGGCCCAAGGCAGGCTCTGGGGAAGCAGCAGGGTGGCTGCTGTCATCCCACACAAACTTGGGAGTTGACCATGAAGATGTCTTAATTTGAGGACGCCAGGCACCTTTTAACGTCAAAAAAAGAGTAAGTCCCAGAGGGCCATTTGTCCAACCTCTACCTCCGCGTGAGATGAACATCCCGGGGCAGAGGAGGTTATTTGCCTACCGTTACAAAGGACACCCAGGTCAGTCATTGAGACGTGGCTATCCCATTTTGAAGCCCAAGTTGAGCTAAAAGGAACGCCACGGCCCTGGAGCCATCCCTGCCCTACCATCAGACACGCTGACAGGGGCATCAAAAGCAAACGCCGCTCGGAAATGCCAGGAAGAGAGAGCATTGCGATGGATTTGTAACGAGAGATTCATCACAGGTTCACCAACCCTTTCTCCACCATGCCCCGGGCAAGATGCCGGCGTGCTAAGAGGCCTGAACTCGATCACGGCCGGCAGAGCAGCTCAGAAACAGGGTGGGTGCAAGGCTGGGCGACGCTTAAAGGAGGGGGGAAAAAATGCAAGACGTGCAAAAAGCAACCCAGGATAGGACCAGGAAAGCTCTCAGACTCAAGAAAATGCATCCCTCCAGGCTGGCCACAAGCAGAGGTCCGGGGCGGGCAGGCATCCTCGGGCAAGAGCACCTCCAGAGCCGCTCCTTGCATCCTCTCCTCCAGCATTTTCTCTGCTTCCGCAGCCGGCGCTGCCCCTGCCGAGCCTGGGGTTCATTTTTCATTAGCGGGGATCGATAGGAAAGCGGGGGCTGTCGCTCAGGTGATGTCACGCTTCGAGGGCCTCATTCTTTTCCGCTGGCTGACAAGGGGAGAGGGAGTCAATACTTTTGTCAGGTCACTAACAACCCCCCGAGTTCCCAGCGGTGATGGATCCCCCGGCTGAGCAGCCGCCGAGCGCAGCCCGAACGCGCAGCGCTGCGATCTATATCGCATCCGTGCGTGCAGGCGGGAGAGGCGCAAAGGGAGCTGCGGCGTGCACGTGTAACGCAGATCCGGGGAGCGCGCGGAGGGTACGGATGGGGGAGCGGTGCCTTGCTTGGCAAGAGGAAGAAACGCGCATAGGCGTGCAAAGCCAAGAGAGATTTGCACGTGCCCGGGGTTGTGTTGATGCAGAACGCAAGGTGTCAGCGACCCAAAAGGGCATCAAGCAGAATAATCTTCGCCCGTCCGCGTGCACCGCGTGGAGCAGGAGCCATCTGCTGCAGGATGGGACGCAAAGGGGGAAGGCTCATGCGATGCTAACGCCTCAAACAACACTTGCAGGGCCCGCCTCGCGCGCGGCACAATTTTTTTGGTGGTGGTTTTTTTTTTTTTGTGGCTGGAAAGCTGCCTGGT
>NW_009260185.1:628926-645958 GCF_000687185.1 Egretta garzetta
GTTTGGGGGTGGGATGGCAGGGGTAGGGGAACGGTTGGACTCGATGATCTTAAAGGGCTTTCCCAACCAAAGCGATTCTATGATTCTATTCTATGATTCTAGGCAGAGGGGGCGCCTTACACAAACTGGGGAGGATTTGGGGGTGAGATGCAGAGAGGTTTGTGCCCGGAGCAGCGGCAGCAGCACAAGTGGCAAGCACAGCAGGACCGAGCAGGGACACTGACACACAGCAAGCATCCCCCCCCCGCCATCATCTCACAGCAACTTGGTGGCCATCGTGGCCAGGAGCAATTGCTGGTGGCTCCTGCGCGAGGGGCAGGGAGGTGGGCAGAGCCAGCAAGAGGGGCTGGGAAGAGGGCAAAGGGATGCAGCCAGCGGTTCATCTGAAGGGACGACAGGGAAGCGGGAAGACTTTTTATCAGCTCTGTGTGCTGTGCAACCCTCGGTTCAGTACGGACCATCAGATTCTGCACGGAGAAGCCAAACGCTTTGTGTTCGATAAAACCACGGGTCAGGCCCTCCCCGCATCAAGACAAGAAATCACAGACTGGCGCAAGAATCCTAACATTAATCATTTCTAACCGCATCTCTGCCTATTTACTCCGCGGTCCTTCAGCCTCCAAAAAAGGTTTGATGGGAGAGCTGGTACCTGCTGGTAGACCGAGCGCTGCGGTTCAGAGAAAACAGACGGGCTCCCAGGCACACAAATCCTCCTTCCATATTCAAGCCTGGCTCCGCGGCGCCGGAGGCGAGCTGTTCATTTACGTACAGAACAAGAGGACTTTCGTGCTATCGCCTGATGCCAGGGCTTGAAGAAAAGACGAATTTTGCAAGGCTGCTCATAAAATGGTGTGAGCCGGTAACACCGGACCAGGGATTGAGGGAGCAGAGGCAGCATAGCTTAGCGCTGGCCTGGCCCAGCTGAACTTCCCTCCGTGCGACTGAACACCACCACTGCTTAGATACAGCCCTGGTGGGAAGGAATACAGTTATAATTTTTAATGCATTTGATGAATATATATATATATATTTAAACCTCCTGGTCGCACAGTGGTGTATGAACCATGCCTACTGGACTGGGACAGGCTTGGCGCCCATCAGGCTGCTGTCACAAGCCGTGTGCAGACTGGGCTGTCTTTGCAAAAGCTTCCCAGTAAGCACTGGGAAACTCCCTCCGGGATCCTTAGGGAAGGGGCTCTTCACATTTGCACGGCGACTGGGCACACCGAGCTACTCCCTATCTCAGCAAGCTCTACCAGGGCACGGCAAAAGCAGCAGAACGGCGGGTATATCCGTAATGTGGAACAGCCCCCTTCCTTACCTTTCCTCGCCCCAATCTGTGCGATCGGAAAGTCGTTATTCTACAGCGACGAGGTTGGCAGAGCCCGAGGCCGGTGGACGTGTCCCATCCGGCATTTCACCCCCGCACCACGCAGCCAGCTAAGACACGCTTAACGGGGAGGTAAGTGAATCAATTTTGCTTGTCTTCTCCAAAGTAAGGAGAGCAGAGCTCACGCGGACGCTGCCTTGCCTTCCTCCCCCTCCAGACAGGCAGGGTGCAAGCCCCTCCAAAACGGGGGAAGAAGGGCAGTTCCCAATGCCCAGGTGAAACCCAGCATGGGAAGACCCATCTCTAGAGCCAAGTTTTTAGCATACGGTACCTCCCTTTGATCTGTTTTTCCAGCTATAGACTGCACGACGGAGATGTCGCCTTTCACCCTGAATTTGGGCAGCACCAAGCACCTCCAAGACCCTGGGTTGGCCTGGCTGGCTACGGTCAAGCCCACGGAGATACCTTCCCACCCCAGGAGCCACGCAGGGATGCTAGCAAGGAAACCCATCCACCCTCTGCTATCAAACGGAGCCGGCTCAGAGCGCTGTAAACTTAAGCTGCTCAGACATGACATCAAATATTTAGGTTATTTGGGATTTGTGCTCGATTGTTTGATGTTTCTGTATCATTCTCAGTAGACCTGGTTGCTATTTTGCCACTGAAAATATTCCCAGCAGAAAATGCGGCTTCATGAAGACCCAAACTTTTGCAAGGAGAAGAGTCTGTCTGGAAGGAAACGATCACATTTTCATCGCATCTTTTTTTGTTCTCAACTGACATCCCGACTCTACAGGCTGGCTGAGGCTGAATTTTGCATTCAGAGAATCGGGTTCTGTTAAAAAGTATAGAAAAATACCTGTGATGGTTCCAAGCTGAACTGTTTCTGGATTTGAAACATCACCCAGCCCACATTTTCTCATTGCAGCTTGGCATTACAAACAAATATTGAAAAATGGCCTTTCCCAGGCCAGAGCCTCTTTATTTTCTGATCAAACTCTGCTAAAGAGCAGGAAAGCTGGGAAACGCAGATGTCTCAGGCTGCCAGCAATCATTTTGATAATGGAAATAGCTTACTCTGCTCCGCAGGGGAGGACTGGAAAGACTCAGCTGGAAAGAGGATTGGAATAAAATAAAAAAAATAAAATAAAAAGAGGAAAAGGGTTGTGATTGAACGTGAATGCACTTGACACCTAGGTGACCCCCCTCTTCTCCTGTCCCTGGCTTGTGTCATCTTAAAAGACAGGAGCTCTCACTTCAAATTAACTTAATCTGTAGCATTAAATAATTCATGTTGATTTAAGAAAGCTTTATTTCTAATGGGACACACACGAAGGCAGAGTTAATATTAGAAGAGGCCGTGGAGGGGGAGGAGATGGGGAATTAGGCTATAAAAGGTGAATGTACAAGTTAATTGCCTATCAATTATTCACCTGAAGTCTCTGGAAGTAGCTCCTCTGCCTCCCCCTCAGTCCCCCATGGTGCCCTCGTGCTGGTTGTCACCAGGTTCCCACCAGCATCTCTCTGGGACCAACCCTTACCCCGCGCTGAGCTTGCCAGGACAGCCCGTGGTACCAGGCAGGGCTGGAGGCAGCACCTCTGGCGCTGGGGTCCCTTCCAGCCCTCCCCTGGCCAAACCCTTTGGCACCTGCACAACGCTCACAAGAAACTGTTTAAAGCCACAGAAGATGGAGTAGTGTGCAGCGAAGGATGGCTTGTCCCACCACGAACATCATCAGTTTTCACGATTCCACGACCCTTTCCCTGCCTCTTGAGACCAGGACAGGCTCGGGATGCTCCTGCCAAGATGCCAGTGAAGAAGAGGAACCACGCTACCCTCCAGCTTCCCCAGCACCTCTCCATCCACGGCTTTGCTTGGCCGCCCTCCTGGTGCCGCGGGTCCTGCCTACCCCTGGCCAGCATGGGCTGAGGCTTCACAACGCCGCTCCAGATGGGGACAGCGAGCCGGGGCTCCTCTCTTCCCCTCCCTTCTCCTCCCTCCCGGGGAAGCCAATGCTCTCTTCAAAGTTTCTCCTCGCTTGGCTGCCTTCGAGATCTGGAAACTCAACACTAATTAACGTGTCTGCAAATCCCAGCTCGGCTGGCGGGGCCTGGAATTCATTCACGGTCCCCCGAGTGCAGAAGGATCCACAAGCTAGCCCTCTGGCTCCTTAAACTACACGGCTGGCAGATGCATATTTTAACAACACACATCTGTTGGCTATATAATCTCTTGTATTTGCCCTCCCTGCTCCGAGCTTTGATGGAAGACCGGAGGGAACTCTCCAGTGGTTACAGCCAAAGTGTTTGCTTTGCAATTTCGCTCGATTGCTGTCTGATTTTATTTTTAAATTTCTTCAAGTCCTAATCAGGCTCTTACTTTATTTAATTAATACCCCAGCTTAGTTAAATAGATCATAAATTAAGAAGCTCTGCCATTAAAGATGTACCAGGTAGCAAATAGCCCTCCAGTGGCTTCCCAGAGCCTGCCTGGCTTGGGTTCCCCTGCCAAACTGCTGATCTGACCTCCTTCGCTTGCAGAAAAGGTGGATGCCTCCGCATCTCCCAAATCCCATCGCACCAGCTTTTATCAACCGTTGCCTTCCCCGCTGGCCAGATGTCCCTAGGAGAGAGAGCAGCGGCTCCTTCCCCGGGCAATTTGGGCAGTGCTAGGAAGGAAGATGAGGGGGACCTGGAGAAGGGGGGGCCTTCAGCTTTGGGATGGGTTAGCTGGGTTCCTGAGCAACATCTGTCCCTGAGACTCCACAAATAAGACACTTCTCCTGACACCAATGACACTAATAGGCTCATCTGTTTGAGTGTTTGGACTTCCAAGGCTATGGAATGATCTGTTCCACTACATTTAACCGTGTAGATTTGAAAACAATGTGACAAAACCTTAAATATTTAATTAAAATATGAATGCAGATGCTCTGCATCTGAGCAGGGAAGTAGGAGGCAACAGCCCCATAAAGCTGTTGTCAGCCGTGAATGACAGCAGTTGGAAACTGCACTGGGAGGCAGTGGGGGACTTCATGACACCAAGAAAGTGGAAAAGCTGGCAAGAACACACAAGGCAGCACCAACCCATGGAAAAAGAAAACAGGCAAGGTATTTTCCAGAGACAAGGCCGGGCCGTGATAGAGCGGGACGGGGTTCCCCAGAGCTGCCTCCAACATCCCCGGCCGGCTGATGAACCGCTTGAGCGGTTGGCAAAGCCAGCAGCGCGCTTCGGGCTCCCAGCCACGAGAGCCTCCTGGCTCCGCTCCGGCTGCGACAAACCGCTTCCTCGAGAGCTGCGAGGTTTGCACGCAGGTTTGGGGATGGCTGAGGGATCCTCCCCTGCCTAGGCGATGCCTGCAGCTGCAGGGGAAGCTGGGCAGACTGGGATGCTTTAGGCTTTGGTTGAATGTCAAAGATGAATCGGAAAGCCTCCAGGAAGGGAGGTTTCCATCCCCTCCTGCCCGCCAGGGTGCTGAGGTGTGAGCAATATCCTCCTGCTTGCAATCTCCCTCCTGGCCATGACCGAGGGAGCCCAGCTTCCCGCTCCGGAGGCAGCCTGGGCTTCCTGGGACTGTGGGCAGTGGGATGCCTGAGTCAGGCTGGGTTTCAAGCAGAGGACTTTTACAATTAATTTACAAGTAATCCCTCCTGGATTTACAAATCGCCTCTGATGGCAATCCAAAAGCTAAAAGGAAGACCGCACAAGCGACTTCTCCAACCGAGGCGGCTCAGGTAGCCTGTCACATCCCTTCCAAACCCAGTGAGGTGAAATTTGGGAGATCCACACCCCTCCAGAGATGGCTGCTTAGCTCAGCCTGAAGCCAGGCTCGCCGAGTCGGCACGTAGTGGATCCAAAGAGGAGAAATGTCTGCACAGCTGGTGGCATTACACATCTTCTCTCCATTTTTCTGTACAAACACGCGCTTTGCCTCCCTAAGGTACAGTAAGTTTAGCTTGACGCAGTGCACGCCGTAACCGGCTGTCAGGAGCCAGCGCTAGCTCTTAACACACGGGGGGTTGCAGGCACCTACTCTTAACGTGCCGTTTCTATTCCCCTCCATCGGGCTGGCTAAAACACAGACCGCAGCCCCCCCATGGTGATGTCCACCTTCGCCGTCGGCGTGGCAGGACGCACCGCCCTACCGCCCAGGTATCGAAGTGTGATCTGCTGACCGCCAACAACCTTCCAGTCCCCTTCCAAGGGTGCGGATTATCACTCGTACCTCCCCAACCAGCCTTAAACTTCCCCGGAACATCTGCATAAATACATCTCAAGTGAAAGATGTGCTACCGACAGGTTGCAAAGCCCCATTTTCTTATCGATCGGGCTTAAGTGGAATGCGCTATAACTTTAATTTTCTTAAAAGGAAAACACGCCGCAAATGTAAGCTGCTGAACATCTTGGGTAAATGTACCAATTAGCAACTACCATGTATATTCACATAAACATTAACTACCATCTATTCAACACATTCCATAACCCCAAAGATAATAATGATTTCCTTTTGATCCGTAAAAACATCTCTCTGCTCAATCAACGCTTTGCAGCAGCTCTGAGCTCTGACGTACGCCCGGGCGCCCTGGGACTAAATTAGTTTTGAAATCTTTAGCTCTAATTAAATAACATTATTTCTTTTGTCTGGCTCCAGCAACGTCTTCTGCCTTCACAACAGAAGGAGGGAGCCCGGGCGAAGGAGGGGAAGGGGACACAGCTTGCAGAGGTTGTCGGTAAGCGAGAGAGCCCCCCCCCCCGACAGCCGCGTTCTGCTTTCCCATTCATTTGCAGGCTTTCATGTATGGGCACATGTCAGAGCTCTGAGCTGCTGCAAAGGGTTGGCTGAGCAGAAGGATGGATCAAAAGAAAAATCATCATTATCGTTGGGGTCAGGGAAGGAAGAGATGGCAGTTGTCTAAGTTTGGGGGTAGGGAACTTTGTAGGGTTGCGCAGAAGGAAAAACAAACGCTGGGGAAATTACAAACCAGAAATTAGGACCCATTTGCGCGGTGGTGCGCTGACTCCGGTAAGGCGCACCTTCAACCAGAACCAGAACTTAACTCACTCTTACTGCAGGGGGGTTGGACTAGATGACCTCTAGGGGTCCCTTCCAACCCAAAACATTCTATGATCCTATGATTCTTTTTGGCTGTTTAGGACTCATTAGCATTGATCTAAAAGCACTAAGACTCTTGGTCTAGATAATTTTTTTAAGAATTTTTTTCCCTAACAATTAACCATGAAAAAAACCCCAAACCAACAAAGAAAACCCAAATCCAAACTTTAAATTTAAACAAACTTAAATACGTAAATAGTTTCACTTTGGGGGCTGAGTAACCAGGAGGTATCTGGGAGCAATATAGACTGGTTTTCATCTGAGCTTTTCAAGGGAAACACCATTTTCATCAACTTCTCTGAAGCCACATCCACACAGACACGGCCTGCCTTCTCCCAGCACTCCTGACAAGCACGCACAGCCACTCTGCCAGGCTGCCAGCAAAGCCCCTTTACCTTTGCCAGCGCTACATTCCCATCTCCCACCCAAAAAGGTTCTTCACAGGATGTTGGGAGCCGCCTCCTGTGTGCAATCCCACGCAACATCCTCCTGTGTTGCTCATCAAAAAGTCACTCGGTGCGACCGCGAAGCCAAAAAAATAAGCAACCAACCTCCAACACGATGAGGAGATGGGACTTACCGAGAACAGTCAGCCGGGCAGGTCTGGATCGGATGGCCGCTTGAATGGCCTGACATTCATAGACGGCATCATCTTGGAGATCAGCTCTCAGGATTTTCAAGTGATGCTCTCCAGACAGATGGTCTCCTATGACCAGATAGCGCGGATAACCTGCGGAACACAAGGCAGGGGTCAGGAGGCAGCGGGGCCAACGAGCCCAAGGATGAAGAGTACGCAGTGTGGGTCCAGCCCCCAGCCGCCCCACAGCAAATGCCCAGGAGCCAGGCAGCTGCTTCCCCTCCTTGGCAGCCAGCCCCAAAGGAATCATAGAATGTTTAGGGTTGGAAGGGACCACTAGTGGTCATCTAGTCCAACCCCCCTGCAGTGAGCAGGGACACCGCTAACTAGATCAGGTTGCTCAGAGCCCCATCCAACCTGGCCTTGAATGTTCCCAGGGAGGGGGCCTCCACTACCTCTCTGGGCAACCTGTTCCAGTGTTTTACCACCCTCATTGTAAAAAATTTCTTCCTTACCTCTAGCCTGAACCTACCCTGTTCTAGTTTAAAACCATTTCCCCTTGTCCTAACACAGCTGGCCCTACTAAAAAGACGTTCCCCATCTTTCCTATAGGCCCCCTTTAGGTACTGGAAGGCCGCAATCAGGTCTCCCCGTAGCCTCCTTTTCTCCAGACTGAACAAGCCCAACTCTCTCAGCCTGTCCTCATAGGAGAGGTGCTCCAGCCCTCGGATCATTTTTGTAGCCCTCCTCTGGACCCGTTCCCAGCGCACATTGCCGGCTCATGGCCAGCTTTTCATCCATCAGTACCCCCAAGTCCCTCTCGGCAGGGCTGCTCTCGATCCTTTCTTCCCCCAGCCTGTATTGATACTGGGGAGAGAGAGAAACCTTCCAAATTTGAGAAAGACTGCAGGATTTGCCCTAAGAGTTCAAAACCAGAAGTGCTGATGAAGGACTGAAGTCCCTAGGAAAAGGGATGAGCCCTTCCACCAGGAAACCCACCACCTCCGGGGCTCCTCTGAGACCCCTCAGGGGATTTCCTTAGCTCAGCCGTGCACGTGCTTGTGGCGAAACCCTGGCACACCCTGGCTGTTAGGTCTGCGTAAAGCTTGGGCAGGGTCGGTGGGGGTACAAACAGCCCCCATCAGCCTGCCCTGCGTCTTGAGGCATCTGAAGCCCCGCGGAAGGGAGGCTGCCATCGCCCCATCCTTCCCAGCGCCGGTGATTAATGCACTGCGTAACGCAGGCAGCCTGGCACACGCTTGCGTTTTTGTTGTTTCGCGAGCTATCAACAGCAGGATTTGCTCTCCTGAACCGCAAGAAATACAAATGATGGGTTTGTTTGTATTTAGCTAATTAGACGACTGGCTGAGCTCGTATCATGCAAGCTGGCAGTTCCTCTTGCTTAAAGCAGCCCCAGCGCCGTCAGTTGTGGAAGTCATTCACATAAACTACAGACTTCAGCGGAGCTGTTGTTACCCGTTCGCGTGGTGAGGTCTTGGTATGGAAAGCTCAGCTCTCTAATGTATGTGAAAGTTGTGGCAGGGAAATGTGAAAAACAACTGAAGAGGGGACTGCTCACTCAGGCAAGTCTGAGAAATGAGTAATTAGATGTACTAAAAAAAGAGGAGAAGAAAAAAAAACAGGCGTTGAGCTTTAGAGAAGAGCGGGGTCCCCTGGAGACCAAGAAACACGAATCCTCCCCCGGTTTCTGAATGCTGCTGCCTGGCTTGGAGAAAAACCCCTTCAGGCCTCCTGGGCTCTGCAGAAGTTGAGCGGTGGCAACATCACACGCGTACAACCTCGGCCATGCACCGGGGGACGAGGCTGCAGCTCCTGGGAGGGCTCAGCACCTTCCCGGGTTTTTGGCTCTCAAGTGAACCCTCTCCCTTAGTCCTGTGAAATATTTCCCTAAAAAATGAGTATTTTCCAGCAAAATGTATAGAATACCTCTGTTCCAGAGTCTCCGCCAGTGCAATAAACCCTCAATCACAACGCATGTGTGGGATTAAGTAACGAGAAGTCTGGGGAATTTTATTACCAGCCAATAATTTGCCAAAAGGATGGCTTAAGGAAGCTACAAGTACCCATGGGCTCCGCTGGCCTGCAATAAACACATTTATCCAAAGCAAACGGAGACTTTCTTCGTTGTTTGAGAATGTCAAAGCAGGCACTTTCAGCATTTACAAAACATCTCAGCCTGTGTTTTGGAAACATGGCATTTGTTTCCAAAAGTCAACCCAAACCCAAGGCAGGCTTTCCAAAGGGGTCAGGTCGCACCTGCGGAAACTGTTTGGTTTCAAGTCAGAGTGAAAAAAGTTTGTGTTTATTCCAAGTTTTGATGCTTACATTTGAGCTGGCTGGAAGGTTTTGAAGGAAATGAAACCATTTCTTATTCTCCAAATAAATATTGTGGCCGCACCTGCCCCGTTGGGCAGGGAGAGCTCCCCTTTGCCGTGTTTAGGTAGGGTGCCATCACGACTTACTTGAGAGATCCCGGCCGACTCCAAGGGCGAGCCCGTCTTTAATCCACAGCACGATGCCATTGTACTCGGGGATGGCGCACAGCAGCGTCACGGGCTGCCCAGCGATCACCACCTGGTCCTGGGGCTGCTGCGTGAAGGAGGAGGCTTGACCTGGAGAGGGGAACGAGAGAGGGAGAGGAGGCTGTCAGGCCTCCGTGCAAGGCAGCGCCTTGGGATGCAACAGCCCCTGCCACAGCACAAACCCGAGGCTGAAGGCTGCAGCTCTTAAGGAGGTGATTTCTTATTGCCCCCTCATACGCTCAGATTAAAATTTGCAATGTTTTTCCTCCCTGGGGAAAAAAAAAAAAAAAGATACTACAAATACTACAAAGAGGTGCCAGGCATTTCCTCTAAGTATTTTATTCCAAATTGTGGTGCTGCTGTTTTAGCCATCACGCTCAACAGACAGAAAAGCAGCAGGATTTAGGAAGCAGCAATATTTTGAATTACACTTCATACAAGGGAACGCTCGTTCCCTGCTTCGGAGTCTCGCTGCCACCTCGCGCGCTCTCCGAAATCGGGATGCGCGGTTAAGAACCCGCTACAAAACACGCAGGAAAACAACGGACCTCTGCTGTTCCCTCTTCTCCCACAGCGTAACCTGCTTGTATTTTCTGGGAGCTTCTCGTACACCCGGGGATGAAAGGCAGCGCCGGTCCTGGTTCAGCACCGCCTTTTGCCAAAGTGTCATCGTCAAACTCGCCAACCACCCAACCCTCCTGAGCCAAGCTCTTAAGCACGACACCTACCACCTTGGTTGACGCAGGTGGACCAAATGGGGTGGTTCATCACCTCTCTCCCCGCCCTGAATGCTGCAATAACAACTCAAAGCCCTCGGGTCATCTCCTGCCACCACAAGATGTTTCACACCTCAGGTGCGAGGTGAAGCTTCTCATTTTCAACAGAAAGTGCTCTGACGCAGCACCGCCTCTGAGGCATCAGGGCTTGCTAAGCGCCGGCATTAGGCTTTATTTTCACTCTTGGAAATCCATCATCGTCCCTTGCCTGTGCCATGATTGAAAAGCACTCGAAGCCTTAATTCCTTCAGGTTTTTTCTTTCTGGTTTTCAATCAGGTGAGGTGTGATCCCAATGCCCACACAGCAACGGCCCCGTGGTTCAATGGAGAGTGGGGCGCGTGGCAGCACGGCGCCAGATCGCTCCCCGCTCTCGCATCCGAGCTCGGAAAGAAAACGGTAAAAGCAAGAACAAACGCTGACAAAGCACCGCTGAACCAAACGTACCCCCGGGATATCCCAGAGAGATGGCTCGTTGTGCTACGAGCGCGCACGCGTACGCAGTGCCGCACTTTAATGCCGGAAAGTCCTAAACCTGAAGCCTGATACCGGGATGCCTGGTGAGCGTGGCCCGTTGTGTCAGGTATCCGTAGAGCACCTGAACAGCGGCTTTGCCAGCACTTAAAGCCTTGCTCTTAACTCTGGATATAGGAGAGATCTGAAAGAGAGAGACGTCGGGAGAAAGGCAGAACGACTGGATTGCTGCATTACCTGCAGGGTTTTACGGATCAGGAGCCTTGCTGTGCGTGAATTATCGCCCTGCAACAGGCACGGAATGAAAAGCCCGCGCCCCTCAGCCGAACGTCAGCTCAACACGCAGAATCGTACCGGGCTGAAGAAAAAGTTTCTCTTTCAAATCAATTTGTTAAACCAGGACAGTCTCCACGTGAACCACCCTGAATCAATTCAATCCTAATTTACATTAACTCAATTTAATCATTGACTGATGATTAATCCTAAACCAAGGTTAAGTGTGACACAAGTTCTTGCAACTGAACTTGTTTCCAAATGAGTTGTTGGGCCTTGCCTGGAGGGCAGAGCCACAAAGCTCGATCATTTTCTAACTCGTGCAGTTAAAGCAATGTAAGACCCCATGCGAACGCTTATATTTCGATTCAATTTAGCATAGCTTAACTTAAGCTTGCTCTTAGCCAGCTAAAGGCGCACGGGGAAGAGCAGAGCCATCCTTTCTGGATTTCTGCTGGTTTACATACAGCAAATTTTTGCAACCCTCTCTGCGGTGTCCAGGCGCACGTTGAGGACCACGTTCCCGAGTATTTCGGAGGTCCTGGCTCTCCCAGCACCCACCTATTTGCAAGGAAATCTGCTTTTCATCGCAGGTGCTCCGAAAGTCCGTGGCGGTGGCGCTCGGCACGGTGCTGCACGCACCACAGAGCGGGTTGATTCCAGAGGAGATTCCAGCTCTTTCTGCTGGGAGAGACTCGCTGGAAGTGGTGGGGGCCTCCCGTACCAGCAGAAACCCTTGCTATGCTGAATCAAGATTTAGGAATTTGGTTTCAAAGGGAATATTAATCAGCTCTGTATTTTATTCAGACTCAGAAAGGACAAGCACTACCAGGGTACCAGGGAAAAGCGGGGATGAGAGAGAAAATTAGGAAAGAAAGCAGAAAAAAGTGAGCATTTTGCTTTGTTGTTGGGTTTGGTTGTTGGCTTTTTTTTTTTAAATATATATTTTCCGCTCGCTAACTATGTTTTCACGGCTCACTCCGTAATCTTGACAATTCTCAAGGCAAGCCAGGCAAGCGGGGACAGCGCTGGAACGCAGCAATAACCCAAAAAGATTGTTTTATCGGCGAGAATTATCAGGTTGTCAGCTGGGAGCTGCGAGAGTCGTAATGAGAAAGCAGAAGCACAAAGTGGTGTCCATGCCCTCTGCAAATGTCCATTAAGCAGAGGCTTCATTTGGTAATTGCTGTTGGAAATGAAGCCCTTTTTAGGGTTGGTTTTTGTTGGGTTTTTTTTTTTTTTTTGTATCAGGTTGTCAGCTGGGAGCTGCGAGAGTCGTAATGAGAAAGCAGAAGCACAAAGTGGTGTCCATGCCCTCTGAAAATGTCCATTAAGCAGAGGCTTCATTTGGTAATTGCTGTTGGAAATGAAGCCCTTTTTAGGGTTGGTTTTTGTTGGGTTTTTTTTTTTTTTTTGTCTTGATTTGTTTTAGAGAGCAGCTGATGGCCTTGGAAAATCAGAGCAGAAACATGGCATATGTCTCCTGTCTTTTCCTTCCCTCTGTTTGTTCAGTGTGAAAAATTGTCACTTGAAACCATTCTTTTTTTGTGTCCAAGGCTTCATCTCAGCTACAAACAGCTCAGACTCAGTCACAGGGGAGGAGAGACAGCGGTAAGGACCTTAGGAACATTACCTGGTCCAGTCCCTGCTCCATGGCAGGATCATCTCTCCCTAAATCACACATAAAAAAGAAGCAAAAAAACCCCAACCCCAAACCTACGGAAGACAGAGCTCAACAAGCTTTCAAATCAGCTTAAAGTCTGATTACTGGGTTTAACTGGGTTTGGAAGATCAGAGGCCTGTCCACGTTACAGCTTTCAGCTGTCTTATGTCTTAATGTCAAAGGAACAAGTAATTTGCAGAAAAGTTTTAAGGGAGATAAGATACTTGACAGAAAATAACTGAAAACGGGGAGATTGGGAGAGGGTGGATTTACAAATGCAGGCTGAGCGGTTTCAGCTACAAGAAAAGGGGCTGAAGCACATTAGTTGGGTACTTTTCCCATGAACGTTTACAACATCATTACAAAATGGTGCTTTGGTTTCAAAGCAGGGCGGTTTGACTCCAAGACGAAACCAGACAAGTGCTTCGATGGTCACGCAAGATGCTGTTGGTCCACCAGAAGTTTCCCATTCTCTCCCCTTCCACTAAGTAGGGCATTAGCCAAAAAAAATCTGGTTTTAACTGTAACCTGGCTTCCCAAATCCAAGTCCTTGCAGAGGTTGGAGCTCAGACCACATGAGCCCAACCAAGAGCCCAGCCAGCCACTCCAGCCAGCTCCCATCTCCCTCTCAGCACCTTCCTGCTGCACCAAGGGAACCCAGGTTCTGATTTTGGGAATCCCAGGTTGGAAGGGACCTCCAGGATCATCTGGTCCAACCTGTCTAGGCAAGAACACAGTCTAGACAAGATGGCTCAGCACCCTGTCCACCTGAGTCTTGAAAGTGTCCAATGTGGCGGAGTCAACCTGTTCCCTGGGGAGATTATTCCAGTGGTTGACTCTTCTCATGGTGAAAAATTTCCCTTTTATGTCCAATCAGAGTCTCCCCAAGTGCAACTTGTGTCCATTCCCCCTCGTCCTCTCCATGGGACGCCTTGTGAAAAGGGAGTCTCCATCTTCCTTGTAGCTTCCTTGTAGTACTGCTGCGGCAGCAATCGCAAACAGTGGGGAGATGCAGCAAGGTGTATGTGTGCCCTGTCCCCCTCAAGGGTAGTCCTCTTTTTGTCACCGAAAGGGCTGTCAGGCTCTGGAAGGGGCTGCCCAGGGAAGGGGTCGAGTCCCCAGCCCTGGGGGGATTTAACAGCCGGGCAGAAGCGGTGCTGAGGGCCAGGGTTTGGGGGTGGGATGGCAGGGTGAGGGGAACGGTTGGGCTTGGGGATCTTAAAGGGCTTTTCCCTTTGGTTCTGTGATTCCACACCCTGTTTTTCCTCTTTTCAAGTATAAAGACTTAGCATAAAATCAAAGAAAGAAATAACCCAGTAGATGCTTGGCTTCCTGCAAGCGTCGCTGGGAGCCGCTCGGCACCAACTCTGCCCCTCCAAGAGCATCCATGCGAGCATCTTCTGCTATTCACCCAGCAGAGGAGACGTGCCGAGCAGAAGCAAATATTAGGACTCTTGAATTCATTGTTCTTCTTTGCAAATGCATATGTAAATGAGATGCTAACCATGCCTCTTGGCCACGTTCCAGCGCGATGGCAAAGTCCTATCTGTGCTCTCAAGCTGCCCGGCTGCTGAATGCAGGTTGTCAGCTGCAGGTCGACCTGCTGTTGTAGATGGGGGCTTTGGTGTCAGAGAAGGCGCGAGCGGCTCTTGATCTCAGAGCCTCATCTTCTCCTGGTTGCTGGCTTGGCTTTGCTCCCTGAGGAGCTATTTACACCTCCAGACGACTGCGTGACCTGTTTTCTGGCCCCGCGATCTCCTGTCTTCCTGGGGGAAGCGTCATTAAAACAAAAAGCGGGGGGCACTTTGTGCAGCTATTGAAATCCTAAGTGGCAGGAACAAAAATGGGAGAAGAAAGGGTCCACCACGAACGGCAAGCAGGCAATAATGCTAACTGTGTTTTCAGAAATCACAGGCGGGATCCTTATGAAGTCACACGCGTGTCATGAAAGCGTAAGAAAAAAGAGAGGGGGGAAAAAAAAAGGGAGAACCACTTTAGAACTCTTTATATTTCCTTAATGGATTTTGCACCTGTGGCTCCTGTTTTTCAGCGTTTCTCTGTAATGTTGCCTTGTTCTTTCAAACAAAGGCTGAGACTCTGCTATGTTTGTGACTTCCAAGGGAAATCACGCCGCCAGCGCCATAGCATTCCTTTTCAGAGAAGTCCCAACACCCACACGTGGTGAGAAGGACCAAAAATCCCATTTTACAACTCAGAAAACAGAGCGAGGCACCTACGCGACGACATTGCCAAGGTCAGGCGGGGTGTCTGCGAGGCAGCAGGACCTTGAAGTGCCTTCCATTGCCAAAGCCTGAATCGGCGACTGGCTTTCTAAGCTCTCTGAAGGCTGAAATCTGTTTGCACGAGTTCTTGTCTGAATTATTTCAGCTTGCAGCCTCCTGTGTAAAAACCAGCCTGCCTGCAGACAACTTGCTGCAAGAAGAGAAGAGGCATCCGGGAACAGCAGATAGTTAAATTTTCATTACCCAAGAGAAGCGAGTATTGTAGTAAGAAGCAAGGGACTTACAGAGGGAACAATGGCTCATTAGAAATGGAGACATTGTGGCTCATTTTATGGAAGTGGAGCTTTGAATTTCCATTGTGTTGTGAAAAGAATTAGTCCTTTTTGTCGAGGAGGGGATAGAAGTGGTGAAGGAGGACTATGAAGCTCTTCGGAAAAATATTACTGTTCAGAAATGAAAGGCCCAGTGATTAAGAGCGGTGGGACGTTTTCCTTGTCCCTCAATGCGGAGAGCTAATCCCTCCCTCCACTCGGAGCCGGCACGACGCGTGGTAGGAGGACAATCAGCTAAGCCTACGCACCATCCTAGAAGGGTCCCTCTTCAGACCAAGCTGATCGCGCCACCAAGTGCCCTGAGGTAAAGGATTTCAGCCCAGCTCAGGGTTGGTTTCCTCACTACGTGATGCCTGGAGATGGAGCCATCTCTTGACCATGAAGAGGACTAGGAAGGGAGGGTAGAGATGGCTGCGCGCCCACGCTTTCCCGACAGATGAGGGTTATCTCCACACCACCCTGTGCAGCTTCTGCTATCGATCCCATGACAAATGGGCTGGTTCTCAGCGCTCATTCAAATGGGTCCCCTTCTCCGAGCCAAGGACAACGAGCTCCCCGCATAAGGCCCATCGCACTTGAAAACACAAGCCCGCATTGATTTTTAGATGACTAGGAAAAGCAAGCAGACGAAAGCGTTACATTATTTACCAAGCTCTCCAGAATTGTCACTCATGGGGCAGCACAGTGCAAACAGGGAGAGCAGGGACGAGCCGTGGGAGATGCCACCCAGCCCGGCCTCGAGGTCGCGTGCCAGCTCCGGCTGAGCACAGCACAGCACCCATGGAGCAGACGGGAAAGGGACAGCCAAGCGTCCCCAGGGGCACCGCAAGGATTTCCCCAGACAAGGGTCAAGGCAAGCTCTTCTTGCACCTTTGGAGGAGTGAAAAACCTGTGGCTCCCCAGACAGGAGCAGACAAATCGCACCAGCGATGCTGTCCAGAATAAGGAGACATGGAACAGCATCCCCAATGGAGGGTCGCTTGTTGGTGATGGCCAAGGCCATGTCTTGTACCTCCTTTCAGCTTCATGGAAGAAAAAAGAAAGGTACCTTAAGTTCATCCCTTGCATAAGCTTTCTATTATTTTATCTTGCTTCCTTGGGGGAAAAAAAAAAAAAAAGAAAAAAAAATCTGTTTGAACAAAAATGTCAGTTTGGCCTTTTTCAGTTTGGCTACCTAAGTCCAGCTCATGTGGCTTCTGGACGCTTGATGCTGCTGAATTATTCAATTGGAAAGAAAAAAAAGCACAACACCCTTCAGTCAAGGGATGAATCGGCGGTAAGGAAAGGCAAGCGGCAGCCTACTTCTCACTGACCAGCTCGCTGTGTGACCTGGCGTGGACGTGTCCTCTCTCCTAGCGCGAAGCAGGGACCCGAGCTCATACTTTGCTCACCTGCAAACACCGAGGGAGACAGGACTCTTTTTCCCCTTGATGCATCCCAACAAGCAAAGCCTGGCCATCCCCTGGCAGCCAGCTGCCCAGCTACAGAGGGGAAGCAGCGGGCTACATTTAGGCGAAACCAAAGCCTGGGTGCAAGGACCACCCCAAGAAAAGCAGCACCATTCAAGAAAGATGAGGAACTCCTGGGGAGAGTCCAGAGGAGGGCAACAAGGATGATGGGGGGACTGGAGCATCTCCCCTAGGAGGAAAGGCTGAGGGAGCTGGGCTTGTTCAGCCTGGAGAAGAGAAGGCTGAGAGGGGATCTCATCA